>NW_003852550.1:2243288-2252665 GCF_000181295.1 Otolemur garnettii
TGTTGCTTAGCAGGCCCAGGCCGGGTTCGAACCCACCATCCTAGGTGTATGTGGCCAGTGCCCTTGCTGACTGAGCTACAGGTGCTGCCACGGGGAGAACTTAGATTACTTTGGAAAATAAAGCTAAAATCTAAGAAGGCAAACAAAATTGTTAATGCCATGCTTCGTCAATGTGTATTGTATTATTGCAGATGGCATTTTCGATTTAAATGACAGAGATGATAGAGCAGAGACCCCTTTTGGTAATCATTGTGTACAGTATATCTATGATCATTATAAGGCACATAATTTTATTGTTTAGAATGATTACAGTCCTACTGTAATTGTACCTTTGCTAATATAACAAATTGTTGGTCACATTTTTAATTTATTTGATATACTGTCCTTGGCCTGAAATATAGTTCCAATTATAGTGCTGTTCTTAAGGAAGCAATCTTCTTTGGCTGTCACTTGCAGGATTGCATTAAAGTAACAAGTGGGCATGCCTTACACCACCATTCCTTCCTCCTCGCACTGACCACTAGAGGGGTTTTTGCTCACAGTTAAAGGGACCAAGGTGGTTGATTTCCAACAGAGGCTGCCCACTTCCCACCACTGTCTTCCCTCTTTAGCTATTTCCTGCTGGGGCTATTTCTGTAGCACCTATACTCCAACGTTACTTGTCATTTGATTTACCAGGAGTTTATGGAGCTCTTTAAGGGTAAAAGAGCCTCCTGCATGTTGCATTTTGTTTTATACATCAAGATAAGTAGACAAGAACTATAAACGCAGAATGACAGAAACTATTCTGTTTGTGATCAGAATATCTGAGGCAAGAAAGACAAAATTTCCGCGACACATTTATAAGACCAAGTGAACTTGTGGACAACAGTAAGAGAAATAAAATCCCAGAAGTCACTGCAGTAATCTGTTTCAATTCAGCTCAGAATCTCTCTTAGCCCCTCTCTGAAAGTCTCAGCTCCTGCCTTGGACTCTTGGCTTACTGCTGCCACCACACAGTAGAAAATAAAGAACGATCCTTGCTTTGATAATTGTCTGAAGAAACAGCAAGTCAGCTTTATTGCTGGGACCACGCTATCCTTGGACCTAAGTCTCCACGTGTGTGGCCGTTGGCCACCAACAACACTCTAGTATTTCTGGACACATAGTGGTTAAAGGCATGTGTGTTTAAACCAGACCCAGCTAGGATTGAATCCCACCTTCACAACTTTCCGGTTATGTGATCTTTGGTTTCCTTTATTTTTAAAATTTGTAATTGTTACAGGCAAATAATAGTTGTATGTATTTCTAGGGTACATACGAAGTTTTGAAACAGGCGTACAATGTGTAATCATTCAATCAGGACACTTGGGGTAACCATCACCTCAAGCATTTATCATTTCTTTGTGTTAGCAACACTCCAATTCTACTCTAGTTATTTTAAAGTATATCACTACTTATTCCTTTATTTTTAAAATGTGGAGTGTCATACTCCTTACCCTAGTAAGACTGTTGTAAGAGTTAAATGGGATAATCAATGTATAGTAATGCCCTTAGCAAAGTGTCTCACATGTGGTATTTAATTAATAACAACTATTATTATTAGTCCAGTTTGGGTTTCTGGTACTTTACTCTTAGATTGTGCAAGAGCAGCCTGCTCTTTGGACCTCTTCTGACTGCTCACCCTGCAGTGGTAACCTGGGTTGAAATTTATTCCAGATTCTCATCCCAACCTGGCAACTCAAAAATAGCCCATGGGTTCTAGTCTCAACTGTATTGGGGCTTTTGGCCTCTACCTCATCACACAGGTCTGCCAGGACAACTTGGTCGACTCAGGCAGGTCACACTCAACCTGACGCTGAGCAACTCCTGATCATGCTAGGTATTCCCCAGGTCAAGTGAAGTTTTGCTTTTTGATGACAACCAACAATCACTGCAGATTCTTCAAGAGGGAATTGCTGTGGCTGCTATGGGGAAAGCAGTCAGATATTTAATGCCAAAAGTGATCTTTATGCTTTTAGTTGATTAAACTGGCAAGAATCTGCAGGAACTATTTAACTTGATTGGTATACTACCTGGCATGCATGTCCTTGCTTAATAAATGCTTTTTCTCAAAGCTTGCTTTGTGGGCTGGCAGCCTCGGGGGATGCTAAGCCGTGTAACTTGATGGGGGCTCTAAAATTTCCTATTCTACCCAGGCACTGATGCTACCAAAATACCAATGCTAACAAAATAACTACCACCATTTATGGAGCATGTGCTCTGTTTTAAGACGTCACATTACACATTTAGCATGTATATTCAATTCAGCCCTTAGAGCACTTCCGTGTCATTTGTACTATCATTAGCTCCATTTTTCAGCTAAGAACACTGAGGCTTATAGGGGTCAACTGCTCAAGGCAACACATTAGCATGGGAAAACCAGACCAAACTGTAAACTCCAAGCTTGATGTCAAAGTTCTGTTCTCATCACTATGCTAAATAATGGCTTACTATTAAATGAAAGCAGACATAAGGTGGTGAAACAAATGAAGGTTGTATAAATCTTTTAGACCCTTGGTGCAAGTGAATGTCACTGAGAGCAGATTTTGTTAGAGGAACTATGTGCTGCATATTAGTGTATGTATGAGGGAAGCGTAGGCAGGAGGAGGGTGGTTGCTAGGGACACCCAAGCTATTGATTCCTTAAGGGATAAAGGAGAAGACGGCAGGAAGTGGAAAAGAAAAACAAGAAAGTTACAATGTTTTCCCTTTGGTGTCCCTATTAATAAAAATGATAATGAGGTCAGGCGTGGTCACTCATGCTTGTAATTCTAACATTAGAGGAGGCCAAGGTGGGAGGATCCCTCGAGGTCAGGAGTTTGAGAACAGCCAGAGCAATAGTGAGATCCCTATCTCTTAAAAAAAAATAGAAAAAATAGTCAGCTGCGGTAGGACATGCCTGTAGCCCCAGCTTTCAGGAGGCTGAAGCAGGAGGAGTACTGAGCCCAGGAATTTGAGGTTGAAGTATGATGATGCCACTGCACTTTAGCTAGGATGAGAGAGGCAGATTCTGTCTCCAAAAATAAATAAATAAATAATAAATAATAAACTATGACACAAATAAAAGACCAAGAAAAGATAATGAGGCTCGGCGCCGGCCACATACACCAGGGCTGGTGGGTTTGAACCCAGCCTTGGCCTGCCAAACAACAACGACAACAACAACAACAAAAAATAGCTGGGCATCATTGTAGATGCCTGTAGTCCCAGCTACTTGGGAGGCTGAGGCAAGAGAATTGCTTAAGCCCAAGAGTCTGAGGTTGCTGTGAGCTGTGATGCCACGGCACTCCACCAAGGGCAACACAGTGAGACTCTGTCTCAAAAAAAAAAAAAAAAAAAAAGAAACAACGCAAAAATAAAGGACTATCAGAGAAGTAGAAAGACATGCATGGTTTTAGGAGCCAGAGAGATCTGCCTTTGACTCTCAATTGTACCACTTAGGTGCTGCAGGAAATTGGCAAATCATTTAGCCTCTGTAAATCTTTGTTGCCTCATCTGTAAAATGGGATTTAAAATAAATACCTACTCCCCAGGCCTGTAAAGTTAAATGAGACAGGGTGATGACCTGTTCTGGAATGAGATAGTGGGATGGTTATCCAACTTTGTGAATTCACTAAAAGCCACTGAATTCTATGAGCTTTATGCTAGGATATTTCTATTTCATTACAAATTCAGTGAGACAGTATAAAAAATACCTAACACAACGCCTAACACAAAGTAAATACTTTATAGATAGTAACTATTTCTAACTCATTGTTATGTGTTTAACCTTGTCATTTCTATGAAGATGCTGATGATAAAAAGATGACAATTACTATCTCTAATATATCTGAAAGTAATCCATGTATCATAGTAGGAAAAATACATCTCTATGAGCACGTCAGTCAAGAGGAGGAGATGAGCGGGTGGTTTCTGTATACATTTAGATCACAGATGGGATTGCTAGGCAAGGAGCTCATTTGGCATCTATAGGAGGCTCAGGGGATTCAGGCAGCTGGGTCACCTTTCTAGAATGAATTACAACTTCCCCCTTGGGCTCTATCAACACTTCTTTCAGGAGCCTTGGCTTTCTGTGGGCCCAGATGGATACTGGAGGATCTTTGACAAATAATAGTAGAATTGCCAAAAGCCACCAACAGCCGAGCCAGTTGGAAAATCATGGTGGCCTTTATGTCACTTGCATATTTATTAAGTGCCTACTGGAAGGCTTGAAGACAAGACTTGTTTAAAAAGTTTAGAAAATTCAGAAACTGTTAATTTTTAAAAGAACTTTTGAGTGGATGGTAAGTTCATACTCAAAGAACAATGCTGATTTGGAAGTATTGTATCAACATAATTCCTTTTGAAGCTAATGGTTTGGGTTTTGTAGATTGAAAATGAATTTCTTTGGTTGTTGACATAAGCCAGATTAAAATGTTTCTCTGTACTTGGGAAGGTTGCATCTGGAAAATTATAAACAGGCTGACCCATCTGCAAAGCAAGTTTGTTACTGCATAGGGGCTGTAATGCAAGTGAGTAGGAGTGTAGGTTTTAGATGGTCAGAGATTGAAAACATGAGTTTTGGCCAGACATGGCTTGTGCTTGCAATCCTAGCACTCGGGGAGGCCGAGGCAGGGGATCAATTGAGCTCAGGAGTTAGAGACCAGCCTAAGCAAGAGCAAGACTCTATTTCTACTAAAAAACAAACAAACACAGAAAAATTAGCTGGCACAGTGGTGGGTGTCTGTAGTCCTAGCTACTGGGAGGCTGAAACAGGAGGGTCGCTTCAACCCAGGAGTTTGAGGTTGCTATGAGCAAGGCCCAGGCCAAGGCACTCCAGCCTGGGGCAACAGAGTGAGACTCTGTCTCAAAAAAAAAAAAAAAAAAAAAAAAGAAAGAAAGAAAGGAGAAAGAGAGAGGATAACATTTCTAAGTCCAGGTCCAACTTGTAGATGTTTTGTTGTTATGGGCGGTGAAGGGAAAAGGGCTAGCCCCAATTTAATGCCATGGCTGTTGGTAGTTAATGGCATGAATATTATAAAAATGAGATGCTCTGTTTTTAATGGAAAAAAGAAACTTGGTTCAGAGATCCTATTTGGTTATTACCTCATTTTCACTCAAAATGCTGCCAAATGATGTTATTAGAATGATAAGCTACCCCTAATGGACGTTTTGAATGTTTGCAAGTTTTCTAACAAAATTTGGGTTGTGTGTTCTTTCTAATGGCTACCCCTAAGGGAACATACTCCTGGGGTAATATAAACGCCACTTGCAAATTTGTAAAGATGGTGGTCGGAGCTGATAAGTGTACAAAATTGCTCAGAGTTCGAGATGACTAAAAATGAAGTTAAGCCAATACTGTGAGGAAGGTGAATTTACGTTGCCCACTCTGTCAAATCCAACAGATAAGCTCTCTGTTCATGCTAACATTTGGTCACACGCCGACTTCTCCCCCGTACTTGGGAGAGGAGGGATGGTGACGATTTGTGGATGAACACTGCTATTCCCTCCCTTTTGTGGTCCCATCGTTTCTGAAGATGGGAGTGATCACAAATGGCTAGGGTGTGACCTCCTTCTGGATGCTTATTCTCATCTGCCTCTACACATCCACACCCACCTCCACCTCTTCATAACCTATTTCTCCTTTATGTTCCTGCTCCAATCTCATGTCCTCATCAGCTACTCCTGCCCATGGTGAAGTGTTTTCTGGATATATATCCAGACACGGACATATACTTTCCTATTGAATAAAGTCCTATACAAGGGAGGACCAAGACAAAGTAAACAATTCCAAGTTCAGGGGGCCCGTATCCAGCAAGGGAGAGTAATAATAATAACAATAGGCTCAGCACTCGTAGCACAGTCTTTATGGTGCCAGCCACATGCACCAAGGTTGGTGCATTCAAACCTAGCCCAACCACCTAAACAACAATGACGACAGCAACAAAAAAATAGCCGGGTGTTGTGGCAGGTGCCTGCAGCCCCAGCTGCTTGGGAGGCTGAGGCAAGAGAATTGCCTAAGCCCAAGAGTTTGAGGTTGTTGTGAGCTGTGACGCCACGGCACTCTATCCAGGGTGATAAAGCGAGACTCTGTCTCAAAAAGAGAAAAAAAAAAGAAACAGATGGTGACAATGGAAGCCTGATTAGAGTAAGTTTAGGAGAGAATGGGAAAAGTGAAGATTTTGAGTATAAACAACTATTTTGAGGAATCATGCTATATAAGGGAAGCAGAAAAATGAGACAGTAACTAGAGGAAGGTGGTGTTAAAGGCGGCTCTGATAATACCAATATCTAATAATTAATGGAGCCCTTACTTTGTGCCAGGCACTATGCTAATTGCTTCCTACATATTAGCCTATTTAATTATTGCAACAATCCTGTGAGATAGGGCTGTTGTGACATTACTCCCAGTAACAAATAGAGAAACTGAAGCTAGAATGATGAAGCCATTTGCCTAACGTAGGATTTCTCAACCTTGCAGGAGTGACATGTTGGGCCGGAGAATTCTCTATTGCGGGGGGGGGCGACTTGTCTTGTGTTTTGTAGGATGTTTGGCAGCTTCCCTGTCCTCTACCCACTAGATGCCAGTAGCACCCCATCAGTTCTAACAACCAAAAATGTTCCTGGGGGGAGCAATGTTGCTTCTGGTTGAGAACCACTGGGTAAAGATCACACATCTAATAAATAGTAAAGCCAGGGCTTAAAAGATTAGTCTGACTCCAAATTCTAGCCTTTCGATCACTACTCTTACTTGCACTCACAAGATGACAAATTTCTCTACCCATTTCTGAGTACCTCTGGCCCCTTGGAAGTGGAGAGAAAGTCCGTCCACTAGAGTAAGGGCAAGCTAGACTCAAAAATTTAAAAATGTGTCTTCCAATATACATTCCTGCTCACAAGTTTCGTGGCTCAGGTTAGCAGATAGTCTCTCTCTCTCTCTCTCTTTTTTTTTTTTTTGCAGTTTCTGGCTGGGGCTGGGTTTGAACCCGCCACCTCTGGCATATGGAGCCAGTACCCTACTCCTCTGAGCCACAGGTGCTGCCCAGCAGATAGTCTCTTAATACCTCTCTTCAGTTCTCTTGTTTCTTCTCAACTCTCTTCCCCACCTCTCCATACCCACCCCTACCTCTCTCTCTCTCTTTCACACAAACACACACACACACACACACACACACACGCAATGAGCCATGCATGGCCTTCATAACCAAGGAAAGAAGTTTTCAAACACTCCTCAGAGCTTAAGTTTCTTCCCCACTGTGGGCCCCAGTTTCCCCACGTGTAAGATGAATGGGTTGGACTGATCCCTAAGGTGCCTTCTGGCTCCGACTTAAGCGCCCTCCCTTTTTTCATGAGGTAAACACTTTGCAGGGAGAGTGGGCAGGGAACAAGGGACGTTTGAGGACTTCCACTTTGGAAGCTGGTGCAAAGTTCCCAGGCTGTGTTTGTTTTGGGGTCGCGTTTGCTTCTTCCCAACTGGCTTCTCCCATCGCTAAGGGTAAAGGGTGCCCTGGCTTGGGCCTCGGGTGGGCATGGCCGGCGGGTCAGGCAGGAGAGTGGTTCAGGGCTACCCTGGGAGTCTGGGCTGACAAGAGGGAGTTCTATGGCTTTTGCTCACACTTCCTGCCTGGTGCGTTGGGGAAGGCTTCACTGGCCCGGCCCCCTCCCTGGACAGCACTGCCACTGAGCTTGGGAGGTCAACTTTAGTCTTGGGCAGGCAGGCAGTGCTATGCATGGGGCACTCAAGGAATGGGGATTTCTGGAGGATGATGTGAAGAGCCTGTGCTGATCCCAAGGCGGGATCAGGTTCCTCCCAGGAATTTGGGAAACATGGAGGGACATGCTGTTGGGGCTGGTCAACTGTGGGGTGAGGAAATGGGAGTGGGGTTGGCCTTTAGGCTGTAAACAAAGCCCCCCTTTTACACGCTTTTCGTCCTTCAAGGGACTGTAGAGACTTCAAGTCCTGCTCCTCCTTTCAGGGGAGGGTGGGGGTGGGGAGACAGGCTTCCAATTTGCAGTCAGAGCTGGAGCTTGGTTCGGCCTTGATTTACAGAGTAAAACTCAGACAGTAGTTAATGTCTTACTCTGTTACCAGTCACTGGAGACATGGGCCCCCAGTTCCCATAATGGATTGCATCAGGTCACTAAACTCTTGCCACATGCCTCAAAAACCCACTTCTATTAGGCATCGTGGGGCTCCGTGTGCCTTCCTGCTGCTGGGCCTCTCTCTGTTTCTACCTTTGTGATTTGCAGGGGTCAATTTGACAGGTTTAGGGACATTTCTGAGTTTGTGAAATGTCTGAAGGGGTTTTACGAGTAACAAATGGTGCTCTGTATATGTGTGGCCTTTCTCTTTATGTATGCTAAGTTAATAATTCTTCAGCTGAATTGCAAGGGCCATGTCTAACCCTTGGCTCCCTTCCCTCCCTGAGCTCTGTGAAGTTTAAGACTCTGTTCTCAGAGCTAAGGGGCCCTGTCTGGGGAGCCTGTTTAGACCTGTCTCTTCCTTTTGTTTGCTTTCTTTTTGTTTCTCTCTGGGGAAACCTGGCTCCTGCACCCTGGTTACCCCTCATTCTGCTCTGGGCCCCTCAGCATGTTTCTCCACGGCTCCCTCCTTTGCTCGTACTGGCATTCCCCCAATGATATGCGAAGGGGGCAGCAATCACTGACTCGTGTCAGCTCTGAGAAGGAACCCAACTAAAGCAATGGATTGCCAAGTCACTACAATTACTTGAACTAGCAAAGACATGTACGAGGACACAGACCATGGTTTCTTTGATACGGATGATAACCAAACATACACATTCATCTCCCTGGGGGCCAAAGGAATAGGCATTTTTTTTTTCCTTTGGGTCTTCAAAAATTAAAGAGTAATACTAAGCTTATAAAGCTAAGGATAAAAGGTATAAAAGCTGCCACAGCAAAGCCAAGTGTCCAGCTAAGTCCACAGAGTGAGCTTGCCATCGTCACAGCTGGTAATTCAGGACAAGGGCACAATTCTAAGGGACTTTGTAGATTTTTCCACTAACCAGGCTGATAAACCTCATAGAAACAATGACTTCCTTCTTTATGAGTCCCAAACCCTACCATTCACTCAAAACCTCCACAACACAATTTGTTGAGGAAAAAACAGACATTCTTTTAGAATCCAGGGAGTGGGTTTTTCTCTCTGGGAATCATAGTCATTGCAAGAGAAAACATGGAGAAAACCACTTCATGGTTCTACCTCTGGAATCAAGATCAGATCACATCAGTGATGGTGATTCCACCTAGCTTTAAGATGAATACTCAAGTGGATTCAATAGAGGCTAACCAATGGAGACACTGGTTTCCATTGGTTAAGAGAAATGTGAGGGGCAGGAACTAGTATCATCTTCCCAA
>NW_003852550.1:2252778-2272575 GCF_000181295.1 Otolemur garnettii
TGTGTGTGTGTGTGTGTGTGTTCAGGGATAGAGAGAATCATTTAAAGAAAGATAGAAGCATCTGAACAGGAGAAAATGCAAACTTCCCATTCTGATGTACTAGAGATTTCGGAAATGCTACTTAACCTCTAAAATAGGGAGCATAGTATCTGCCTATCATGTCTCTTACTCCAATCACCTGCAAAACTCTCACCAAATTAATCTTCCTAAAGAAACACTGTTGTCACAATATTTTTTAAAAAGTTTGCTTTGTCACCCCAGACTATATAACCATTCTCTTTTTTTTTGAGCTTTTGTGATCTTCCATTCAGATTTTTAATCATACACAGTATTGGCTAGTTAAGCACTGACACACATGCAAATTGTGTGTGTGTGTGTGTGTGTGTAGTCTTCCTAAGTAGAGATCTGCTTCTTATGTTTGTAGTCCCCACAGAGCCTATACCAAAATTTACTCCCCAGAGTACTTGCTTAAATGTTTGTCTAGTGGACTTGAACTTCATACAATATAAGGAGAAAGATAAAATACAGAACATAGTCTAGGACTTCCACCTCTAAAAGTAAAGGTGGTCATTAAATAATTGGCTATGTTTCTCATTTGTTAAAATAAAAGCTCTTTTGAAAAGATAACAGGGAAGCAAATTTCTGCAAAGCAATGCATATTTTCCTATAAACTGCTACTATAGCTTAAGAGAGGTGCTCAGCAATTAATTTTCTTAAACATTCCTGGAAGCCTTCCACTAATGCAAGTCTTCTCAAAGTACACACCAAATTGCTTCCCTGATGTACTTGGTAATTTCATCTCCACACTTTTCTAACTCCATGGCAGTGAACTTCCATACAGTGAGTGGCCTATGTGAAGGGAGAAACCCATGTTACAGCTGTCAAAACTGATGCCACTCCTCACATACCTTGTAATCACAGATGAACACCAGGCTTTCCTGAACCTTGGAATTGATTTCTTTAACCATTAAAGATAGAAATAATATGTACTAGGAAAACCGTTTAAAATCTAGACAAGGATAGGAACAGATGTTACACATGTAGTCAGGACTTAATACTCACTGGGGCGGAGAAATAAGGGTCATTAATTTGTTAATATCTGGTCTATGTCTCCCTAGCAGATTTTCTCAACTCCAGGTATTCCTCCCATCATCATAATTCAACCACAAAGAGTAATGCAGGGACCTTAGCTGATTACAGCCACAGGTTTCCGAGGCCATTTGACATGGTGGAAAGAACAACGGAGCTGGTGGATGGAGTACTTAGTTCAATTCTCAGCACTTATACAAAGTTCCTTGAGTAAGTCTCTTAACCTCTCGGAAACTTTTCTTCTAAGCTTCTTCATAATTACAGTAATGGAAAGAACATTCACAGGCATGCTGAGACCGTCTCTTGTAACCTACGACATACCACATGGGGGCTAAACAAGCTTCCCAGGATTGTGATTTTATAAGTTTGAAAGTTCTTTTGCTGTCTTACTTCTCCCAACTCCTGAGATCCTCAGCACTTTATTTTATGTGAAATTGTTGTAGTGAGGCTCTAAAGCTGGTTGCCTGATTACTCCACAAGGAAAGAGCAAGAGACTTCATGACAGTTATTTTTCTCTTATTCAGAGATCTTTTGCCTCTGCTTGTGGGTCCCCATCTATTTTAAGTGTGGTGTAAGCCAGGGGTCTGCATATCCTGTTTTATTGCACACTAGTTTTTTGGTTAAAAAAACTTTGAGGGGTGGCACCTGTGGCTCAAAGGAGTGGGGCGCCAGCCCCATATACCAGAGGTGGTGGGTTCAAACCCAGCCCTGGCCAAAAACTGCAGACACACAAAAAAGGACTCTGAGTAGGCTCAGGCCCGTACACAGTGGTTAGGGTGCCGGCTGCATACACTGAAGCTGGCAGGTTCAAGCCCAGCCTGGGCCTGCTAAACAACAATGACAACTGCAACAACAACAAAAAGTAGCCAGGCATAGTGGAGGGCATCTATAGTGCGAGCCACTTGAGAGGCTGAGGCAAGAGACTTGCCTTAAGCCCGGGAGTTTAAGGTTGCTGTGAGCTGTGATGTCACAGCACTCTACTGAGGATGACATAGTAAGACTCTGTCTCAAAAAAAAAAAAGAAAAGAAAAGAAAAACCTTTGAGTGTGCTTCTTCAATACCCGTGTATCTATATAATATATTATTAATAATTATATAAATCATATATATGTCCCACTTGCTTCGTCTATCTTAATATAAATGATAATTATATATATAAATTATTAAAGCCAATTTTAATTTCTTTCTAGCTTTTCTAATTTAAATGTAAATAGAAGTTTAATATTTTCTTCTACACCCAAAGGATTGACTTGCAGGCCGTGTCCCTCACCCACCTAAATTTGAGACCACTGATCCAGACTCTGAGATTTACAATCTCTGGATAAGTGGAATGCTTCTGTAAAGTACATCCCCATAACTCTTCCCTGATATACTGTTGCTGTAGTTTTCATGTCTGCTGATAAATAACAAAAAAATGAAACCAAAAATTGGTGAACACAGGAAGAAATCTCAGGCAAGTAAAAATGGGGGGTGGGGGGGACAGCACCTGTGGCTCAAAGGAGTAGGGCGCCGGCTCCATATGCTGGAGGTGGCAGGTTCAAGCCCAGCCCTGGTCAAAAAATGCAAAAAAAAAAAAAAAAAGCAGGGAGGCGGTGCTCGGCACTTGTAGCACAGTGGTGCTGGCCGTATACACTGAGGGTGGTGGGTTCGAACACAGCCTGGGCCAGCTAAACAACTGCAACAACAACAACAAAAATAGCCAGGCACTGTGGCAGGCACCTGCATTCCCAGCTACTTGGGAGGCTGAGGCAAGAGAATCGCTTAAGCCCAAGAGTTTGAGGTTGCTGTGAGCTGTGATGTCATAACACTCTACTGAGGGTGACATAGTGAGACTCTGTCTCACATAAAATAAAATAAAAATAAATAAAAGCAGAGGGAGAGAAACTGGGTGAGGAGGCCAGGACAGCAAGAGGGAGGGAAATCTCGAGAGAGGGAAGAGGAAGTTAAAGGCTCGGGAGGAAGGAGAAGAACAAGGAGAAGAAAAGGGGTAAACAGCTGCCAAGGGAGAAAGTGGGCAGAGCAGGAGAAAAGATGTCACATGTTGACATGAGTGATGCTCACCGAACTGTCTTGCTGACCAGTGTCTCTGGCAGGACAGTGAAAACTGAGTAGTCCCTAAAAGTTTGTGATTTGTGTGCACAGAAGTACAGGGCAAGCCCGCCTCCTCTCCTCAGAGAGGCATATGCAATTTATTCAAGCAATGCAAGGACAGGGCAATGCTTTGCCTAAAGAGTGAGTTTCTAAGGCTAGAAATGTAAGCAGAATGATCCCTGGGCAAGGCAAGGAAGATACTGTAGGGTTGTGGTGAAAAGAAATTCCTGTGACTTCAAATCACACCATCCAGATGACCCAGGAGGGGGAGGACTGCATATTCCTGCAGGAGAACAACTTTGGCTATCAGGAGCTTCCAGCAGCAGCAATGAAGAAGCCACAGCAAGTGAATTATGTTTGAGGCAGCTGCCAAGGCACCATTCAGAGGGTAGAACATCGTCACACATCACCTTCCATATCTCGCTGCACACTAGAAAGCATGATAAGACACAGCAGGGGCAAGGGACCGTCAGGATACAGTCACACGGTGCCTGAGTTAGATCATCAGAGTTGGTAGGTCTTTGGAGATCACTCAGCCCAGATCCCTCATTTGACTTCTGGGCAAATTGAGACTCTGAAAGGGTAAAGCACCTACCCAAGGTCATCCAGTTGGCAAAGCTCAGGCATGAGACCAGGTCTCTGGGTAGCTACAGCAGTACTCTGTACTCCGCAGCTGTGTATTTATCCGCCAGCTCTTTGGCTCTTCTCTAGCAGAAGCTCCCTTCACTAGTACATATAATAAATTCCGTAAATCCCATAATGTCTCAATATGATCAAACAAATGATTAAGTTAACCATGAACAGCTGCAGGGCTACAACTGCATCTTGATTCAGTGCAGAGACACTTAAGTTTTAACATTATCATCAATTATCCCGGGCTTAACTAACCATATTTAAACACACAGGGACCCTTGATTTTCTACCTCTCTCGCTACTGCCACCCAGTGGCTACATCCGTGCTTCCCTCCTCCTACAAAGAAGAGGAACAAACAAGCAAAACTCAAGACCATCAATTTTGCACAAAGTCAAGAAGCTTTAAGCTAAAGACTTGGTGGAATGGAGGGTAGAACGAATGTCACAAAGAAAGTTAGGTATTACCTTTGACTCACAATTATTCGTGAATGCCCTCATCTTGGAGGAAGAACGAATTGCTGGTAGTAAAACAAAAGCATTTTGCCAAGTCCCTTGCATTGGTAAGTACAAAGTAAGAAGCAATCAGACAAAGAAGAGTCCAGGGTCAAAAGCTCAGGGGAGTTAGGAGGAGCAGAATCCCAGAGTACACTGCAGAAACAAGAGTGTGTGACCCTTACAGCTAACAGGATCTAAAATAGATGTGGAAATGCTTATCCTGGCTCTTTCCCTTTTTTTAGCAACAGTAATTCCTCCCTTGACAGGAGACTCCTTTTGGCTTCAAAGTGACCTAACAGTTAATCCTGGATGTGGAGAGTAGGGCTGGAACCTCAGCCATGCAAAACTGCTTGGTCGGTTGGCCAGTCCTTTATGAAATAGTTTGCAGTGTCCACTAATCCTGCAGAGCCGAGGAAGACTCAGACTCTGCCCTGTGGTCATACATAAGACAGTAGAAAAACACGTCAATCTACTACCGTAATTCAGCATGAGAGGAATGATGATAAGAGTGGAGAACTCCAGCCTTGAACATTGTGTAAACCTTCATGAAGAGAAATCTGTGTTCACTTTTAAATGATGGATAGAAAGAAGCAAGTCAGCAGAGAAAGGGTAGAACTAGTTGAAGGAATAGTATATGCAAAGGGAGTAGCAGGTATAAAACTCGCCACACATTAAATAACATAGCAAGTTCAGAGAACTGTAAATAAGTCAATGAACACAGATTTAATTGAAAAAGAAATTTGTCTTGTTTTCTGAAGGGAGAAAGGTTCTTAGTGAGGAGGAAGGATGCTGGAGAGGTGGGCAAGGGCCAGGTAATGAAGGACACTGTAAGTTTTCTAGAGTTAAGATTTCATTGTGAAATCTACAGGGAGCCCATGATGTTATTTGTGTTTCTGGAATGATTATGGTGGAAGAGTGGCAAATGGATGGGAAAGAATAAGATTTTAGAGGCTAAGAGACCAGTCTCAAGGCTGTTGGGCTAATTTGGGCAGGAAATGATATAGGCTTAGATTGGAGAAATGGGTATTGAAGAAAATTAGTTGGATTTAAACTGAATTTTGGAAGACAAATGGAGACAACTTGATGGACTGGAGGTGGTAGTGGAGAAGAGAAAGAAGACGAGAAAGACTCCCAGGCTTCTGGCTTGACCAGCTCAGTGGTTGGTAATGCCATTTATTGTGATGGGAAAGATATATGCAGAATTTAGGAAGGAGAACATCTGGTGGGGGTTGGTGATGCGGTTCTGTATGAGACATGTTTATGGTGCCAGTGAAAACTGAAGTGGAGATACCCAGCAAGAAATTGACAATGCTAATATGAAACTAAAAAGAAAATATCTGAGCTAAAGGTAGAGATTTAATATTTATCAATATATGGGTGGTGGCTTAAATCCTTAAAGTATATGAAACCACCCTGGGAAAGGCCTATGGTGCAAAGAAAAGTAGGATGAGGACAGAACCCTGGCAGATCCTCATTAAAGCAGGAAAAGAAGCAGGAAAGGATAGTATGACATTATAAAGGAAAAGAGAGTTTCAGGAGAGAACATGTCTTGTGCTATAGGGACAATAAAGAAGATAAGAAATGAAAAACGTTCATGGGATTTGGCAACAGCAGGTTGGTGGTGACTAGTGTCAGCATTGAGGTCAGCCCACAAAGGGCTGAGGAGCGAGTGGGCAGTGAAGGCATGAGATTTAAGTACAGGCAGTTAGAGCAAGAGCCGGGCACTCAATGACGTCGTGTGCAATAGGAGCTTTCACTTTGGAGCAACAGAGGATAAGGACATTGGGGTGCGTGGCAGTGGATGGTCAGGGCAGGGGTGTGTGTTGGGGGATGCAGAGGAAGGAGGGAATGATGTACACAGCAATTGCCTAATTCAGGGGAAAATGGAAAGGCCTATTGGTAGCCATGGCACCAGTCAGCTGACATGGGAATGCCAGATGTTTGCAGGAGGAGAATAAATTGAAGGACTAGTAGTTAATGCATTTGGGTTCTGGAATTCATGGGAAACACATTTTGTAGCAGAGAAACAGCAGGATGCAGGCAGGAGATAAGGAATTAAGAAACCTAGGCTCAATTTCACATGAAACTCAGGCTGGCCTCATAAACTCTCAAGCTAGGACATAGGTTTCCAAGCCATAAAATGGGGGGAAACAGACCTTATTTAGAAGGGAATCCAAACATTCCCTGTGATAATGCTCCTTTAGAAGGCATGTATAATTATGGACTCACCATGTTGTACATAAACACCAGAATGCTATTAAAACAGGGCAAACTCGGAAATACAGAGTGTCCCAAAAGTCAGCCCTACTGTTGCCATCCAAAGGGAAAATGAGAAATTGTGGCAGATGTACCTTTATTTACAAAATATTCATTATAGATTTTTAAAAAATATTTATAAAATATTCTCTATGTGTTGGCCACTTCTTCGTAAACTTTTGTAATGAGTGTTTTGTAAATGAAGGTATATTCAGCTACAATTTCCCATTTTTTTCTGTGTATGGTGACTTTATGGGAAGCTTTTGGAACACCCTGTAGTATTAAGGAGGTTCAGAACAAAGCAAACAGCCCCCTCCTCTTGGCCTCAGTGTCAGACAAACACACATTGATGGAGTATAATGCAGAGGTAGCGCTGAAATCCAGTCCCTGGGGAGGGGGGTGGAAGCGAAGGGATAGAAATGTCAAACTGAAATGTTTTGTTCAATTAAATGGTAGGGGAAAAATACCAGGAAAAAAAACAACTCAAAGCAATGGCTCTTCCCAATAATAAAATGTACCCCTAAAAAGAAAACCTAAAGTCAAATAGCAAATCCAAATCTAAATGACCAGAAGGGGGGGGGGCGGCTTTATTAACACTGTGAGGCATGTTACTTTTTAAAGTAGTCCTTCTCTTAAATAGGCTAAAGTTTAGCCATTCACAGGCTAGTGAGCTCGGGCAAGTCAATTATCAGTTTATTTGTCACATACAGACAATACTACAGCTCCCAAGAGAAGATGTTTTAGAAAGTAAAAAGCAGTGCACCAACATTAGGTAAGGGGTTTTAGTAGGCAGGGCACACCTTGGAGAAATTAGCTTGATATGGCTTCAGCCAGAAAGGGATGGATTGCAGTTTTGCAGGAGTGGTAGGTGTTGTGTAAATGTCCCAGTCAGTTCAAGAAGCCTTTGGCAAAGGAAAAGGACACATTGCCCAGCAAGCTATGTGCTTCATGTCTACCCAAGACAGGAGGTGGGCCTGCCAAGGGCGGCAGCATATCTCTGGGGTGATCCAATGTTGTTCCCCTCCCAGCTCGAGAGGAGCAGCTTGAAATTCAAATGGGGCCCTTTGCTCAGCTAAGTAAAACAGTCTCAAATCTTTCTGACATCTGCACAAAAGGGGTACTGAGGGGCTGTCCTGTAGGGTCAATAGTGCTGGGGCGAGTTTAAATAATTCCGCTTGGCTCTGGGAACACAGCGGGGAAAGGAGGATGACTAAACAGGACCTGGCAGTGAGGGTGGCTTCAAGAATCCATGTTCACAGAGATTGTCCCATGAGCACTGGCCTTGTCTATTTGGGAAATAGGACATTCTTGCCCTTGACTCGTGAAATATAGCTTGGTCTAATTCAGTAACCTTGACAAACAGTCTTAGAAACTTCATACTTCATAAATAAACTTTGAGGAACATGTTTAACTGTGTGGAGTCTGTCTGTATCTTTCAAATATTGAAGAAAAAAATCTGTGCAGTGATGTTCTATTTTACTCTATCTTTTACCCTTTCAACCACCCAGCTGTTTTCAAAAGAGAAGCCAGACTAAGGCTCCAGATGTTTGGAACCCAAACAAGGACTCCTCATAAAGTAAATCCACTCTGCCCTCCGCCTTCAAAGATCAAAATTTCAGCCAGGGGTTAAACAATGAGGTCATCATAGGCATGCCTGCCTGGTATAGGACTGACTTTAGTTCAGATATCTATTTTACTTTTAAGGGCTCCTCAACCCAGCAGTCTAAAGCTTCTTCTCAGTTCCCTGATTACTGAGCCTAATTGCTTCCCACCCCTCCACAACCCAGAGGTTTAACCCCTTTGTGTCAAGCTTAACATCTCATCTGCTTCCACCTGAGTCATTTTTATTTGCAATATCTTTGCAGTAGTAAAGTAATATAACATAGAATCATCAGGTAGAACGGTATCCAGGAAATTCACAGAAGTGCAAATACAAACTTCCAGTGAATATGTGAAAAGATGCTTAAACTCCCATGTAGCCAGAGAATCAGGATGATTTTCAGTCATCATATTAGTCAAAATTTCAAGTGTTGGCAAGGGTGTAGAAATATGAGCACTCCAATACAAGGATTATGTGAGTATAAATTGGAAGATACTCAGTAGGGTAATTCAGCCATAGGTTTGAAAGTTAAAAATGTCTATTACCCTTGTATCTGATCATTTTGATTGTTAATATCTATTCTAAAAATGAGCAAAAGAAATCCTGCTCAAAGACTTCTACTGTGGCACTGCCAGTTTATAGAACGATGAAATTTGGAAACAATCTAAGTGTCCATCAAAAAGAAATGGCTGATACAAAGAAAGATGGAGACTTTCCATCTTTTGTATTAACCTGGATGGAGCTGGAAAACATTCTCCTTAGTAAAATAGCACAAGAATTGAAAAGCAAGTATGCAATGTATTCAATACTAATATGAAGCCAGTAGATGAACTGATACAGGCCCACACAAGAGAAAAACTCAATTTAATTCAGGTTGGGGGGAGGAAAGACAGAGGAGGAGGAGGGAAGGAGAGGGGATTGGTGTGCTCTCACCTAATGGGCACAATGGAAGGGTATATGGCACACCTCCTGGGTGAGTGGCACAACTACAACAGGGACCTTACCTAACAAATGCAAACATTGTAAACTAATTGTACCTGCATATTAATCTGAAATAATAAAAATAAAATAAAAGTTAAAAAAAAGGGAATGGTTGAATTAAACCATGGAGTAGAGAAAAAGATCTTAAGGACATACTAACTTTTACAAAAGGACCCAGAATATATATCTATGATTCTATCTTAGAAAATAAAACTAGACCCTGAGACTATTTTTATAGGTGTTTGTATATGTCTGATTAAGCACAAAGACAAGAAAGACAACAGTGGTACTGAGAGAGCACCGAGGGAGACTCTTGCTTTGTTTGTACTCCTTGCACATTATTTAAGAATGCATTCATATATTTATTGTAGAATTATGTTTTCCTGAAACATTTCAGAGGGGAGAGCATGGGCCTTGGTAGCTTCAGTGAACATGGCTTCCTTCGGAGGCAGCAGTGGGCAAGTGGGTGAAGCAAATAGGTAAGAAATCAAAGGACTCAGTTAACAGCCTAGAATCTGTCATCAATTTGCTATGTGATCCTGAGAAGTAATTTTCCTTCTGAGTCTGTTTCCTCTGTACAATCAATGGATAAGATGAGAAGCTCACTAAGACCCCTTTCCTTTCTGATATTTTATGATTCCAAGTCTGTGTCTTTAATGTATACTGTGTATGGCCCCTTTTTAATGAAGAAATGCCTTTTTATTCTCTTCCTTCAAATCCTTGCATAGTTTGACATTTCACTTTACTGCAAATGTAAGATAATGATAGAGAAGGTGGAGCGGTCACTGTGTTCCTTGTTTGCCTATGTTTTTAAAGGTTTAGTTGACCTATTTATGCTATTACCTTTCTTTGACACTTTTCAGCTTACTTGAGTGTGATGATGAGAGTTCAAACATAATGCTGGAAGTTGGAAGATCTGAATTCTTACAAGGTGGCCATAAATTCTGGAAACATACACACACTTAACGCACACACACACACACACACGCCGATTTAGCATTTCTAATCCTCAAATCTGAAACCTAAAATGGTCCAACGAGCATTTACTTTTAGTGTTATATCAGCACTCAGAAAGTTTTGGATTTTGGAACATTTTAGATCTCAGATTTGGGGATTAGGCATGCTCAACCTGTACACATGTAGGTGTATGTATGTATTCATATGTATTTTTTTTGGTAGATCAGCCCCCTCTGAATGCTTTTTCCTGGGTTGTACCAAAGATGCAGGTTTATTCAGTGAAAATCAGAGATAAAAATCATCTGGGGGCTATGCATATACAGAGATTGATAGAAATGCTGTGAAGATGCACTGTGTTCATTGCAGTTTGCATAACAATTAAGTGCAATAAGACATTGCATGTGTTACAACGTTTTAAAACATAACTTATGCTTCACATAATATCTATAAACCATTCTTTATGTATAGTTGCCTCTATTTCTGGATTTTATGGCTACTCTGTACTCTTTATTCTATCACTAATAAACAGAGTGATTATTGGATAACTCACATTCCCAGTCTGTAGGTAATGATTAGACCACCTGTTCTCCAGAGTGGTAAGGAAGAATCAAGTGGGTATAAATGAATTATGAAAATTTACACAAATCAGCAAACATCATCACAATCTGGTTCTATACAACCTAATTGGCTTTTGGAAGTACTCCAGATGAAATTCTGAGGAAACCTGGGCATTATGTTAAGGAATGAAACCTCTTCGTGTTTGCTCAGAGACTCTGACCAGTATAGTTCTGCCTATCACTAGTTAGCAAAGCTGCTTCCAGTTGATCCTCTTCACTTTGCCTGTTCCATGAGGTCATAAAAGTAAATTCTAAGCAATTTAATTCTAAAGACAACAGATAGCAGCTTCCCTGTGACTATCTGTCTTTCAGTTATGAAATAAGCAACTTACTCTTGATCCTTTCTCAGGAAAGCACTTACAGCCCCCACTGCAGTCTTGGCCTCCACATAGCTTTCCATAAGACTTCTTCTCTCCCTATTGAAAAAAAAAAGGAGAAAGTTACTAAACCATGTGAGCCAAGAAGCAGTGTTGCTCCTTGGGACCCTTAACTATACACCTCCCACCAAGTAAATTTAGAGTAGTTTAATTATCTTATCTGATGGTGTCACGAGTCAAATGAAATAAAAGATAAACTGAAGCTAGTATCCTTTTAGGTCAGGTTGATACTTCACCAGATAGCCTGTCTGGCAGCTAGTTTGGAAACTGTGATTTAGAAACCTCCACACTAGTAGAAATTCCAGTCACAAAACACAAGAGAACTGCTTGTATCGAAGCTGGAAGGAAACCCTAGACATATATATTCCTGTGAGAAAGCAGGTGTCCAGTGACTTAATGGATTTGTACTCATTGAGAAAAACAGTAGTTGTAGCAGAGAACTTGAGAGAAAGCTGAGGGCCAGAAAGGTAGTGACAGATGAAATGGCCACTGTGTAGTCTACTCTTAGAATTGGTTTCCTCAGGCTCCATTTTCTTTCTTTGTTTCTTTTTTTTTTTTTTTTTTGGTTGCAGTTTGGCCGGGGCCAGATTTGAACCCACGACCTTCGGTATATGGGGCCTGCGCCCTACTCACTGAGCCACAGGCACCACCCCTCAGGCTCCATTTTTGACACACCATTCAAACCTTACAGTGATGCCCTCATGCCCAGTCAGATCTGAATTCCTCAGGCAGTACGGCACCGTTCACCCCAAACTCTCCCACTTCATTTTTCCCTCTTCTCTGCTTTATGATGATGATGAGGAGGATGGTGATGATGATTACGATTACTAGAGGAATCTCTGCAAGGCTTGCACATGACCTCACGTGGGCTGGTCCTCACCAATCTCACCTCCTCACACTGTCTCTGGGTCACGCTGCCTCAGTCACACAGGTGGGCTTTCATTCTTTTTTCAGAAAACATCCAGCATGTTTCTCCCTAGCAGTTACTTCCTCCTCAAATGTTCCTCGCCTAGAAATTTTTTACTGGCAGCCTCTTTTAATCATCTAGGTCTCAGTTCAATTGTTCATTCTCAGAGAGGCCATCCCTGACTATTCAGACTAAGGTAGTCCCCAGCTACTTTCAATGATATCACTCTGTTATATTTTCATCTTTAGACATTCTGTCTTCTCCCACTAGACTACAAGCTCCCCATCTGTCTTCTCCAATATTGTATCCCAAATCTCTATAACCATGGATGGCACTCAAAGAATGTTTGATGACCACATGAACGGGGCTAGGATTTGGACCCAGGTCTAACTCCAAAGCCTGGACCTTAACCCTTATATACCATAGTGTTTTCTAAGTCCTCTGTCTACCAGAAACTAAATATGAGGACCTAAAAACAAAGAAAACTGCTATTCTGACCCTATCCACCTTGGGGAAAAAGTAAAACATAAATTCTAACTATTATCTGTAACAAGAACTTTATCTCTGGGATGGATTTAGTATCATTCAACTTTTTTTGTTTAATGCTGGCTGTTTTTTCCAAAGAAGAAAGGCATATTTATGAGTCTGCCTCACACTTAATCATTCTTGTCTCTGTGTACTGTGGGCCTTTTCCTAATTCCTGGGGAACATTGTGAATTTCTCAAATGGTCTCTTATCTCTTTAGATTCCCACAACACTTTATCATTGCAACACCTCGGTAATAAGGTAGTGATGGCAGAGCTAAGACAAAATGTTGCTATTTTAGACTCCAAACACCTTCCTTATATGAGATATTTTATCTCTCTTATACGCCTTTGACATGGTAAGTGCTATTGTACACTTTCCAGTTTGCCTTCCATTTTATGGCATGGAGGACAGGCCAGTTTTCATCAGGGTTAGATCAAGAAGTGGTCTGGGAGGAGGAGACTGGAGCCCGGCAAAGACTAGAGAACAGGGAGAGCAGCACTGAATTTAATCTTCACCTATGCGGTCGCCTTGTCTAATGTTGAGTCCTATATTTCTTGGTATTGTGGATAATTTAGTTTTGCTTCTGCATCCATTTCTATATTTTCCAAGCAGTTTCCAATGAGCATAAGAAAAAAATTATATGTGTTATTAAATTGTAAAAGTCACCCTTTGAAAAGAGAATTCAACAGGTGTTTCCAAAGTTGAAGTTGCATCTATTTGCAGCTATGGCCTACTTCCAAACAGTGTCTGTTTGGGAGTCCCATAAAATCGGTCTATTGTAGAGTAAAAGTTGCCAGGTCTCTAGCACTCAGCAAGGGGCCAGACGAGACAGGAAAATAATTTTCAATAAAAGGAGCTGAGCAAAAATGTAAGGAGTAGAAGCTAAGGTTTCTCTTTTTTGAACTTCAAAATATTAAGGATCAAAGAGATGTAAAGAAACTAAGATTTCTTAGGAACTAGCCAGGACAAGGAAGCAATGACACCCAGCTAACAGACAGGAAGCCATCACTATCCTCTGTCACCGAGGAAAGTAACCAGAGAAGCCCTATTGGCCACAAGGCAATTTCCTGTAATGCCAGCCCTGGCAGTTTCCCCAGGAGTCTTCAATTACAGTGAGGTGGGAGGGGTAAAGGAGCAGCTTCCAGGGAACGTGACCAGACCAGGTTCTGAGGAAGCCTCTGCCTATCCTGGCTTGTCTGGGGCCACTCCACTCCTGTTTGACCAGGCCATGTTGCTGGTATCATTCTCACCTTGGAATGCTCTCCCCTTCCTCTGAAAACACAACCCTTCTTATACTCCCCCCAAATTAAAACTGGAAAGCCTTTGGGAGATTATCTAATACAGTCATTCTTAACTTGATCAGGGCAGCACTGATTATTTTTAATTGTAATTATGTATTATTCTGTCTTGCTTTCCTAAGAAGAATTTCACAGGAATAAGCTATAATAAAAATGTAAGCAAAAATTTTAAAAGTACATATTATGCTCTAACTGTATTGCCAAGAAAAAAAAAGAAAAGGAAAGTCATTTATAAGAAAACAATATGTACTTCAATATGTGAAAGCCTCCATGGCTATGTTAATAAATGTAATGAAGTATTAGTCAGAGGCTAATGGCTCTACACAGAATCATTATGACCAGGACAGCCTGCTGACACAGAATGACAATGGGATGTGGCATTGGTGACTCAAAAACCATGAATGCTGTTGCTATTAGGACACTAATTCTCTGAAATGGTAAATAATTAATGGTCACTTTGGGGGACAAAAAAGTACAATCTTCACTTTATTTACTTGGCAGTTCTAATCAGTAATAATAAAACCATGAAAAAATTCATTTCCATATGGAAAATGTGGTTATGTTCTAGACTCAGGTAATTATAAACAGTTTTCACTTTCATCAATACCCAGAAGTCTTTGAAATGTAGGGCAAGATGCAGGACAATTCTTTGTAGTACAGTGTAGCCATAAAGTTCATGTGCAATTTAAAACAGTTGTCTATTTTAAACACAGTTGTCTATTTTAGACAACTATTTTAAATTGCACATGAACTTTATAGCTACCCTATATATAGTACATCTATCATTTCTGCCCACCACCACTTAGTAAGGGCCTCCTCCCCATCATTTGACAACCAAAAATGGCCTCACAGTTTCCCAAATACCTCCTAGGGAATGCTTCTGTTAAGAATCTCTGGCCTAATCCAAATCTCCCCTTTTATAGATGAGAACACTGAAGGAAATTGCTTTGCCCTGGGTCACAGTGCTGGCAAATGGATTCTAGCACTTCTGTCCATAATGCCATATTCTTCCTACTATATCATACTTCTCAAGGTCAAGTCTAAGTTTCATTTCTTCCATAAGTACTCCAGTTTCAGTGAAAAGCTGCAGCATTCACTGGGCAAGTGTCACATGTTGCTACGACACAATCGTTGCAATGTTTCTTAGGTTGCACGGCTGAGAATCTTGTTTTCTCATCCAGACAGTAATGTCCATATGGGAAAGGTCAAACTATTTTACCTCTTTGTATATCCCCAGAATGTTAAAGAGGTAAACCTATGTTCTAACTATTACCTGAGGCAGTATACCTTAGTTAAGAGTATAAGTTCTGGCAATAGTCTATACAGGCTTAAACCCCAGATCTGATATTTCTGAGTTGGATGTTGCTAGCCAAGTGATTTTATCTCTCTGATCCCTAATTTTCTTATCTGTAAAATGGGGATGGCAATAGTATCTACTGTATAGGGTTTGATTGGAAGATTCAATAAAATAAAGCATAGTGTCTGACTCACAGGATGCACTAAATGTTATCTATTATTACTAAATTAACAGCCGCTAGGCCAGACTACCGTAGTCTCCGTGACACTCTGTTCCCTCTCTGGATCTGATTTTCAAGTGATGTGCACGTGTATGGCCATACCAGTCTGTCTATGGCTGATGTTCACCCTGCTTAGTTAGGACGTTCATTTGGGTTTGTTGGTATCTGTATATAACCTATCGTTACATATTTTAAATATCATCTCTATCCCACACACCCATCCCTTTGCAGGTGCTGGTTCCTTTGTCTAAAATGCCTTCCTGACCCCTTTTCCCACTTACCACAAACCCAACTTCTATTCATTCTTTAAAACCCTGCTCAAACATCATGCTCATGGTGAAGACACCCCCAAACTCTGCCTCTCTCCCAGCTATTTCAGGCAGAATGTCCTACTCTCTCCTCTTTGCTATATGTTACTCCATCTATTTGGTTCTAATATCAGACCGGAATCAGGGCTATGTCTTTTTCTTCTCTGCAGCCCTGTCACAAGCAGGCCCTCAATGGAGGGCTGTGAAATAACCGCTCTCAGAACAGTGGAGTTACACATGTTAAAGATCAGCATCACCTGGAATTCTCCCTCTCCCTTGGGTTTCCTGAAATAAAGAACTACATCATAATGTCCCTACCACCAGCCAATATGCTTTTCCAGGTAACATCAGTGCCCACTGGCATAGGTAGTGGCAGGGATGACAATGACGCAAAAGGTAACCCAGAAAGAGAGATAGGATGTAAGAGAGCTTAGCTAGAATGATCGAACAGCTTACAAAAATGAGTTATGTCTGTGAGGAATTTCCTCCAGAAAGTTGGGTCACAAAATACTGGTTGTGCAACATTTTATTTTGGCCATTCAACATATATTTATTAAGCATCTAAGCTGGGCACTGTTTTAGACATGGGGGATAGACAGTGTATCATACAGCTGTAAGTGAAACCAAGTTCCTGCTCTCCTGGTGTTTATAATCTAGAGGGAAGACAAACAGTAAACAAATTAATGTTACATACCTATGTGTGAGTGATATGTATTGTGGCGGAAAATACATTGGTATAAGAGGACAGGAATTGTTGGAGTCAGGTTATTCTTTATTTATTTCTTTTGTAGAGACGGGGTCTTGCCCAGGCTAGAGTGCAACGGCTATCCACAGGTCCAATCGTAGCACACTGCAGCCTCGAGCTCCTGGGTTGAAGTGATCCTCCTATCTCAGCCTCCTTTAGAGCTGAGATTATAAGTATGCACTGTGGCACCCAGCTCAGGTTGTTATTTTATGTAAGGAAGTCAGGGAAGGCCTTGGTTATCAGGTGATTTCTGAGCAAAACCACTGTATTTCTCAAAGTACAGTCCTTGGACCCGCATCCTCAGCCCTGGAAACTTCTTAGAAATATTCCAATTTCTTGCATAGAAATGCAAAACCTTTAGGGGCAGGCCCCACAAGGCCCTTCAGGTGATTCTGTGCACACTACCATTTGAGATGGAGAAGATGAGAGAGCAAGCCATGTGGCTATCTGGAGAGTGTTCCAGGGAAAGGGAACAGCAAGTGCAACGGCAGTAAATGACAGAATATGTTTGATGTTTTGGCTAAACAGTAAGGAGGCCAGAGTGCTGGAGTGAATAAGGGGAATGGGGTAGATAGATGATAAAGCCAGATTACAGAAGATTTTATAGCCCACTATAAGAACCTTGCCTTTGGAAAGTCATTAAAGGACTTTGAACATACTAGTGACACCAACTGAGTTACTTTTCTGAATGGATCACTGGAGTTGCCATGTGAACTGCAGCAGGGGAAGGGTGGAAGCAGAAAGACCATCTGAAGGCGGTGGTGGAAGTTCAACAGAAGGAGGCTTGGACCAGAGGCACAGTTGGAGAGACTGGCAGAAGTAGGACTCTAGGTACGTTTTGAAGGTAAAGCTCCTAGGATTCCCTGATGGATTGGATTTGGGATGTAACTGAAAAAGAGGAGCCAAGGGTGACTCCAGAATTTCTGTACCAAGGATATAATTGCCATTTATTCAAATGGAAAAGACTGTTGGAGGAGCTGCCTTGGGAGCCATCAGGAATTCTGACTTTGAGTTATCTATTAGACATCTAAATTGGAGAGAGTAGGTACTTGGTTTTAAGTTGGGAGTTCAGGGGAGATACCTTGGTCAGTATAAACTTGACTATGTTATAGTAACAAATCTAAAATCTCTTTTTTTATTAAATCATAGCTATATACATTAATGCAATCATGGGGTACAGTGTGATGTTTTCATATACATTTTGAAATACTCTCATCAAACTGGTTAACGTAGCCTTCATGTCATTTTCTTAGTTATTGAGTTAAGACATTCATACTCTGTTTTTAGAAAGATTCACTTGTACCCTTGTAAGATTAATCATAGAGGTAACTCCACCAATTACCTCCCTCCACTCATCCACCCCCTCCCCTCCCCTCTCCCACCCCCCTTCCCATATTCTAAGGCTATAATTAGGTTATAACACAAATCTAAAATCTCAAAAGTGTAACACAACAAAGTTTGATTTCTCACTCATGTCACGATCCAATCAAGGACAGGCAGCTCTCATGCCCAAACTAGGGAAATGGGTAAGTTGTAAAGGGCCACGTGAGGTTATGGTAATGAACTTCAAGGGATACCAATTATAATACCAATATTGTGAGGCATTCTCTAGCCTTATTCAGCCATGGGGATACAGATGCAGATGAGGGGAAGAGTTGGATTTAATCAAGGTTGGGGTCTGATGGTAAGACTGATAAAGAGAAAGAGAGGTAAGGGAAGTTGAGAGTGTAACTAAAGAAGTGATTATGATGATGGACCATGAAATCTAGGATTGCTAAGGAAGGGAGGGAGAACAAGCAGTGGGTAAAGGGCAGTAAAAAGGTAGTACAGTCAATGGATGACTGACCCTGGTGGGGTTGAAGAAATGTATGGGTTTTAGCTGTTCCTAAAAAAAAAAAAAGAAGAAGAAGAAGAGGTGGTATAAAGAAGCTAGGGCCTGTTAACCTTTACATAGTACAAAATAATTCAGTCCTTGGGATATAACACATACTTCTTGAGTGAGCTCAATAAATTGTTGTTGAAATTGCTCCTCAATGGTAGTTTCATACAACATAACAACACTATCCTGTTTTAATAACTTCAGTTTTCTTCCAAGCACATTTCACACAAAATCTCATTCGATTCCCCACCATAAATCTGAACTAGGTATTTTAGATGTATGTATAGAGACATACACACATATATAATATTACAATGACTTATTTATATCTTCACCTACCCTCCTACACATTAACTTCCTTTGAGATGACGACCTTGGCTTGTTCACCATAAGACAAGTCAATTTAAATCCTCTAAGCTTCAATTTCCTGAACTATACGATAAGGATAATATTTTACTTTACAGGGTATAGTGAGGTTAAATGAGATGATGTCCTTAGGAAGGTGCTTGGTATACTGAGCATATAGTATGCTGGTATTATTTATAATTACAGTATGTCCTCACTCAATGACTAATTCCTACTTAAAAAAAAAAGAAATAGAAGCTCAGTGACTTCTTCAACATAGAAAGTTTAGTATCAGGCTGGGCGTGGTAGCTCACACCAATAATCTCAGTGCTCTGGGAGGCCGAGGTGGGTAGGTTGCCTGAGATCGGGAGTTCGAGACCAGCCTTAGCAAGAGTGAGAGCTCGTTTCTAAAAATAGGCATGTGTAATCGCAGGTGCCTGTAGTCCCAGCTACTTGGGAGGCTGAGGCAAGAGGATCTCTCATGCCCCAAAGTTTAAGGTTGCTGTGAGCTATGACACCACAGCATTCTAACAAGGGTGACAAAGTGAGACTCTTTCTGAAAAATAAAAAAACAAAACAGTTCAATGACAGAGCTGGAATAAGAAACTAGACATCCTCACTCTCTGTCTCTTGTTTCATTATTATTATTTTAGTCAGACCTGCTGCCACTAGTTCTAAAAGTTAGACTGAAATTCAGAAGTCAGAAAAAGAACACGAAATGTTCAGAGAGGTACCTTTTGGTGTACTTCTTATCAATACTACTTTGCTTACTTTACCATATCATTTGTTATGTTTGCACACTTTCTAAACAACCCTCATATATGATTCTCATAACTACTTTTGAAGCAAAGGAACAATGTTTTATATGCTCGCTTTCCAGAAATAAAATATTCCTGTGTTTCAGAGGGTTTCATTTGCTAGTTAAGTGACAAAGCAAAGCCAAGGCTTCCTTTCTTGAGTGCACAAACATCGAAAAGGGAAAAATAATACAAGATGCTAAGGTGTCCTTTTATAATCTTCATTCCCTACTGACAGCCTCAGAGTCCAGAAATTCAGAGAGGCCTCGTTGGCTGGCTCAGAGGTATTCTTGGGGTCACATTCATAATAATGGCTACGATGAGCATCTGCTATGTGCCTGGCTAAATAGTTCTTTTTTTTTTTTTTTTTTTTTTTT
>NW_003852550.1:2272595-2275059 GCF_000181295.1 Otolemur garnettii
TTTTTTTTTTTTTTTTTTTTTTGTAATTGTCTGGGATTCATTGAGGGTACAAAGAATTAGGTTACATTGATTGCATTTGTTAGGTAAAAAGTCCTTATCATAATTATGTCCCACTTCCAAGAGGTGCCATACAACACGATCCCCCCACCGCCTCCCACCTCCCCTCTCCCCACGCCCTCATTCCCCTACCCTGCACCTTGTATTAGATCACCTGCTGCCTTCATATTAGGATTGAGTACATTGGGTTCCTGCCTCTCCATTCTTGCGATGCTTTACTAAGAAGAATGTGTTCTAACTCAATCCAAGTTAATATAAAAGATATAAAGTCTCCTTCTTTTTTAATGGCTGAATAGTATTCCATGGTATACAGATACCACAGCTTGTTAATCCATTCCTGGGCTGGTGGGCATTTACATTGTTTCCACATTTTGGCAATTGTAAATTGAGCAGAGATAAACAGTCTAGTTCAAATGTCCTTATGATAAAATGATTTTTTTTTTTCTGGGTAGATGCCTGGTAATGGGATTGCAGGATTAAATGGGAGGTCTAATTTGAGTTCTTTGAGAGTTCTCCGTACTTCCTTCCAAAAAGGTGGTGTCAGTCTGCAATCCCACCAGCAATGTCAAAGTTTTCCCTTCTCTCCACATCCACAGCAGCATCTGCAGCTTTGGGACTTTGTGATGTGGGCTATTCTCACTGGGGTTAGGTGATATCTCAAGGCAGTTTTGATTTGCATTTCTCTGATGATTAAGGATGGTGAGCATTTTTTCATATGTTTGTTATCCATTTGTCTGTCTTCTTTAGAGAAGGTTCTATTCACGTCTCTTGCCCAGTGATACATGGGATTGTTGGCTCTCTTTTTGTTGATTAATTTGAATTCTCTGCAGATCCTAGTTATCAAGCTTTTGTCTGATTCATAATATGCAAATATCTTTTCCCATTCTGATGGTTGTCTCTTTGCTTTAGTTGTTGTCTCCTTAGCTGTACAGAAGCTTTTCAGTTTAATTAAGTCCCATTTATTTATTTTTGTTGTTGCAACTGCCATGGAAGTTTTCTTCATAAAGTCTTTCTGCAGGCCGATATCTTCAAGTGTTTTCCCCACACATTCTTCAAGGATTTTTATTGTTTCACAACTTAGATTTAAATCTTTTACCCATCTTGAATTAATTTTTATAAGTAGTGAAAAGTGTGGGTCCAGTTTCAGTCTTTTACATGTGGTTATCTGGTTTTCCCGCACCATTTATTGAGTAGGGATTCTTTTCCCCAGTGTATGTTGTTTGAATTATCAAAAATCAGGGTGCTGTAAGGTGTTAGTTTCATCTCATGGTTTTCCATTCAGTTCCAAATGTCTATGTCTCTCTTTTGGTGCCTAAATAGTTCATTTTTGTTATCTCACTAAACTGTCCCAACTACACAGTGAGGTAGACACAATTACCACCATCGTTGCACAGACGGGGAAACTGAAGCTTAGAAGGGTTGAATAGATTTCCTGACCAAGGTCACTCAGCTTGGGAGTGGAACAAATTCAAACCAAGGTTTGACTCAAAATCTTCGACCTCTTCCCCTAAGCCAGGTACCCTTTAGCATTATCTTAAGTTTATGAACTTTGTGCTGAGGGTACAAAGGTCTGGCTTTACTTTGAGTAAAAGTAAACGAAACCAGTGCATTGAAATGTAAACAAACACAAAACCAAGCTGGGTCCTGTGCCACTTTTAATGTGCATTTGCCTTTTAAGAATGGCTCCTTATGAGTTTATGAATGAAAGCCTCTGGGAGGAGATGGAAGTGATCTGTGGGAGCTGGCTCCCTACCAGGTGGGACTTGTCCCCCATACATTATTTTAAGAAAGAAGCTGACATCAGACATTGCTGAGTAGTTCAGGAAGGAATTTCCCTCCACCATCTGTTCAACTGTGTTCACACCATAAACAAACACAACTGATGGGGTCAGGAGTGGGAGAGGAACAGAAGACATGTCAGGTTTACACTTGAAAAGCCCTATCTAGCCAGAATGAACCAGGGCCTGAGAGGAAGGGATGCAGTATTGCCCAGTTAGATCTTAAAGGGAAGTCACCACTTAACACACCAATAGACAAACTTAATGTTACCCACGATGTTCTTAAAATAGATGCTTCCTTTTCCTTTGTAAGTACTTATTGAATAGCTATGAAAGGACGTTATTTCTTTTTTTTTATGGTGAAAAGTTACATATTTAGAATTAGCCAGCTGGACTTGGTTTAGATGATCCCAATTTTGTTGGCAACATCCAAAGCATCATAATCAGGACCCAGCCGAACATATGCCTTCTTCTCGCCATCAGGCCTGATTAGGGTGTTGACCTTGGCCACATCAATGTCACAGAGCTTCTTCACAGCCTGTTTGATCGGGTGCTTGTTGGCTTTGACATCCACAATGAACACAAGTGTGTTGTTGTCTTCTATCTTCTTCATGGCAGACTCAGTGGTC
>NW_003852550.1:2275972-2282330 GCF_000181295.1 Otolemur garnettii
TACATGTTTGCATGGATGGAGCCAGAACATATTCTTCTTAGCAAAGTATCTCAAGAATGGAAGAAAAAGTATCCAATGTACTCAGTCTTACTATGAAACCAATTTATAAAGCTATAACCAATTATAGCCCAAGAAGAAGAGGAAAGGGGAGAGAGAGGGGAGGTGAGAGGAGAGGATGGGTAGAGGGAGAGTAATTGGTGGGACCACACCTAAGGTGCATATTACAAGGCTACATGTGAAATTTACTAGGTGTAGAGTATAAATGTCTTAACACAATATCTAAGAAAATGCTGTAAAGGCTATGTCAACCAGTTTGATGAAAACATTTCAAACTGTATATAAAACCACCACATTGTGCCCCATGATTGCATTAATGTACACAGCTATGATTTAATTAAAAAAATGATAAAAATTGAATATGACATGTACACAAAGCATTCATAGTAGGTGTATTCATAATAACCCCAAACTGGAAAGAGGCAAAATGTCCATCAATAGGTGAAAGGATAAACAAATTATGATATACAGACAGTCCCCAACTTACAATGGGATGACTTACAAGTTTTAACTTTATGATAGTGTAAAAGTAATAAGCATTCAGTAGAGTCTGTGCTTTGAATACCCATAAAACAACTCTGGTTTTCACTTTCAAGATAGTAGTCAATACATTACATGAGATCTTCAATACTTCATTATACAAATAGGCTTTGAGTTAGATGATTTTGCCCAACTGTCAGATAATGTAACTTTTCTGAGCATATTTAAGGTAGGCTAGGCCAAGCTATGATGTTTGGTAGGTTAGCGGTATCCAATACATTTTTTACTTAATGTTTTTGACTTATGATGGTTTTATCAGGATGTAATCCCGTGGTAAGTTGAGGAGCATCTGTATTTGTACAATGGGATGCTATTCAGCAACAGAAACCCCTCTTGATAAAGGTAACTGCATAGATGAATCTCACAGACAGCATGTCAACTGAAAGAAGCCAGACATGTAAGCAATATTCAGTATGATTCCCCTTCTGTGAAGCTCTAGGATAGGAATGTATGCTGATAGAAATGAGAATAGTGGTTACCGCTAAAGAGCTGGGGGAACTGGGGCTGACTGGATGATGGATGCGTTCTATATCTTGTTCAGCATAATGCTTATGAGTACATATTTGTCAAAACTCATCAAGCAACACATTTATAATCTGTAAACTGTTTTGCATGTAAACTGTAACTCAATTAAAACATCATGAAGCTTACATTCTCATATAGGGTAGAGATAAATACACAGATATTTAAAGAATAATAATTGTGGTTAAGTGTCATAGGGAAAAACAGGATGCTGGGAAAAGTTTACAATTGTAAGTCACTAAGACACGAGCAGGATTCCTTCATTCAATAAATATTTATTTAGTGCCTACTCTGTGCGAGACACAGCACTAAACTCTAGGAGTATACTGTTAAATCAAATAGGCTTGGTCACTTCTTCTCATGGAGTTTATATTCTTGTATGGAAGACGGGACATTAGAAAAGGAAATGAGAATCTTTTAGTTATAGTTGTCCTACATGATAGAAAGGAGACCAATGGGAACATATGACAGGGCACCTGTCTTCGTTGGTGGGGTCAGAGAAGGTTTATCTAAGAAAATACGGTTTAAACTAAGGTCTGAAGAATGAAGCAGCATCAACTAGGTCAAGGGATGCCGGTGTGGCAGAGACTCTTTCAGGCAGAGAGAACAATACACACGCATGCGCTGTGGTGAGAGAGAGCATGCACACAAGAGAAAGGAAAAGAAAGCCAGAGTGACTTAAACAAGAAAGTAAAGCAGAGAGGGACACGAGATGACGCTATATAAGCATCCAAGTACCGCTCATGTAGAATCTTATAAGCCCTGTTAGTGAGGTCAATTTTTATCTTCAGAGCAATAGAAAGTCACTGAATATTTTAAAGCAGGGAATAACATGATCAGATTGAAGTCTAGAAAGTTTTTTCTGGTGGTAGCATGGATAATGGACAGGAGGGAGTGATAGTGAAGTGGGGAAACTGTTGAAGTGGTTCGTGCAAGAGAAGATGGTGGCTTTGATGGTGCCATCACGTGGTACCCATGTTCACATGGGTTGATGGAAAGTGAATGCACCTAAGTCATGTTTAAATAAAGGGGACATAACCAGAAAGGGATAAGACGAGAAGCAAGACTTCCTCACACCAAATCCACCTCACTGAGTTCAGGACAATCTTTGATGCATACCTGCCGTGTATAAAGGCACTGTGTTGGGCACTATGAAAAAAAGACCAAAATTTAGGAAACTTTTTCCTAGTACTTAAGAAACTAAACGCCTGACAAAGGAGATAATTACAATCAAAAGAAGACAGCAAGAAGTATCATTGGAGAAGGTAAAAAGAAACCTTTCTAAAACTTAGATGTGATTATGGCCTATCTTCCCTCAGACATCTTTGATGAGTCCTCACTGCAGCAAAATTCAAAATCTAAGCATGATGTTTAAGGACCCTCAAAATGAGGCTCAACCTGTAATTTCACTTATCACTTCCAATATTCCAGTCATACAGGCCTGTTTATTGGCTAGTCCATTTCCGTGCAGTACCTTTCACGTTCCATCAATTCCTCTGGAAATCTTAGTCCCATCTTTTCTTTTTCTTTTCTTTTTTTTTTTTTTTTGTAATAGCTTTGCTAAGATATAATTCATATACCATACAATTCACACATCTTTTCTTAAATGTCACCTTCTCCCTTTTCTAACAATAGCACTGCTAATGTTTCATTACGGTACTTGTTATCCATTCTAATAGCGTCCCTCTACATCGGGTGAAGAAACTCGTGCTACTAGACTTTAGGTATGCGGTGAGTGTCAAGAGCTTCAGTGGCTTGGCCAGGGATGCACTGCTCATTTTATAATATAATGGCTTTAGGAAAATTATTCCAAGTTCCAAACAACATTTTTTTAGGGTTTCTTGTTGGGAGCCTAAGTTAGGATGGAAGGCTTTACTAGTTCTCTAAGAGTTGAAAAAAAAAAAAACGTATAGGAATAGGAAGGGTTAGGATTCCTGAGAGGCTGCAGCCTGTTAGAAATACCCTGAAAGACTGCCTTCTCTGTCATTAAGTCCAAACGGTTAAGGACACTGCCAGACAGACACTGTCTGTCTTTCAGACGGGGAGAGGAAGTCTAACAAATGCCCAGTTGATACAGATGGTGAGTCCATGTGTAATTGACCAACAGCAGCAACTATTAAAAGACAGAAGGGGAGAGAAATGCAAGTCATTTCCATAAAGATGATATTTTGCCAGATGTTTACCATATGAAGTAAATAGTCTCTAAGGCCTACAGGTGTCCACAAGGCTAAAGATGTTTTACTTTGTCCAGAGATGGGGGAAAGACAACATGAGGAGGAGACTCCAAACCAGGGAAATGGAATGGCTTATAGTAAATCCATTCCATATGACCAGTGGTAAGTATGAGGGGGAAAAAAAATCCCACAAAGTACAAAATCCAGTAACTAGCAGAACAGGACCTCTGTCTTCATTTGCCAAGAACAATATGTTACTTTTACCTAATTTTATGGCTGCAGCAATTTTAAGCTATAAATCCTTTCAGAGGTTAATTTTCATTTTGCTTGCAGCATGACCAAGACAAACCAACTTGTCACGTATGCCTGAATTTCTAAAATTAGGAGAAACACCCTTAATCCCTTCTCATATGCAGAAAATAGAAACTAGTCGAGGAGTCTACTTGGTTGGTGGGAATAGACTTTAAAAAGCATCATGCTAAAAAAAAATTTATATGTTATAAGGAAAGTTCAAACTCCAGTTCAAATGTTTGGGGGTAAGCCAAAGCCCACAGGCAGTGGAGTGGTCTAGTATTTCTGCCCCTAATTCGTGTTTCATGACTTCAAAACTCACTTCTCTCTTTTGTTCACAGGCAAAATGTGACATGCCAAACTGATTTTATTTTTTGGAAGCAATAAGAATTATTAATTTTATTAAACCTTGTTCTTGAGTACATTTTATATATTCTGTTTGATAAAATGGGGAGTACCTGAGTGCTTGTTTATTTATTTCTTTACTTATTTATTTTTTTACAGTTTTTGGCCAGGGCTGGGTTTGAACCTGCCACCTCCGACATATGGAACCGGCACTCTACACTTTTGAGCCACAGGCGCCACCCATGAGTACTTGTTTATTGAGGAAAAAGCACTTGAGCAACTTAAAACTGATTTTACTACTAGAAAGCCGTTCTATGGTAAGGAAGCCTTTAGCTATATCTTTGATAATTCCTTCACGGGATATAAACTACCAAATCCCACTGAAGAAAAAAATAGGTAATCTCAACAGTCCCTTCCCTATTAAAGAAGTTGAATTTTTAGTTAAAACCCTTCCAATAAAGGAAACTCCTGGGCCAGATGGCCTCACTAGGATTTCTACAAAACATTTAAGGAATAATTAATACCAATACTACAGAAATTCTTCCTGGACATTGAAGATTAATTCTTAACTCATTCTGCGAGCCCAACATTCCCATTACAGACCAATATTTTTCAGGGATGTAGATACAAAAATTCTTAACAAAAACTTATGAAATTAAACCCAACAACATATTAAAATGATGGTACCATCGTTATGACCAAGTGTATTATGACCAGGAATGGCAGGTTGATTCAACACACCAAAATCAATCAATGAAATTGACCATATTAGTAGACTAAAAATGACAAAAATCATATGATTATCTCAATAAAAGCAGAAAAATAATTTGAGAAAAATCTAACATCCATCCTTGATGAAAACTCAGATCAAACTAGAAATAAAAGGCAACTTGTTCAACCTTCTAAAGGGTATCTACAAAACTTCTACAGGTAACATTATACCTATGTGAAAGCCTGAATCCTTTCCCTCCTAAGGTTAGGAACAAGGCAATGATGTCCACATTTACATGCTTCTACGTGACCTTATACTAGAGATTCTAGCCAGTGCAAAAAAGCTGCCCAGATTTAAAGGAAGAAGTAACCTTGTCTTTATTCACAGACAACATGATCTACATAATAAGTAGTATGAAATCTAGATAAAAGCTACTAGAACTAATAAGTGAGTTTACTAATGTTGGATGATACAAGATCAATATACAAAAATCAACTGGGGACGGCGCCTGTGGCTCAAAGGAGTAGGGCACTGGTCCCATATGCCTGAGGTGGCGGGTTCAAATCCAGTCCCGGCCAAAAAAAAAAAGAAAGAAAAATCAACTATAGGCTCAGCGGTTAGGGTGCCAGCCATATAAACCGGGGCTCGAGGGTTTGAACCCAGCCCAGGCCTGCCAAACAACAATAACAACTACAACAAAAAAAAAATAGCCAGAAGTTGTGGCAGGTGCCTGTAGTCCCAGGTACTTGAGAGGCTGAGGCTAGAGAACCACTTAAGTCCAACAGTTTGAGGTTGCTGTGAGCTATGATGCCATAGCACTCTACTGAGGGTGACACAGTGAGACTGCCTAAAAAAAATAAAAATCAACTGTATTTCTATATCCTAGCAACAAACCATTCGATATTGAAATGAAAAATACTATTATGATAGTATCAAATACATGAAATACTTAGGGATAAGTCTGACAAAAATGTGCAGTGCCTATACTCTCAGAACTCAACTGCTAAGAAAATTAAAGAAGACCTAAATAAAAGATACTGTTAAGACATCAATTTTTCCCCAATTATTCATCAGATTCCATGCAGTTTTAAATGTATATGAAAATGCAAAGGACCTACCATAGTCCAACGTTGAAAGAGAAGCTTTAAGACTTACATAATCTGACTTCAAGCCTTATTATGAAGCCACAGCAATCAAGACAATATATTATTGGTGTGGAGATGAACAGATATATCAGTAGACTAGAACAGAAAGTCCAGAAATAGACCTATGTATATATGGTTCATTGACTTTTGACAGTGGAAATTCAGTAGAGAATAAAATAGCCTTCAACAAATGGTGCTAGAACAATTGGACATCCATATGCAAAATAAAAATAATGAATTTTGATCGGTACTTCATACCATGTACAAATACGTCTCAAAGTTGATTGTTGATGTAAGCCTGAGAATTTAAAATTTCCAGTAGAAAAATTAGGAGAAAATCTTTATATCATTAGATTTAAGCAAAGATTTCTTAGATATAACACCAAAAAGTTGATAAAAGAAAATAACTGAGAAACTGGACATCATCTAAATTAAAAAAAACTCTTTGTCTTTGAAAGACATTCTTTTTTTGTTTCTTTTTTGGGGGAGGAGGGGTTCCAAAGGAGGAGATTGAAAAACATTCTTTTTTTTTTTTTACTTTGCCTACAGTTTTTTTTTTTTTTTTTTTTTTT
>NW_003852550.1:2283109-2284182 GCF_000181295.1 Otolemur garnettii
ATTGGGCTGCAATAAACATTCTGATACAAATATCTTTGTTGTAATATAGTTTTGGGTCTTCTGGATATATACCTAATAAAGGAATTGCAGGATCAAATGGCAGGTCTATTTTTAGTTCTCTAAGTGTTCTCCAGATGTCTTTCCAAAAGGAACGTATTAGTTTGGATTTCCACCAGCAGTGTAGAAGTGTTCCCTTTTCTCCACATCCAAGCCAGCATCTCTGGTTTTGGGATTCTGAGATATAGGCTAATCTTACTGGAGTTAGGTGATATCTCAAAGTAGTTCTGATTTGCATTTGAAAGACATTCTTAAGAGAATGTAAAGAAGAAACCCCAGACTAAGAGAAAATACTGGCAAATCACATATGTCATGTGGGATTACAGATAGAAGCAACGTCATAAATGAATACAAAAATAATTATTCTTAGTGAAAGAAAACGATGAAAAAGAAGCATACATATTTTATATTTCCATTTACATAGAATTCTAGAAAAACAAATTGTATCTGTAGTGACTGAAAGCAGATTTGTTACTATCCAAGGGTGGGGGGTGGTAGAGAGGTGTGAGGGATGGACTATAAAGGGGCAGGAGGAAGCTTTTGGAAGTGATGGATACATTCATTATCTTGATTGCGGTGATGCTTTCATATTTCTTCACATTAATCTGAATATTTATGAAATTGTACACTTCACATATGTGCAGCTTATATGAGTCAATTATGCCCCAGTGACACTGTTTAAAAAACACAAAAAACTATTAGGGTCACTTAAAGAGACTCAGAAGCCAATCGGAATAGGCTCCCATTGGCTCAATAAGTGATGATTCGAGTATCAGTAACAATAAATGCAATAAATAAAATTCATACAATATTTAAAACTCCATAAATCCATAATGGTACTCCCTCCCTTCCTCTGGCACACACAAACTCTCTCACTTTTCACCTTCTGAGGAAGCTAGGGAAATAACTTGTTTTTTTTGAGACAAAGTGTCTTTTTGTTACTCTCAGTAGAGTGCCTTAGCATCATGGCTTATGGCAATCTCAAACTCTTGGGCTTAAGAGATCCTCTTGCCTAA
>NW_003852550.1:2285008-2295867 GCF_000181295.1 Otolemur garnettii
AAAAAAAAAAAAAAAGAATAATACACTCTCTGATGAAATAGTTTTGGGAGAGAGAGAAAGGAGAGAGAGAGAAAGCTGTAATGGAATCTGAACACGTATCTAGATCTAATCTCCAACATGTTACAATAGTTTATAGTAAATGCAGAATAGCAACCAACAAATCAAAACTGTGGGAAAATTACAGGATAAATTATCTAGTTTCATCAATAAAAGTTTTCAGGGAGAAAAAGGAGAGATTGAGGGAAGGCTACAGATTAAAGCCATTATGGACAACAGTATGGAGGTTCTTCGAAAAATTAAAGAGAGAACTACCATATGATTCAACAATCCTACTACTGGGGACATATCCAAAGGAAATGTAAGCAATATGCCAAAGTGATATCTACACTCCCATGTTTATTGCAATACTATTCACAATATTCAAGATATGGAATCAACCTAAGTATTCATCAATGGATAAATGGATCAAGAAAATGTGGTATATAAACATAATGGAATACTACTCATTCATGAAAAAGAAAAAAATCTTGTCATTTGCAAAAACATGAATTATGTTAAGTGAAATAAGCCAAACACTTATGATCCACATGATCTCATTTGTGGAATCTAAAAAAGTTGATCTCATAAAAGTAGAGAGTAGAATAGTGGTTACCAGAGGCTGGGGAGAGTGGTGGGGTGGGAGGCTGGGGAGAGTTTGGTCCATGGATATAAAGTTACAGTTAGAGAGGAAGAAGAAGTTCTGGTGTTCTGTTGCATAGTAGGGTGACTACAGTGAACAGCAAACACCTAGGAAAAACACTCAGATATAATCTATGTAGAAAAGGGTTGAGCAGAAATTTCTAGTTCACTATATGGCGGAAAAGTATATACTGAGAGAAAACAAATAAATGCAGAGGCTGGGAGGGCCACATAAACTCATCTAAATACGTACTTTATTATTATTATTATTATTATTTTGGGCAGTTTTTGGCCAGAGCTGGGTTTGAACCCACCACCTCCAGCATATGGGGCAGGCACCCTACTCCTTTGAGCCACAGGCTCTGCCCTAAATATGTGCTTTAATACAGAGGCAGAATCTGATGTTAACCCCAACACATACACAGTAACTGCTCAATTGTGCCAAGTAAATGAGTGAGGGAACCTTGAATTCATTTACATGGAGGAAATGATTACTCTGAATTTTTTTTTTTTTTTTAGGGACAGAGTCTCACTTTATCACCCTTGGTAGAGTGCCATGACGTCACAGCTCACAGCAACCTCCAACTCCTGGGCTTAGGTGATTCTCTTGCCTCAGCCTCCTGAGTAGCTGGGACTACAGGCACCCGCCAGAACGCCTGATTAGTTTTTTGTTGCCGTTTGGCGGGGCCAGGTTTGAACCCACCTCCCTCAGTATATGGGGCCAGTGCTCTACCCAGTGAGCAACAGGTGCTGCCCAGTACTCTGAATTTTTAAATACAGATAAGATAATCGGTAAAACACAAAACAATAATGTATTGTGGTATACCATGAAGAAATGACAAGTGTTTGAGGTGATGGCTATGCCAATTACCCTGATTTTCATCAGTATACACTATATCTGTATGGAAACATCACACTCTACCCCATAAATATGTTATTATCATACGTTAATTAAAAGCAAAATAAAACTTAAAAAACCAAAATGACTGAAGAGACTTATCATCCAGTCACAATGTAGGAACTTTATTTGGATACTCAAATCTAAGGAAGCAAAACCATTTAGAAAACAACAGGGACTCATGTGTTCATGTGTTCCATTAACCCTGGATATCTGATTATATTTTGATCAGTTTCGTTGTTGGTATGATAATGGGATTTTGGATGTTTTCATAACTTATTACTAAGAGGTACCTGATGAAATACAGATGAAATGAAATGATCTCTGGGATTTGTTTCACACTGATTGAGGGTAGGGAGAAGTGATGATAGCTGAAACACTGTCTATGAATCAGTAAATGTGAAGCTGAGCAATTAGTACATGGGAAGAGTTTCACTGCACTGTTCTATTTTGTATATGTTTGAAACTTCTAATGAAAAATATTTGAGAAAAGGAATTTAAGTTTTTGAGCTGGTGAATGGATGGATTGATGTGGGAGGGGAAGGAGAAAGAGAAGTCAATGGCGACTCCTTTGGTTTGACCAACAGGGAAGATGGCAGTGCCATTTACTGAGACTGGAGAAGGATGGATTAGGACCAATTTGTGTGTATGCATGTGTGTGTATGTGTATGGGGGTGTGTGTGTGGTTAGAGAACGAGCTCAGTTTTGGACATTCTCAGTTTGAAAGATCTGTGAATAGCCAGAGAGACATGTCTAAGAAATGAGATATACTTACTTCCTGGGCTCGGAAGAGAGATTTCAGTTAAAACACAGAATTGTACCCAGATAAGTTTGCACACAGAGTAAAAGGTCTCTTGGAAAAAGCCCTTAGGAAGACCTACCTTAAAGATTTGTGCAGAGGAAGGAGGGGTCCAACTTACTTGGATACAAAGCAGAATGAGACAAAGACTCTGCCTTTGAGGAGCTCACACTTTAGCCAGAGTTACACATCCAAATAAATTCTATAGGTCTGGTACTGGCCCAGATACCGTGGTGAAGAAAAAATTGTAAAAATATTCAACTGCTGCTTTGTATGTCTCTCGAAGTATTCTCTTAGCATTACTTTGTCTTATCTCTCACAAGACTGCAAATGACTCCAATGCAGGGAGTCAGATAAGAGCTCGCATCTTTGGGAATGAGTAGAATTTATCACATTTTAAGGGCATGATCCTTCCCTGAAATACCTAGGACTAGCATTTTCAGATGGGTGATGCATGCGAATCAGGCACTGACAGAGCCTGGAAAGGAAGCAGACAATCTTGGAAACCAGTTGATGGAAGGCTGAGGACCCGTTACTGCCCCAGCCCATAGGTGCATTCTCCAATTTCTCCCAAATCGTTTTGTCAGGGAGAGAAATGTCCTCACCAGGAACTTCTGTGTACCTGATTTTCACTCCACAGCTATACCAAGGAACTTTTCCATCCTTAGTCTGGGTTCCAGAGATTATGGCAAGTTTAAGGGAGAGACAGGAAACCCAAAAGTTTCTTAGAGCGTTACCAATTTGTCCCTTTACGCTGTAAACAAAGCCAGCATTCAGTAAACGTTTATAGAATTAATAAATTCAATCGGGAGATTTAACCAATCAGGCTAGCATAAAGGGAAGTGGGGAATCTATTTTCCCCTCTATTTTTGCGAAGTGTTTTCTTCTGTGTTAAGTAAATTGTCTACTTAAGACAAAAGTCTGAGTGTCATTAGTATTATCATCAAGTGTAAAGGACAGCATGAGATGCACCTGTGTGCTTTTCTTGAGGCTTTATTTTCTCACCTTGTCCTACTTTTGTCAACGAGTTTTGTCACGTTTTTCCACACTGTGCAAATCTCTTTGTACCGAGATCAAGTCTCTCTATTCCCCAAACCTAATACTATGCCTGGTACACTAATTAGTAGGTGGTTGTATTACTCCATGTTCTCCAGAAAAAACAAAACAAAAAGGATTTTGCTATTGTTTGCTATCATGGGGATGTGTCTGGAGACATGCATATAATTAGGTGGTTTCATCATTGTGTGGACATTATAGAGTAACTTACGCAAACCTAGACAGTATAGCCTACTATACATCTAGGCTTTATGGTATAGCCTATTGCGCCCAGATTACAAAAATGTACAGCATGTTACTGTACTGAATACCATAGGCAATTGTAACACAGTGATAAATAATTGTGTACTTAAATATATCTGAACATAGGAAAGGTACAGTAAAAATCCGGTACTATATTATGGAACCATTGTCAGTTACGTGGTCTGTTGCTAATCAAAACATTGTTATGTGGCACACGACTATTTATTTTAAGGAACTGATTGTGGAAGCTAGCAAATTCACAGAAAAGACAGAGAAGGTTGGCAGGGAGGAGACTCAAGGAAAAGTTGATAATGGGAAAGGGAGGGGAGGAGGGGGGGAGGATGGGTGGAGGAAGGATAATGGGTGGGACCACACCTACAGGGCATCTTACAAGGGTACATGTGAAACTTACTCAATGCAGACTACAAATGTCTTAACAATAACTAAGAAAATGCCATGAAGGCTATGTTAACCAGTTTGATGAAAATATTTCAGATTGTATATAAAACCAGCACACTGTACCCCATGACTGCATTAATGTACAGAGCGATGATTTAATAATAAAAAAAAAAAAAACCAAAGGCAGTCTGAAAGCAGAATTCTTTCTTCATTGGGGGACCTTAGTCTTTTTCTCTGGAGGCCTTTAGCAGATTGTATGAGGCCCACCTATGTTATGGAGAGTAATCTGCATTACTCAAAGTCCACTGATTTAAATGTTCATTGCATCTAAAAAATATCTTTACAATAACATCTAGATTGATGTTTGACTAAATATCTGGTCACCATAGCCTCTCTAAATGTACACATAAAACTACCACGCATAGTAGTTAATACCTGTTTATAAGCTAGAACTGAAATCACCTGTGGACATTTGTAGGTCTACTTCTGAACATCAAGTGGCAAATACAGTAGGAACACAGACAGTGGGGAATACCATGTTGCTACTGTTTTTTTTTCTAACTAGACAAAACACCTTTTCCATAAAGCCTATGAAATATGAAATGGAAATAATAAAGATATGGATGGGATTTTTTTTCAGATTCTCTCTAATCATTTAATAATTTTTAACTGATAAACCATAACATTATTCATCTGTTCATAGCCAATAAAGTGACATGAGATAGTATTACCAGAAATTGTTTCTAATCCTTGCTTTGTCATTAACTAGCTGAATGAGTTATTAACTCACTTTACCTTTCTTGGTTTCTGCTTTACCTATAGCAAAAGAAAATTTCAGAAATTCTTTAAGGCAAGTATGGAGTAGGAAATTTAAGTGTTCAGAAAGATCTGGGTTCAAATCTTGTTTCTGACACTTACTAGTTCTGGCCAACTTACTCTAAACCCCAGTTTCTACAGCTCCAATATGGAAATAAAGCTACCTCACAACAGGGTTATTATGATGATCAAATAAATTGAGTGTACCATGGATGCTGAATGATGTTAACTTCCAGGTCAAATACTATATGATTCTGATTCACACAGATAGAAAATTGATCCTTCACAGAAAAATATAACTTCCAACAGAGACTAATAAAAAGCAGGAAACACAAAATCTACATTTGAGATTATAGAGTCTTAAGCTTCTTTTGTTATGATAGAATTTCAGTTAATTTGGAAAGAATATTTATGACTATTTGATATTCTTTCAGGTCTAGCTAAACCCCTTGGCTCTTTAACTCCCTTTGGCCACTTTTATGGCTTGCGATGTGTGGGAAAACAAGGAAGGTCAAAGTCATGGGTACATCTGTAGCACCAGACAGAAGACTGAGAGCTTGCTATGTGCCCAGCACTAATGTTTGCATTATCCTATTTAATATTAACAAAAAATCAACAAGGGTAGGTATATTATTCATATTCTATGTTTACAGATGAGGAAACTAAGGCTCAGAGGGATGAGGTCAGCCAGTAGTCAACTTAAACTTCAAAGCCCTTGTTTTTAACCAATACGCTTTCCATTAAAAGCATGGAACTGATTTTGATTTTTTTTATACAATCTGACATGTATTCATGATCTATGTGTATTTGACTTAATAAAAAAATAAATAAAATAAAGCTGCCTAATTCCCCCCTAAAAGCATGAAACTTCAAGAAAGCAAACATAGAATTACCATATGACCCAATCATTCTACTGCTAGATATATACCCAAACTAATTGAAAGTAAGTGTCCAAACAGAAGCCAGCATGCCAATGTTCATAGCTGCTCTAATCACAATAGCCAAAAGTTGAAAATGATCCAACTGTCTATCAATAGATGAATGAATAAACAAATGTGGTATATCCATATAATGGAATAGTATTCAGCCATGGCTGAAATTCTATTATATACTACAACACAGATGAATCTTGCAAATACTATGCTGAAGTAAAGCACCCAGACACAAAAGACCACAGATTCTATGATTTCACTTATATGAAATATTCAGAAAGAGTAAATCCATAGAGACAAAAAGAGGTTTGTGAGTGCCAGGGGGTGGGGAGAGGGGGCAATAGGAAGTGACTGTTTAATGGGTCTGGGGTTCCTATTTGGGGTGGTAAAAAAGTTTTGGAACTGGTGGTGGTGGTGGCACAATATTGTGACTGTACTTAATGCCACTGAACTGTACTCTTTAAAATGGTTAAAATAGTAAATTTTATGTTATATGCATTTTACCACAATAAAAATCAATCAAATCAATCAATTATTGGTCCCTGATTTTTCATATGCCTAATTATGGGGTTTGGTCCTTAACACATGTATGTTCGTTTCCTGCTGACCCATTAACACTGGCTCATTTCCCCCTCTTTCCCCTAACTCTTATCCTTCCTCATTCCTCCTTGGACCTGAAATTTCTATCTCCTACCTCACCCATTCAAATTTTATTCATCCTTCACAGTGCACCTCGTCCATGAAGACTCTTCTGCTTCTAATCAAGAAACCCAGAGTGACCTAGGTGGGTTTCCTTTATTTTTAAATTAAGATTCAAAGGTAACATTATACAACTGTCTCTAAAATAACATCTTTTGGTTCTCAGGCCAGTGTCCTGTCCATAGACACCTCAGCTTCTCCCACAATACTTAGAGTTGTCACATGAACTGACACATTATTTTAGATGTATTATATGGCCATGTTTTGGGTGAGGTCCTTGTCAGCCCTATTTCTTTGGTAAGACACTCCTGATAATTCCTCTTTCTTACATTTCTTTGAATCACTCACCCTGGGCTGGCACATAATAGATGCCCAATAAATACCTATGATGAATGTCCTATAAATTTCCACAAAAGGCCTTGAAACCATTTCTGACATGTGAATCAGGATAGTATAACCCATCACTCCATCAGAAAGGAAACATCTCTTTATTCTACTGTATTTTCAGTTTCTTACAAATTAAAATCAGATGAGCTCTTGCCAGTGAAGCAAGGAACAGACAGACACCTTCCAAGAAGAGACAAGAGCAGATGTTCTAAATCAAAACAGATATGGGAGCAAATTCCAATTCAGTGTTTACTAGCCGTAATCTTGGACAAGTTTCCTCACCCCTTTGAGCCCATTTCCTCACCTGCACGCACGGGGATATGAATAATGGTACATATCCTTTCTGATTTGTTGTGAACATTAAGTGAGATAATGCAAACAGGAGTGCTAGGCCCATAACAAGCACTTGATATATGTTAATATTAATTATTATTTACTTATTTATTTAGAGTCTTAAGCTGTCACCCTGGGTAGAGTGCTGTAACATCACAGCTCACAGCAACCTCAAACTCGGGCTTTAAGCAATTTTCTTGCCTCAGCCTCCCAAGTAGCTGGAACTACAGGCACCTGGCACAAGCCCTGGCTATTTTTTGGGTTGCAGTTGTCATTGTTGTTTGGCAGGCTTGGCTGGGTTCGAACCCACCAGCTCTGGTGTATGAGGCTGGCACCCTAGCTGCTGAGCTATAGGCACCAAGCCTATGCTAGTATTTATGATTATCAATCGTTTTCCAAAAACTCATTCCTAAGAAAACAGTTTATTCACATACCTAGGAGTTAGGGAATCACTCAGCCTAGTTGTCTATGGTATGGCAGATTCAACCCCTGGGTTCTAAAGGACACAGAGATATAAATTATGAGGTTCAATAATCAATTCTAAGGAAATGGAAGCTGATGCTGCAATACTGGAATTATGACCTAATAAGTCCAATTAGCTGTGCCAGCCAGATTCCTTTTGGAATAACTGCAGCATTCCTAACCCTGAGAACAAAAGTGGGACTTGAAAGAAGGGCTAGTGTGCATCCTGGCAGATGAACAAGGGATCTGCTGGTGGCTTTCCAGCTGATAATAGAGAAATCAGTGGACGGGAATGAGATGGCATTCCCAGTGTTTAACCATAAGAGTAAGCTTTTTAATTCTCTAAGCCCTGTGGATCTCTTGGACACATGGTTATTCATCAATTTTCTTCAAACATCGGATTGCCCATGCATGCCAAGACAGCTGCCCACATTTCAGTAGACTGGCTCATGCCTGGGCACAGGGATTTGAAGCTGAAGAGTGAAGTTATATAAAGTGGAAAGAAGTAGGGAAGTCAGAACAAGAAATGACCTTGGGAATAAAGAGCTGTAATCTTTGTAATGAATTAGCAATGCACACACACAGTTCTCTCAGACTGGTCTTGCTCAGACATCCAAACCTGTCAGTATTGTTGGAGGGTACAGAAAGGCATTGGGACAGATTTCTGGGATTGCAAACCCACTGTTGGTAGACAACTGGCTGCTCTCATAATACACAATCTCCACTTGAAGGATTACTTTCCTAAGGTCAGATACAACACTTGTTTGCCCCTTTGGGTGAACTGTCTCCAGCCCTTCTGTTATATATGTTGTGATCCTCAAAAGCCATAGTTAAAAATGAGATTGCACTATTGGAAGCAAGCACATAAGCAGAGATTTGTTTGGTTTGGCTGTAGAATTGGTTATACCTTTGTTTCAAAGACAGGCATTAATATGATTATTGAGCTTTGAAAATAATTGAAAAATGAGTTTGGACTATCTATAATATGGAAAACAATGAAGGGTGAGCCGGAGAGACAGAACTTCTCTTATCAAGCTGAACTTTACAAGGTATGAGAGAGTGGCATAAAATAGCCTGCTTGACTTTGTACTTGAAAATAGCTCTCTCGGCTTGTTTGCTCATACCCAGCTTCTCCTGTGGCCATATACCTGCCCTCTCCCCACCAAACTACGGTGGGAACCAAATTTTTATCTATCTATCTATCTATCTATCTATCCATCTATCTATCTGAGACAGATTCTCACTTTGTTGCCCTGGGTAGAGTGCTGTGGCATCATAGCTCTCAGCAACCTCAAACTCTTGGGCTTGAGCAATCCTCTTGCCTTAGTCTCCTGAGTAGCTGGGAGTGCAGGCATGTACCACCACACCTGGCTAGCTTTTCCTATTTTTAGTGCAGATGACCTTTCACTCTTGCTCAGGCTGGTCTCAAACTCCTGAGCTCAAGCAACCCACCCACCCTGGCTTCCCAGAGTGCTAGGATTACAGGTGTGAGCCACTGTGCCCAGCAGGGAACCAGTTTTTCTGTTTGTTTGTTTTTTGAGCTTTTACGCTTCTATTTTTTGTTTTTCCTCTTAACAATTTTTTAAATTAAATCATTATTTTTTACATCAGTACCTCTGACTTTGGGAGTTTGTGCGGGAAAGGCTTTCACAAAAACCCTCAGAGTAGGTCAGAAAACTGGAAAGAAACTTGGGACTAGAGTTCTCAATACTTTTTGAAGAAATCAGAAAAACAGTTTCTGAGTCCCCCATCACAATCCTGCTGTTTTTTTTTTTTTTAATTGAAAGAAAGAACTCCACAATTAACTGAAAAGAGAATATTAAGACCGCTATGATGTCCCCTCTCATTGTATTCTATTTTCAGCTGACCTTTTCATCCCCTCCCCCCCTTTTTTGGGGGACAGAGTCTCACTTTGGTGCCCTCAGTAGAGTGTGATGACATCACAGCTCATAGCAACCTCCCATTCTTGGGCTCAAGCGATTCTCTTGCGCCAGCCTCCCTAGTAGCTGGGACTACAGGCACCCACTACAGTGCCTGGCTATTCTTTTGTTGCAGTTGTCATTGTTGTTTGGCAGGCCCAGACCAGGTTCAAACCTGCCAGCCCTAGTGTATGTGGCTGGTGCCCTACCCACTGAGCTATAGAGGCTGAGCCCCCCTTTCCTTTTGATCTGCTCCTCCATACCACACTTGATTCCACTCTGGTCTCTTTCTCTTGCCAGAGTAATTACCTTCAGAAAATTCAGTTCTTAGCAGCCTAATTCAGGCCTCACCATCACCCTTACAAATTTGATAGCTACTTATAGGGGAGCCAAATCCTATTCTTTGAATACTTACAGATAACCCTCTTCTAACCCTAGCTTCTGAAATAAGTAGACAGGCCTCTCTTCTTGTGGGTGATGGCAATATACCTAGAAAATGAACAGATTTTGATCTCAAGAATGAAAATTTACCCAGATGTCAAAGCCCAGAGCACAGACGTCAGATACCTTCACATTATTCACAGCCTCTGTCCTGAATTGCTCTCTGACCTGCTTTGCACTCTACCTCTTTGCCTCCTTTTAATCACTCTGGCTTCTGACCTCATGACTCATTTTCCCCACTCACAATCTTGCCTTGGATCTGATTCTTGCTACAGCTTCTGTGTTTTTGAGCTATCTGATTTCCCCCTGCAAAAATGATTCCAACTCTTCCTCTTGCTGCACTTGACTGCCCTGGATAAACACCTCACTCACCTCTCCAAACTCATGCACAGGACCCTAGCACTCTGCTCCAAACTTATATAGCTCTTATTCATCAAATTCATTTAACACTATATATAGACTTATAATACCATATTTTCTCATTCCTTCATTCTGTAGATATCGAGTGCTTCTCGTGTTCATGGTATGCCGAGGATATACAAATAAAGTTATTCTCCAGGGCAGCTTTGGAGACTTCATTAGAATTTTTTGGGATGAAGAAAGTGCTCTATACCTGTGCTGTTCAATTTGGTAGCCATTAGCCACCTGTGGCTGTTAAGCACTTGAAATGTGCCTAGTTCGGCTCGGTGCCTATGGCTCAGGTGGCTAAGGTGCCAGCCATATACACCTAGGGTGGCAGGTTCAAATCCAGCCTGGGCCCGCCAAACAACAATGACAGCTACAACCAAAAAATAGCC
>NW_003852550.1:2296682-2300795 GCF_000181295.1 Otolemur garnettii
GATAGAGTGAGACTCTCTCTCAAAACAAAAATGCTGTATATTCTTCAGGAAGGTAGTAATAGGATATGACATGCATGGGAATGACAAATATCTGAAAGACTTCATTACAAAAATAAAGTTCTCTGCCTTTCAGGAACTAATACTCTGTTAGTAGGGGGTATGGACAGGAGGGCAGGTCAAACTTGTATATTTACACAAATAACTGTACTTTATAAAGGCCATGAGAAGAAAGAATGTTTTACAGGGGAAAAAAAAGCTTACACAGTAAGGACTTTCATATATACATCTGCATATATAGTAAAGATTTTGACAATTTAATGATCAAGGTTTGGCTTGTGTGCAGTGTTTCAGACATAACAGCCAGTAGTTTCTGTGTTCTACAGTTTGTAAGATTTACTGAGTCATGTGACAGGGAATTGATCTGAGCTCCCTGCCATTGGACCTCCCTAAACATCCATTGGTCTATGTCTTAGTCACAGTGTCTTACAGGTAAATAATATTGGAAATTACCACACTCTCCATCCTACCCAAAGCTTCTAATTAGAGATTCAGCTCTAATGTCACCTCTTTTGGAAACCCTTTCCTAACTCACCAAGACAAAATCAATTACTCCTACCACTGAATAATATTTCTTCTACCTGAAAAAATGGCAGTGACTCAGGTGGCACCTGTGGCTCAAAGGAGTGGCCCCATATACCGGAGGTGGCAGGTTCAAACCCAGCCCCCGCCAAAAGAAAAAAAAATGGCAGTGACTCTTGGGTCAGCAATGCATTTCACTCTTCCATTTAAGAGTGATACTAGATTATATAAAGAATCCCAGAGGACCCAGTAATGCATCCACCAAACTCTGAGAATTTGATGAATAAAAGTAAAACACATTAGGTAATTCCAGAGACGCAAAGTCACCTTAAAAGTGACAACAGAGGTTCCAGGCTGACAGTCAGTCCAGACAGAAACCCAATCAATGTTATCATGTCCAAAGAAAGAGAAAGTCCATTAGGAGGAAGAAGGTCAGTAGGAAATGCTGAAAATTGGGATTTTCAAAAGGAAATCCTTAACATAGCAGCACTGCCAAGGCTAAGAAGAACCTCTGGCTCAAGAAACCTACTTTCTATTCACTGAGATCATCACGTCCCCATCCTGAAGATGGATGGACAAGCCCCTAGCGTTGGCTACCAGAAAATATCAAGATTATACAACCAACTCCCTTCACAGGGGTGCCATATGCATCAAGCAACCTTTCTGTTATCTTTTGGCTTCTCACATGGATTTTCCTACAGGCAGAAGACTTGCTCATGTGATCATCCCATTCTTAGAACTTATTTTTCCTTATGCTAAATCAATAAATTAGTATTCTAGTCTAAGTGTCTACCTCTTGTGACCTTGGCTATTGTAAGCCTGTCCTAAAAATGAAATACTTCCTAACACCTCTGTTATGATAAAATTAAGGTCTTAAGTAGGCAAAGCTTAGGACCAGACTCAAAAATGTGAGGAACTAAGTAAGGTGACACCCAAAAAGCCAAGTATCCTTCCTCTGAGAACATTCCTAAGCTACCCCTTTTGAACCAAAAATACACTGTTGGATAAGTAGGGAAGCAATGGAACATTCTATGGATAATTTTAAGCAGAACACTTATTGGACAGGTGTGTCTTATATATCCACATTTGGAAACAAGGCTTTCAAGGGCAGGTATCTTTTGTTTGTTTGTTTCTTTACTGAGACACAGTCTCACTATGTTGCCCTCAGAGAGCTGTAGAGTCACAGCTCACAGCACCCTCAAACTTTTGGGCTTAAGTGATTCACTTTGCGTCAGCCTCCCAAGTAGCTGGGTCTACAGGTGCCTGCCACAATGCCTGGTTAAAGGGTAGGTATCTTTTACTAAATTCTTTGGGTCTGCAATTGAGCAGAGCATAGTACTTGAGTAGGTGGCAATCCAATGAGTATTTATTGAAAGAAACTTTTACTCTGTATGCCCTCTAAATGGTAGAATGAGAGAGCTGTATGGAGCTAGTTTAAGGGTAAGAGAAGAGATTTTGTGTATTTATTCAAACATGGATTTGTGAATGCCTGATATGTGTCTGCTATTGTTTTATATACACTGGGGGTGTACACTGGAAAACAGTAGAGACATGACTCTTGGCCTCATGGAACTTACATGATTCACAGAACTGTTCCAAGTGACCAGCACATAAAAAGGTGCTAAGCAGTATTTTGGTTTATATGCAGATGGGCAGTTAGGTTTTTATTAATCTAAAAATTTATAGATTATAATAAATACTATGAAGTAATAGAAAAGAGTGCTATGACAAAGATTAATGGGAAAGCCTAAATAGATGAGTATTCAGGGGTAGTCAGCCTCCCTAAGTAATGTTATTTAAGCTTAGAACTGAAGTAATAGCCACAGAAACAAATGAGAAGAACAGCCCTGTAGACAAAGGAAATAAGCAATATGCAAATCCTGGGTTGGGGAAGATTTTGGTACAGCTGAGGAAATGAAAGTATGATCAAAATGTAATAAGCAAGGGAAAGGATAGGCTGAGTTGAGGCTAGAGATGGAAGCAGACCCAGACCACACAGAATTTTGTGGGCCACCCTGAGCATTAAGGGAGGCAGGTGAAGGGTTGTAAGCAATGGCATTGACTTGAGCAGATCTGCATTTTGAAAAGATCATTTTAACTGCCTTGTAGAGAATACTCTAGAAGAGGACAGTGGATACAGAGAGACCATTAGGAGGCTGTTGTAATACTTCAAGATGATGTAGCTAGAGATGATGGTGGCCTGAAATAATAAGCAAGGACAGAGAGACTAGGACAGTTTAGAGAAATGTAAGAAGAGATTAAAACAACAGGCTGGGCAAGGTGGCTCATGCCTGTAATCCTAGCACTCTGGGAGGCCAAGGTGGGTGGATTGCTTGAGGTTACGAGTTTGAGGCCAACCTGAGCAAAAAGTAAGACCCTGTCTCTACTAAAAGTAGAAAAAACTGGAGGTTGCTATGAGCTATGACGCCATAGCACTCTACTGAGGGTGATAGCTTGAGACTCTGTCTCAAAACAAACAAACAAACAACAACAAAAACATAAATATATATAGGAAATCACAAATAAATCCCTTTTAAGTTTAAAAAAAACAGGACTTGCTCAAGAACTGGATAATGGAGGGGGTGAGGGAGAGGAAGGAATCAAGGATGATGTGCAGGTTTCTCCTTGAGCAATTGGTTGGGTGACAGAACATTCACTGAGAGAAAACAATGGAGGAGGATAAGGTGAGTTTCTGTCCAGAGGGGAAGGGGGCAATGCCTTTTGTTGAGTTGAGATGCTTCTGAAACATCCAAGAAGAGTTATCAAGTAGGCTGCTTGGTTGTGATAATCTAATTGGTCTCCCTCCATCTCTTCTTGTCCCCCTAAAGCAGAGAGTCACCCTTTTAAAACAACAGAAGTTGGTAATGTTTGTCCTCCACCCCAAATCCTCCAAAAGCTCTACATTTTACTCAGAATAAAAACTAAAATCCTTAAAATGCCCTACAAGACTCATCTACATGATCTGCCTGCTCCATTTCTTAACTCTTTGACCTGCTCTACAACTCTACCTCTCATTTACTTTATTCTAGCCACAGTGGCCTCTTAGCTAAAACATACTGAAGCCCCACTGCAGGGCCTTTGCACTGGCTGTTCCTTTTGTTTGGGATATTCTTCCTCGATGTATCCACACAGCTAGTTTTCTCATTTCCTTTGAGTCTTGGGTCAGATCTCATCTTCTCAAGGAAGCCCATCTTGGCCACCCTATTTAAATTCTGCTACCCCCTTCTTAGCACTTTCAAAATTCCCTTACCTGGGCCAGGTACAGCAGCTCCTGCCTGTAATGCCAGCACTCTGGGAGTCCACTCAGGTGGACTGCCTGAGCACACAGGTTTGAGATCAACCTGAGCCAGAGCAAGACCTTGTCTCTAAAATCGCAGGGTATTGTGACAGATGCCTGTAGTCACAGCTACTTGGGAGGCTGACGCAAGAGAATCGCTTGAGCCCAAGAGTTTGTGGTTGCTGTGAGCTGTGATGCCATGGCCCTCTACGAAGGATAATAAAGTGAGACTTAGTCCAAACAAACAAACAAACAAA
>NW_003852550.1:2301462-2312797 GCF_000181295.1 Otolemur garnettii
AAGTAGGAACGAACATCACATCCAAAGAGGCAGGAAGAGAGCAGACAACTTAGTTGAGTTGAGTACCAATGAGGAGTCCCATAAGAAGGATAAGAAGTTACTATTGGAGCCCAGGTTATTCAGTGGCACTATATAGGCGCCTCATCTCTTGCCTACATCTTTGCAGTTGCTTTGCAATAACGCTCTGCCCTTTGACTACACCTTATACACTATAAGTGTCTATATACCATAATAATCAAAACCTGATTATTATTCCTACAAATAAGTTGTTCCAACAGACAAGTTATTTTACTGACAGTGTGAAAAGAATAAAAATTATAATCAGAAGAATTGCCAACTAACAGCAATGTGTTCCTGGGTAAGACAAGTAACCTCAGCTTATCCATCTAGAAAATGGGAACAAAAATATTAATAATTGCTCTGTTTCATGGGATTAGAGTGAAGATCAAATGCAAGGATAAACATGTAACACTGGACTCTTCTCTAATAGCAGCCCCCAAATCTTGAATGCAGGCAGGAGATATCTATCACCTTTCCACTGCTGCAGGACATGAGGCCTGGTTTAAGAGGGAGAGTTTAGGCCAGTCGCGGTGGCTCATGCCTGAAATCTCAGCCTTCTGGGAGTCCAAGGCAGTGGATTGCCTGAACTCACAGGTTCAAGACCAGCCTAAGCAAGATCCAGACCCCCATCTCTTAAAAATAGCCAGGTATTGTGGTGGGCACCTGTAGTCCCAGCTACTTGGGAGGCTGAGGCAAAAGAATCACTTGAGCCCAAGAGTTTGAGGTTGCTGTGAGGGTGATAAAGTGAGACTCTGTCTCAAAAAAAAAAAAAAGAGGGAGGGTTTAGATGGGGTGAGGTTGTGGGTTATGGGAGCTCAGGTTGAGATCAGATCCATTCTGCTTCCATAGGCCACACAGTGATTTATGGTTGCCCTCAGCTTTGCACAGGCTGCTTAGCTTACTCTCCAGCTAAGACTTATGGGTTGCTAGCCCTCACCAATTTCTCCAGAGAAAAGAAAGCTAATTCTCTTTCCCTGGCAGTTGTTTCTTTTCTTTTCTTTTTTTATTGACTTTAAATGAATTTTTATAGTACCATTTTTATGACAGTCAAAACTAGAAATTATATTACAAAATTATAATACACAAAAAAGTTTGGTACTGGCATAAAAATAGACACATAGGCCAATGCAATAGAATAGAAAGCCCAGAAATGAATTCAAACATACAATGTCAACTTATTGTTGACCAGGGCACCAAGAAGAGACAATGGGGAAAAGATAGTATCCTCAGTAAATGTTATAGGGAAACCTGGATTTCCACTTGTAAGATAATAAAATTAGACCCTTATTTACAAAATACATCCAAAATCCCTATTAAATACACTCAAAATTAACTTGATACAAATTACAGACTTAAATGTAAGACAAGAAATCATAAAACTGGAGGACAATGGTGAGAGAACATTCTTTGACATTTGAGTTAGTGATATCAGTTGCTTAGATCTTCCTTTTTTTTTCTTTTTTTTATTAAATCATAGCTGTATACATTAATGAAATCATGGGGTACAATGTGCTGGTTTATACACCATTTGAAATATTTTCATTAAACTGGTTAACATAGTCTTCATGGCCAAGAAGAGGGGGAGGGAGGAGAAGGAGGGGAGGAGAGAAAGGAGGATGGGTGGAGGGAGGGTAATTAGTGGGAACACACCTATGGTGAATTTTACAAGGGTACATGTTAAATCTTTCTTTTTTTTTTTAATGTTGGGGATTCATTCAGGGTACAAAGAACCAGGTAACGATTGCGTTTGTTAGGTAAAGTCCCCCTTACAATTGTGTCCTGCCCCCAAAAGGTGTGTCACACACTGTGACCATCCCCCACCCCATCCCGCCTTCCCTCTCTCTGCCCTCCCCTTCCTGTACCCCCTACTAGGTCATTAATTGTTGTTTCTTTTCTTCTCTTTCCTCACTCAGAGTGTCACACAGAGGCAGAGTGGACTGCCTTTCTGGAAACACTTTATAAATCTTGGCCTGGCATTGTGGTGGGCACCTGAAGTCCCAGCTACTTGAGAGGCTGACGCAAGAGAGAATCGCTTAAGCCCAGGAGTTGGAGGTTGCTGCAAGCAGAGTGCCGTGGCAACGTAGTGAGACTCTGTCCCAAAAAAATAAATAAATCTTGGCCTCAGGTTTTCACTTTATGCCAATATACTACTGAACTTAATATATGGTAATACATGGTAACACTTTGGAAAAGTCTGATTTAAAGGCATTTATTATTGGCTGCCTATTAGGAGTATAGTACTTTGCAGGCTGCTGTCTTAGATGACCAAGATTCATTTATCCACAAGACGTGGACATCTCATATGAACAAAAATTATACATATTCATGCAACAAATATTTACTGAACACCTATTGTGTACTAAGCAGTGGTGTAGGCCTTGGGGATCTATCAGTGAAAAAACCGACAAAGCTTCCTGCCCTCATGTGGTTTACATTCGGTTGCAAATACAATAAACTATAATACACATATCATAATACAGAATAACATGTGTTAATTGCCATAAGTAAGACGGATAATTCTGTGTGTATGGAATTAGAAGTAACTGAAGAAATGATAGCACAAGCGTTAAGTTTTGGAGTTGACCTGGATCCAAGATTCCCTTATGTTACTTTATCAGCCATGTGCCTTGGATAAGTGACTTAACTTTGCTGAGCCTAGTCTTTAAAATGAGGATAAATGATACATATCTTACAGGGCTTGGTGAGAGTATGTGATAAATCATGCAGAGCAGGCCTAGAACATTTAGTTCCCTTCTCATTCTACACAAAGAACTCCACCTCATCTCACTCTTTTAGGATCTTCAGATTTTGGAACAAAGGGTCTGAAAAATAAGCAAAATATTTAACATCTCAAAATATCACTTTCTTTATCTGTAAACTAGGGATTAAGATAATTACTCCCCAGGGTGGAGAGTTAAATGGAAGGTATACGAAGCTTCTAATACAGTGCGTGGCTCAGAGAAATGATCAATAAATAGTCGTGGGCTTCATTTGTTCTCCTCTCTGTCTTGTCCAGCTTACCTACATAGACTCATATGCAGGGTTCAAAAGTGACTTTAGAAACTCAGCTATCAGGTACTTGATAAAATCTACTTGGCAGGGATATTGTACTTAAAATGTGACCTGGACCCATATCCACACATAAAAAGGTTCATATTCCCTATCCCCTAGACATCTAATTGAAAAATTATCCAAGTCCAAGATTCCACAATGAGTGACCCAGAAGGACTCGTCATACTCCACCAAAAACCAAATAAGGCCAGCTTTTCTGAGCAAGCAAAAGAGCGGAGGAAGAAGAAAATTTAAGATGGACTAGGAGGGGGGCAAGAAGTTCCCAATAGGTAGAAGTTGGGAACTTCAGGTAATCTAACTTTTAAATATGGCTATATATGGCTGTTAATTTCTTCAGAGGTGAAAATAATATTAAGGTTATATAAAAGCAAGACTCCCTGTTGTTTAGAGAAACACAATGAAATACTAATGACTGACATTTTAAAATGGTATGGGATTTTTTTTTTTTTTTGCCATTAGTTGAATACATTTTTATTGAGTAGCTAGTTTCTGTGAGTGTGCTTGGTGTTAATGATACAGAGAAGAAGATACAGACTTTATTTTAGCCTCTAGAAATTATATTACTGATTATAAAAAAGTATGTTAGCTTAATGTTATAAAAAATTATGTTACTGATTAAAAAAGTATGTTAGCTTAACGAATTTTTCTGTTCTATTCAGTTTGATTGTATAGTCATAATACACATTGTAACTCTGCTTACAAAAACATAATTTAATAGAAAATAGATTAAAACTATTAGTTAAACGAAGCTTAGTGGTAATAGCATTGATTTTAGTCATTTATACCAGTGCTTCTCAAGCTGTCTTTGATAAAGAACTACTTTTTTAAAATTAAATTTCTAATCTGTGCTGACTATATATTTATAAAACATAATAAGAGATACTGAACCAATGTCAAATTGCTAAAAATGTTTCTAAATATTCTCACTTTTTATACTCATCTTTTCATGGACTGGTGACAATCTGTGGGCTGGCCCCTGTCAGTAGATTACACTTTGAGTAACATTGATACCGCTGCCTCTTATTACAAATCAAAAATGCAAATGTGCCTGAATGCACAACATTTGAAGACTTTTATCAGTAATTCCTGTGTCAAATTGTTATGGGATATTTTGATTTAAACTGCATTAAACTTTTAAATGAAGGAATATGAATACACTGCAGCAGTTACTAGCAAAACATGCATGGATGGCCCAGTTGACACATCACAAGCATATAAATTTATTTACAAAGTTATACTCTAGCCAAGATCATTTTCCAGTTCTACTCATTCCAGTCCAAAACCACACTACTCATTCAGTTCATCAAAACTTATTGAGCACCTACTATATATGTTACAAAGGCTGAGGACTGACATTATACTCCATAAGCTACAAGGTACACACCCAATTCAATTTAACAAACATCTGCTATGTGCAAACCACTAAAATATGGCTTCTGCCTTAACATCATCTAAATCAAGGGGACAGCACTGTGGCAAAACCTGGGAGAACAATCTAGGGCATTTAAAACTTGAGATTCTCAAGGTCTATTTTTGGTTAGATGGAATGTTTAATTATAGAACACAAGTTGCTGCTTACAAAACGGCCCCTCTTTCAAGAAAAAAAAAATCAAAACAAACATTACTAAATAAGAATAAATATCCCTAGCCATAGAGGCATGTAAGTTTGGAATTAGAGATGAAAAGGATTTGTAGATCGGAAGGGATGTTGTTTGAGATTTGATTTGGTTGATAAATTAACTCTTGGCTGAAATGGAAAACAGAACATCCATTATCTAGACGTTCAATAAACGTTCAGAGTGACTAAGGCACCAAAAAGATTGCAGTAAAATTTTGGTTTTATCCTTGCATTCCAAATTAGGCTGAAGATGAACATAAGTCACCAGTTCTTTGGGGGTAAAAAGGCAAGAAGCCAAAAAATGCAGGGAAGAGATGGCAGGGAGGGGGGGAGTGCTGGGGAGGTCTTAAGTTGCCTGCCATTTAAACACATCTAGCTATTAACCAAAGGTGATCCAATCAAGCAGCATGGAAGAGCAACAATAGTGAAATTGATTACACAACCTTAACAGTCTATTATCAAATGCTAGTGATAAAATGCAATTGCTTGATTTTTGTTTTCTTTTTCATGAATGTTCTGTCTATAAAAATCCATTTTACTGATTGTAGTTAGTATGTACTGTATTCATTTTATCAACCCCCAGAATAAAATCAACTCTATTCCAAAAAGCAATGTTTGTTGCAGGCTCAGGTCTGCATTAAAAGTTCCAGGACAGGAATCCATGTCTAACGTCAGCCCCTTGAAACACCTAAAATATTAGTTTCCACTGAGAATGCACTTAAAGGCAGAAGTTGTGTCTGCCTTTCACTTCAAGGAAGCAAAGTAAAGCTTTTAAAAGCCCTTCATATTGTAAGGTAGTGATTCCAGCCAAAGAACAAAGCAACCCAGGATCTCTCTCCTGGCCACCAAGAATAAACAAGAAAGAGGGAACAGCTTTACAAACAAAACAAAAAACCAACTATCCTCCTCTCTGCTTTCTTCATCCTACTTGGCAGAATTTCAGAGTTTCTGAGAACATTTTGGAACATAAAAGATATGTGCTTAAGATAAAACTTGCATTTTGCTGAGGCTCAGCACTAAGGCCCTTGCAGAAAGCATTTCTTTTTTTGATGTTTCAAAAACACACTTTTAACTTGAACAATTTAAGCCACACATTAAAAGCCGTACTATCAACAATTCATTTTCAATGAATGATTATGAGAAAAAATGTTTTAAGTTAATACAGTATTCTATCATCAACCATCATTTATTTCTGATTCAAAATCCTTTGATTTCAAATTGATGAATTTATTTGCCACTAGGCTTATAATTCACGTCCCAATGGGTATGGTAAAAACCATACCCATTTTCTTCCATCAAGAGCAGTGAGACCTGGACAGGAAAAAATTCAGGCATAAATGCAAGCATTTGGTGAAGATGATTTATATTTCCTTTTTACTGAGAAATTAACTACAAACTGGGCCTGCTACTCAGAAAAACAGTAATCATGGGCAGGGGGTGGTGGTGGTGAATTTGCCTATATTACTAATAGGCCCCGGCCTGGATTAAGTATCGAAACTAGGCTGAACTAAGTCTAAACTAAGCTTACCCTACATATAGGGTAAAGACCTGTTCCTAACTACTGCCCTCTTAAGGTAGGGTTTTGTTTACTTGGCTTTGAGTCCTTCAAGCAAGCAAAAGTTGCCCTACTTGTTTTTAATCCATACTTACTAAAACCTCAAGTACTATATTCCCTCCCCCACCTTCCCATCTCAGAAGACTTCATTAACCCAACAAATCTGTTTTCAGATGATTTTTAGTATGTAATAATGAAAAGTGGATTTTACCACTTATCATCCTCAAATGGACCAAAATTACCCAAACAGTTGAAAGTCGGCATAATTTCAGTTTATCTAAATAAAACACATGTAGTCATCTTCTGGAACTGACAGAAGGGCATGAGTTATAGCACCATCTGGAATTGCGGACAAGGCAGATACATGTTGAAGCCTAAATTAATAAAAGCTGAGCAATAGCTAACAGCCCAAGCATGGGAGATCAGCATTAATGAGATTAACTCTTAGACTGCCAGGGTACACTTATCATACACCTGATTATAAGATCAGGTGTGAGTTTTTAATCCCCATCCCTTGTGCAAATCGCACACATTAAATGGAGAAGGGAACAGTATGGTTGAGAGTAATATTTGGTAAATATAGGTGGGGCCAATGCAAATTTTGTGCATTGGTGATTACTGCCCAGAGTCAAGACATTTGGTAGGAATCAAGGCCCATAGGGGCACTCTGCTTCCTTCAATAGCATGATGTGAATTTGCATCATCTTTGTCACAGATGTGGAGCATCTGCCTAAAATCAAGTGGTTCTGAGCGCCGGCTGTACACTAGAATCACTTGGGGAGCTTTGAAAAATTCAAATGCCCAGGCTCCACCCCAGCTAAATTAAATCAGAATCTGTGAAGGTGGGGTTTAAGCATCCATACTTTTTAAAGCTCCCCAAATAATTTCAAGGCACAGCCAAGGTCGAGAAGCAACCTAAAGGTTGTGATTCTCAAGAATTCAAAGCAACTTTAATAGGGAAAACCAGGGGTCCCCCCACTATGGCACCTACATTTAACTGAAGGGTCAGGTGGCTCCTCTGCCTGGGGTGAGGGGTCACTACCTTGAAACTGGGGCCATGACCAACACTTAATGAGCATTGCATTTACTATGTGCCAGGCACTGTGTGAAGCACTTCCTGGGCTCCATTTCATCTAATCTTGGAAACATCTCTATACAGGATCTATGATTGTTATTGCTTTTTTACTGACGAAGAAACTGAGGCAAGGTCAAATTATTTTCCTAAAGGTAGACAGCTAGTACTAACTCTTCTGAGATGTTAAAAAAATTTCACAAACTGCCCAGAGGCCTACGTTCTGTTTTGTTACATTGTTTTAACAACAAGAAAGGTTTCTTCTCTCTGGAGGGAGCCTGACAGTCTGCCCATATCAATAATGTGCTGTAACAAAAAAAGCATAAATCCACCAAATACCATCCATTCAGAGATACAGTAAGTCCTCACTTAACGTCCTTGAGAAATTCTTGGAAACTTAAGCAAAACACAAGGAAACCAATTTCTTCCCCTGGGCCTTTTGATATAAGGAAAAGTTCAGTCCCTGGGGCATATTTCTGGTCACAAAACATCACCAAACTTCTTTATTATTTTTTGAGACAGAGTCTTATTTTATTGCCCTGGATAGAGTGCTGTGACATCATAGCTCACAGCAACCTCAAACCCTTGGGCACAAGTGATCCTCTTGCCTCAGTCTCCCGAGTAGCTGGGACTACAGGTGCTCACCACAATGTCCAGCTGCATTTTTAGAGATGGGGTCTTGCTCTTTCTCAGGCTGGTCTCGAACCCCTGAGCTCAGGTAATTCACCTTCAGGCTCCCTCTAAACTTCTAAATACAGACCCCATACACTTCTAACATTAAACACTTAAGTAAACATAAGCTATACATATATTTAAGAAAGATTAATAAAAACAAGAGAATTATTTACCCGTATTTTGGTGAATCAGTGAGGGATGACAGTCATGGTGACCGAGGGTCAGTGAAGGAATAAATACAAAATGCAAACCGGAGGCCACAGCTCCTCTGGCCACCCCGCAGCTCCAATGAGTCACAAATACGGCGGCAGGTGGAGCGTTTTCCTAGCATCGTGCATTGTGGAGCCTTAGCTGGGTTGTCACATACGTTATGAATTTTTATTTTCCACATTGGATCATGGCCAAAAGGTGAAGAAGAGATGACAAATCCTTATTTTCCAATAATTTGTATTCATACATTTAGTCGTTTTACAATCTGCAGATGCCTAGGTTAGGGCGATGGGTGGCCGAGCCCATCCCGGCAGCTCAGGAGCAAGGTGGGAACCCACCCTGGATAGGGCGCCATCACAGAGCCGGGGTTGCACGCGTGCACACACACACATTGAAATTCACTCACACACCTAGTCACACACACTGCCAGACTGGGACAACTTAGACACTTTATGGGCACAGCTTTGGGATGTGGGAGGAAACTGGGGTCCCTGGAGAAGACCCACGTGGACATTCAGAGAACACATCAATGGCCACACGGACAGGGGCCTTAGCCAGCTTGCAATTTTTTTCTCATCAGTGTTATAACGAAATGACTCCGAACGAAACGATGTTATTCGTGGATCTGCTGCATAGGCAGTTTACACAACTTTAAGCGACTCTTAATTAAGAGTTGCATTTTCCAAAACATGTTGTGGTTATCTGTCTTTCAGCTTTGGGCTTCAAAGAGAAATTGAACTCAGGAAACATGTCAGACAAGGATCTTTCAAGAAAAATCCACATCTGAGACTAACAGCCCAAAGTAAAGATTCCAGAGAGGTCATTTACTTTACCTCACCTTGCGGTACGTCCTACTGGCCACTGTTCCCCAACTTAACAATAAGTATCTGCTTTAAAAAGAAACATTAATTTCCCAGAGTCAGTCATCGAGCATTGTTATTATGACCGGTACATTTTTCTCGGGTATTGTTTCACTAAAATCAAGATTGAGTAGAGGGAATGAACAAATTCCATTTCTAATAGCGCCCCACTGGGCTGGACATGTGTGAAGGATGGACGGCCCCAGGATACCAGATGAGACCCTTGTGTGGTGAACTGCAGTGAGGCAACCCCAAGCAGGGAGGGCAGAAGAAAACCCATTAAAGCGGCTCTGAAGGCCCACTTCAAACAATGGGGCCGAGCTGCAGGCAGCAGGAAACAAGCCGCAGGCAGGCCAGACTGGCTACAGCAATAAGGGAGTGCAGGAGGGGGTTGTTTTCTGAGCTCCAGGGTGACCTCGGATCTCAGAGACAGAGTCCCAATCAGCCACCACATCAGCACAGCTGCAAATGAAACTCAAAAACACTCTTTGTGTATACAGTGGTCTACAGAGAGGAAAGGGCTGAGACTGTCACCCTGGTCTTTTTCGTCCCATCTGTACTCACAGCTAACAACTCCCATTAGTAGTATTATCTTCAAATGCGTGTAGAACATCAGCATAAATATAGCTAACATACCATTTCTGTGAATACGAATAGAGTGGCAGGACCTGTACTGGGAGGATAATCATCTGTGATAGCGTTTCATTTTGTAAATGGATTTCCTTTACAGTCGAGCTATTTTTCCAAAAAATTTCTATCTGCATATAGGAAGAGAAAAAATATTAGCGATGTGCACTAACATGGTAGTCATGTTTATCTCTGGATTGTGGAATAACAGGTGATTCGTAAAAAACCTATTTTCTTTCATTTGGTTGGACTTTGCAAATTTCCTTAAGGAAATATGTGTTCTTTGAGTCACCTTATAAGTTTTAAAAGGTTGTGCGTGTGTGTGTGTGTTGAAATTTTGAAAAGAAAAACAAACAACTTCTTATGAGCTCTTTATTTTCAATTTCAATGATATCAATGGAGACCAGGGGTTAGCATTTCTAAAGATAGAGCATGACACAATATATTCATGTATCCTTTTGAGGGGGGGAAAGATTCTATAAATAAGTCACAAGAGGCCCTTGGCAAGGGCTCAATCTCAGTAATTGAGCCAATCGTAAACTCTAAAAGAAGAGTTGGCCAGAATACCAATTCTACTAAATTTCAGAATCCTGGCGTATAAGAAACATTTTTTTTTTCCCTTGACTATAAGAATCTTACCTTGGAACAATACTCAGGGTTTGGTTTGTCATTCTCTGCAAGAATGCAAGCAGATATATGCTAGAGACAGCTCACAACAGCTCAAGGCCGTGGATTATGTGCATCTCTTCCCAACTCAGCATCCAGTGCCATCACACAGAGAGCTTGAAATTAGCCTTGTGGGAATATTTATACCGTGGAAATTGGTAAATGCTCCAAATCGGGGCTTTCCCTTCCTCCCACCGAGAGCTGGTTGTTAAACATGGGAATAGCTAACTTCCCCTCCTATTCAGCACAGTTGTTGTTAGTCTGATGTTTGAACCAAGGAGTGAAAACTTTTGTTTGTAGCAAAGTAAAACTAAGTTGTTGTAAAAACTGCACAGGCTGGAGTCAATCCAAGTTTAGCTCTTGGCTCTGCCAATTGTAAGTTAGGTTATCTCACTCCCCCTCACTGGCCTTAGTTCTTTCATCTCTCCTGCGGGAGGATTACTCTGTGATGTCTAAGGTACCTTCTAGACAGGGACAGCTTATGATTCTGAGCTGGAGAGACAGTGTTGCACAGTGTTTAGGAGCTTAAACTTTGGAGAAAAGACAGCCCTTGGTTTACATCTTGGCTCCGCATTTATTAGCATCTGTGTGACGTGGGTTAAGTTACCCAACCTCTCTGAACTTCTATTCTCTCATCTCAGAATGTATAGGAATGGTCCCATCTCAAAATATTTCAGGGAAAGATGAAACTGAATTTTTCAAAATATTAAAAATATTATTCCTGACTCAGGCCAATTTTTACAGAAAATTATTGGATTTAGCCACCACAACTCCACTATTCCATACCCACCGCAGATTTTATTTTTGAATCTGATAGCATTTTTGTTCTCATCTATAAAATAATGATAATAATAATACCTTCATCGTAGGGCAGTAGTTAGGATTGGATGAGATCATTCTCAGCAATCACAGTAGCAAGC
>NW_003852550.1:2312817-2329495 GCF_000181295.1 Otolemur garnettii
AGATATCCATGAGATGTTTCCTAGGCTCTGTTGGAGATATTTTAACCTATCACAGATTAATCAACACTGGAAATAGTGGTAGCGCATCCCCTGAAATATAAATACAGTTAATAAAAGATGTATGTACGGGGGCCTAATGTTTATCTTCCCCTATGCCAGGCATTTTATACATTTTTTATCTTGTCTAATGATCATACTCCCTGGGTGAAGTGGGTGATTTTCTGTTTGTTTTGGGTTTTGTGCCTATTACAGATGTGGACACTAGAGTTCAGAGATGTTAGCTAGAGGAGCTAGAATTAATAATTGGCAAAGTGAGAAAACCTCTTGGAAAGACTAGCCTAGATACCACTGATGGTATTGGGAGACTATTTCTTTTTTTCTGCAAGACAAACATGGGAGAAATTCTGTTGATTAAGGGGTAGAAGGATAGACCAAAAGGAACTCTGGAACAAAAATGCTGTCAGATTCAAAAATAAAATCTGCAGTATTTTATTGGAAATAAATAAAACAACTCAAAACAACATGGTATTGAATAAATAGGTATGGAATAGTGGAGTTGTGGTGGATAAATCCAATAATTGTCTGTAAAAATTGGCCTGAGTCAGGAATAATATTTCAGAAAATCCAGTTTCATCCTTCACCGAAATATTCTGAGATGGGAGCATTCCTGTACCTTCTTATATGGCAGTGATTTTCAAAATCAGGCCCCCAAACTAACATCTTCATCATCACCTAGGAATTAGTGAGAAATACAAATTCTCAGGCTCTGGGTGGTGCCTGTGGCTCAAGGAGTAGGGCGCCAGCCCCATATACCAGAGGTGATGGGTTCAAATCCAGCCCGGGCCAAAAAAAAAAAAAAAAAAAACTCTCAGGCTCTCATCCCAAACCTATTGGCATAGGAAAGTGGACCCCCAAACTGGGTTCCAGCCTGAAGGACAATTGGCTTCTTGGCTTCAGGCAGGAAAGAATCCAAGAAAGAGTCCATACAGTGAAACAAAAACAAGCTTATTTAAGTAACAAAGAGAAAGGTTTTTTCTGTAGGCAGAGCAGCAGCTATCTATCAGAGCAACAGAGTACACCTTTGTAAGGTCCCGGGGTCTTATTTATACTTTCTATTTCATTTTATGTTATATGAAGGAAGAATTATTCATAAGATTTCTGGGGAAAGGTAAGGAGCTCCTGGAACTGACAGTCTCTCCTCTTTTTAAACCATATTGGGTAACTTCTGAGAGTTGCCGTGGTATTTGTAAACTGTCATGGCATTGGTGGGAGTTTCTTTTTTCTTTTCTTTTTTCTTTTTTTTTTTTTTTTGAGACAGAGTCTCACTTTGTCACCCTTGGTAGAGTGCTATGGCATCATAGCTCACAGCAACCTCAAACTCTTGGGCTCAAGTGACTGTCTTGTGTCAGCCTCTTTGGTAGGAGTTTCTTTTAGTATGCTCCTGCATTATAAGCAGGGTAGAATAAGCAGTAACAGTAACCTGTGGTCATTTTTTGTGTCCATCTTGGTTCTAGGTGGTTTTTCCTGCCTTCTCTAATGCTGTCCTGTTTTATTAGAAACCTCGGCTTGGGGCTCGGTACCCATAGCTGAGCAGTTAAGGTACCAGCAACATACACTGAGGCTGGCGGATTTTAAACAGGCTCAGGCCTGCTAAACAGCAATGACAACTACTACAACAACAACAACAACAACAACAAAACAGCCTGACATTGTGGTGGGCACCTGTCATCCCAGCTACTTGGGAGGCTGAGGCAAGAGAATCGCTTAAGTCCAAGAGTTTGAGGTTGCTGTGAGCTGTAATGCCACAGCACTCTACTGAGGGCGACATAGTGAGACTCTGTCTCAAAACAACAAAAAAAGAAACCCTGGCTTGGGTTTCATGACTCCTTATTAAGCAGGGCCTCTGGGGTTCCCCATCTGACTAAGGCAGAAACTCTGGGAGCAGGACCACACTCCTCCCACACCCAAACACTACAGGTATTTCTGAGGCATGCTACAGTTTGAGAACTGGAATTGTTCAGGATAGATGGAAAGAATGAAAAATGACTTCAATTCAGGCATCTAGAGAATACTTTCCATAAAAATATATTGCCCTGACATGCTTATGAGTGGTGACAATAGAAGTGAATATTTAACATGCTTCAGCTTCAGGAAAGATTTAAATCCTTCATCTTTCCATAGGTAACAACTAAATCTTGCAGAACGCCGAGCTTCATGTCCCTTTGCCACACATCTCATATTCCCCAAAGCCCCTGTAATTGATTTTTTTGAAAGAGTGATTTCTGAAAAATAACATTCAAAGGACCGTGGTACATAGTACGGACTTTATTTCTGATTTGGGGACACGGAGGGATAGTGAATACGTGGAGTTGACTTTCAAAATCCAACCCTTTTCCTCTCAGAGCCAGGAGTCAGGGTTTTAGCTAGCAATGAGCAGGGAAAGTTTTGCTTACACGACAGAGCCTGAGCGAGTACAGTCAATCCCTTTGAAATAGCTTCTGTTCTGCCATTTAATTCTCTGTTCTCTCCACAATGAATCCTGCTACAGCCAAGCTTAGCCTTAGGGGGTCCCAATCAGCTCTCAGGTGCACAGTCTAGCACCCGGACTTCATTTCAAGTCACGCTACCACCATCCCCCAAAGTATTATGCCTTATCGACGGTTTCCTTTACATTAATAAGGTGAAATGAAATGAATGCATGTTCTGGAAAGATGTAACAGTGGCTATTTCTAGGGGGTGGGTGGGATGGTGTTTTCCCTCCTTTATTATTATACTTATCTGCATGTTCTGATTTTAAAATATTTTAGCATTGCATGATTTACTTTTTTATTTTTTCAATTTAGATTTTCAACAAAAAATAAGCCGCATTTAAAAAAGGAAACGAGTCTATGTGTGAATCTCTGTGCATGCATCTGTGTGTACGTTGGGAGAGTAGCCGAGGAGAATCTCACAGCCATACCTTGAACAAACACAACCCTGTGGCCGTGATCTACTAAGGCACACGGCTGCATTACCTCTGTCATAAATTGCAGGTGGTAATACTCTCCCAAGACTGTACTGTGATTTTAAAATCAGATGTTTCAAGATTCAACATGAAGCTTTGCTTGTAGAGGGGCACAAAGAAGGGAGAAAAATGAGAACAATAAAATAAAGTTATTTCCAACCGGGGATAAATAGTGATGTTATACGCAAGGAAAAACCATTGAAGCTGTATCTCTTTAAGCTGCAAGAAACATAAATTAAACGTACACTTAAACGTGCACGCACCCCCCCCAAACACAGAGGCAAGATTGTGAAACGAGCTATCTATATATTCACTGCACGAGGCTTGTAATCAGGAATCATTTCTGCCAGAGAGCATACTGGCAGGTAAAATACCCTTTGCAAATTGCCTGGGTAATTGTCATCCTAATACAAAAACCTCTTCTTCCCTGATCAATGTGGCCAAGGTCTTCAGGACACAAGAATCTTGGTCAGAATGCTCTGCCTGCATCCCTTGTTTGGAGCCAGGTGAGTGCACGCATTTGGAGGACTATTTGTGAGGCTGCTGCGAAGTGCTGTATGCTCAGATGTTGTTTACCTGGCTGTTGCCTCCATTTTACATTCTCCATCTCCAGACAGAAAGGGAGGGACACACCAGACACGTAAAGAAATATATGCTCAGACTGTGTTTAGGCACGGTGCCTGTAGCTTGGTGGCTAGGGCGCCAGCCACATACACCAGAGCTGGTGGGTTCAAATCCAGCCCAGACCTGCCAAACAACAATGACAACTGCAACAAAAAATAGCCAGGCGTTGTGGCAGGCACCTGTAATCCCAGCGACCTGGGAGGCTGAGGCAAGAGAATCGCTTAAGCCCAGGATTTTGATCTGTGACACCATGGCATTCTACCCAGGGTGACAGCTTGAGACTCTGTCTCAAAAAATAAAACAAAACAAAACAAAAAAACTGTATTTGATCTGAACATAACCTAACGTTTACTCTGTAAAATGTGAATAGCAAAGTGTTCCCCTTAAAAGTGGGCTTTTACTGGGTGGCGCCTGTGGCTCAAAGGAGTAGGGAGCCAGCCCTGTGTGCCAGAGGTGGTGGGTTCAAACACAGCCCTGGCCAAAAACTGCAATAAAAAAAAAAAGTGGGCTTTTACTTTGCCTGGAAGCACTTTGTCAATGTGCTTTGTATACAAGCTTCCAAAAAATCATTGTGAAAAACCTTTGGGGAAGATATACTATAATCTCATTTAATGGACAAAGAAAGTATACTCTGAGGGGAATTAACCACAAACGAGTTCTATGTATGGGGCACTGACTGTGTTTCTGGCACTAGACCATATTCTAAGTATTATCTCATTTAATCTTCACCACACTGGGTCTGGGTGAGACCCACTACTGCCGGGATATATGGAGGTGTCCCAGCTACTCCCTGAAAGTGATAGCATAAACCTTTACATGTCTTTGGAGAATCGACTTTTACTTAAAAAATTATTTTAAATAGTCCAACAAACAATTACATCTAGAGAAGACTACAAAATAGGTCTGAATTGTTAAGACAAAACATGAGAAGTAAACGTGTGGTGAGTGCATTGGGCTATTGTGCCAAGGTCCCCACAGGTGCTTACTGCTCTCGGTCATTAGCGTTAAGGTATTCCATGCCACTTCTAAAAAAGGCAATTTTCTCTGTCATCTAGAGATACTTAGTAGAACATCGGGGTTGCTTGTGGGGATGTCTTAATTAAGGGAATATACACTGATTTTCTTTCTTTGTATCCATCCCTTACCAGTGGAATCCCACCATATACCTTCCTTGGCACCAGGGTCATAGGCTACTGGTTGATGTGGTGATGGTGAAGGCACCAAGCTTTCTGCCAGGCGGGTGAGCTACACAGGGTAGTGGTGGCAAGAAATAAGAAAGGCCAGGCAAGGCTACAGTTCTCAGTGTTTCTGGGTTCCAATGTCCTTTTCTCTAAGGCCTAGGCTGTCCTCTTCAGTGCAGTGATAAACCAGGTCTCTTTGGAAATTCCTTCTTGGTTCTACTTGAGTAAACTTTCTTCTCTTGGCCTGATTATTACTTCCCAGTCCCCAAATTCATCATCTTTTTCTATGATGGAAGATAATGAGAAAATAGGCTTCAGTATACAAAATACTACTTGGCTTGCCTTGCAGGATGGCCATCATTTCTGCCTCTGTGGCTTTGGCATATACATGAATCAATTTTTTTTTCAAATATTTGAATACCTGTATGGGAGGCTTTGTGTTAAGCCCCAGGAGAATGAAAAGATTAGGGGAAAAGGCTAAAGGAATTCGCAACACCAAAAGAGCACTTCCCACTGAGGTAGCATTTAAATGAGCTTTAAAGGATGGGAAGAATTTCATTAGCTAGAGATTATAGGGTGAGGGAGAGGCATTCCAGAGGGAAGGACCAGCATGAGCAAACATTCAGTGGAGGAGGAGGTAGTGGGAATGATCAAACCAAAAGCGCACCAGGCATATACAGGAAATGCAAGATAAGTGCTCCAGAATCTCTGGAAGTGGTGGCAAAGTAAGCTAGAAAGAAAGATCTTGAAAGGGGTTTTACGTTTAGGTTTAAGGATTTGACTTTATTCAACTGGCAAGGAAGCACCATTAAATGTTCTGATAGAAAGTGATGCTATCAGAAGCGTAATTTAGAAAGAGAAGTACAAGGGAGCAGGAAGAGGAAAGAACCCTGGCAGATGAGACAGGTTAAAGTGCTAAACAAGATGCAAAGGGAGTGGTAAGATGTGGTCTCTTGGCTCAAGAGGCAGATACTCAGATAAACTAACAAACACCATGAAATGTTTCCACGCTGTTCAGTACAGTTCTATAAGTGTTCTATTTTATGACACCGACAGTAACAACTTCAGAACACACATATTTTTTTCCACAAGTGCTATTTCCTGTGGCAACAACTGTTACAGGCACACTGCGGGCCTCTGAACGTTGCACCTGTGACCCGGAACCTTTGTACCTTTCATTGTGTTACCACCTCCTCATTTGCAGGGTGGGAAAAGAAAGGCTTCGTAACAATAGCCTGTTTCTTAGGATGGTCTTTAAATTCCCTTTCTTCACTTCATTTAGCAAACTAGGCCTTTATGGGATAGCAAGGTTTAAAGCTGCCATAGCCACCCTTCCCTACTCCCAAATAGCCTGTACTAATTTGTCAAACAGACTTCTGAGATTACAAGCAAATATCATTTAGGAAGAAAAACATGCCATCTCTATGGCAACCTGAAAGTCTGAGAGGGAGCCCACCTTGAAGTCACCAAACAATAGTCTCTTTGAGAACTGACGAGGGTTACACAAGCTTTTATTAAGAGGTTGGCTGTTTTTAGTGTATCTGCTTTTCAGACCCTCAGATGTACGCCCTAACTCTTGACATTCCTATGCAAGTGGTCTATTTTCTTTCCACACTTCACTGACATATAAAGTTGTGATGTTACAGGAAAAGAGAAAGTTCATTCATAGGGTGAACAATGATGGAGCACCCACCGTGTGCAAATCGCTGGGCTAAGTGCTCCAGGGACACCATAATAAAAATGACAAGGTCAGACCCCTTGAGATGTTAAGATCCATCCAGGGAGACCAAAGGGAATAAGATGAGGGAGTGATCAAAATTATCATGTCCTCATTTTGCAATGACCACTGTAGGAGACCCTGGAGATCATATGCTCGCGTTTTCCAAACCAGTTCTGATGACATGTTCTGTCCCATCCCCACCTAAGCTATCCAAAATGTCTAAGAAATTTCAATATTTTAGGATCGAAAGCATTCAATTGTTTTTATACCTAGAAACACTCAAATGTTTTTATATCTGGAAACATACAAATGTTTTTGTGCCTTAGTTTTGGTTCCGAAAATACAGTCATTGTATTTGTTTACTCATTCAATGCATTTCAATCGAGCACTGCCCCATGCTACATGGGTACACTGGCGAACAAGGCAGACAAGGTCCTTGGCCTCATGGAACTTATGTTCTGGGGAGAGTAGTCTTACAAACATAAATAAAGAAACCAGATAATTACAGACAGTGGATACAATGAAGGCAATCACAGGGTAAAGTGACAGAGCATGACAGGGAGGGACCTACTTTAGACTGGGTGATCAGGGAAGGCACCCCTGAGCGAACACCCACCTGATGGTGAAAAGTCAGCCTTGCAAAACTCTTAGGGAAAAAAATTATGGGTAGAAGAAATAGCAAATATGGTTTCAGAGGCAGATAATAATATTGACTATGTGACAGGCACTGTTCAAATGCTTTACATGCTAAAGCTATTTAATTCTCACCACAATCCCATGAGCTAGGTACTATTAGTAGCTCCATTTTTCAGGAAAGGAAACTGAGACAGAGAGAAGCTGCAAGACTGACCTGACGTCCATAGCTAGTAAATGGCAGGTCAACGATCAAAACCTAGGCAAGCTTGCTCCAAAGTCTCTACCTTAACCATATGAGAAGGGGGTAGGTGTTCAAACAATATAAGAATCTATCTTTAAGAGTTGGAATTTGCATAACACAGATTGAAAAAGTCATACACAGCAGTCCAGGAAGCTATGGGGCTAAGCCAGTAGCTGGGCTCCTAGCAAGCAGATAAGTTGGAGCAGTGAAGGAATCGGATTTGGAACATGGAATTTTGATGTAAGAAGTTATCCTGAGCCCCCAGACTTAAAACTTTTCTGTAATATTCAGAAGTGTCAGGAAAAAAGGCAGGAAATTAGTGTAAGAATATTAGCCCTTCTCATAAACAACAATCATAAATCCAAGTTTCTATCACCTACCTAAAGAGCTCTCCAAGAAAGACAGTCTGATTAAATGAGATAAATGTGAAGAAGCTGGCAACATGTCATCAACTCAGACAGTTAGTTCAGAGATGTAATCATCATTTCTCATTTCCCTGGAATTTTTCATCTATATTACTTACCTATTATAATAAGAAGAACAGAAGAAGCAGATTTCATCTGAAAAAAAATGCTCAAAATTCCTGCAAACATTAACCCATTGTCCTCAAGATACTACTGATAACAACAGAGTAGACAAGATCATTCATTTAAAGGAGATAAAAAGAAGTGTTTTGAACTCCAAGAACTTTTTGTTTATACCACTTCTTTCTAGACTTTCCTCTATTCCTTTTCAGAGGTTTAGGGCTTTTTAGTGGCATTTCCTTAACATACATGGAAAAAGGCAAATAGATATGTAATTCAGTCAGTGTTTATAATAATGGCTAGAGAGCTGGAAAATACACAGAACTAGGATAAGAGAAAAAAATAAATGTTAGAGCTGGAAGACATCTGCCAGTGTTTTATCATTATATACACTGGGAACAGGACTGATCCAAAAATCTGCAACCAATATACTGGGGTTAGGTCTTCTCTGTTTGCTATTTCACAGTCCCTTGGCCAGAACTAGGTGGCTTCTCAGTAAAGACATGATGAAATGATTTGACTCCATCTTAGCTTCAGCCCTAGAATGCCATTTCCACCTGGACTTTGGTAAAATTCCACTTGTGCTCTGGCTTCAATTTCCCTATCTGAAAACCACTGAGATAGGACAGTGACAACATATACATGGTCACTCTTAAATATAATTGCATTTGTGATTTCTTGCTACCTTATAGGATGAAGTCCAACTTCCTTACCAGGCATGCAAAGCCCTCTATGCCTGATTCTCTGACTTCTTGTCACTCCACCAGCCTTTCTTTAACTACACACTACAAATTCCCCTCTTTCACCTCCTACCTTTTTACAATGTTACCTCTCCCAGCAATGCCTCCTCCTTCTTCTCCTTGCTTCTCTCTCTCCCCCTTCTCTGGGATAACTCCAACTTGTCTCCTCTTCTTTGGGGATTCTTGTGAGAATAACTCTGGTAGTTAAGTATATGACGGCCTAGAATGGGGTTGGCTAAGGACTGGAATCCCAGATAGGAAAGTGTTTTATAGTTTTGTAACTTTCATAATACATCGGCCTGTTAAAATCAGTTTGTAAGCTATATCCAAATAATTTCTTGCAAATAATTGTCAAAGTACCAAAGTTTGCAAAGGCTTCAAAGCAGATTTACGGTTATTCCTATATATTAACACGGACACTCAGTTTCCCCAGGAAGTCTTGCCTGATACCACCCCCAAACTTGGGGTGTCCTAGATGCCCACAGTACTCCTGTGTGTTGCATTTAGATCTCTGTACAGGGACTATAGGTCTTCTTATCTCTGTTTCATATAAATTCCTTGAGGGCAGAGGAAGTATATTATTCATTTCTGTATTTCCAGTGCCAGGCAAAGTCCCTGGTAGTCATTTATTAAATGGGAGCACGAATATTGACAGGTAAAATAACTAAGAAAAAAATAAGAATTCCTTTGAGGACTAATGTGGGTCCACCAAGATTTACTTGTAACATCTCAGTAAGCGTCAGTTCAATGGATGATGACTTCTAAGAACTTTTCTTATCTCCTTATTGTATCCTTTTTTGACTGGGAGACTGCAGACATAATAGAGCTGAAGGCTTTCTTCAGCCATCTTTTCTTTTGAACTGGCAACACAACATAAGGTAAGATATGGGTAGTTTCAGAATCCTAGGGATTAGAGCCACGCTAGAGATGAGTGGGTTGAACATGGTTCAAGACAGAGCAGGACTACAAACTGTTCTGGAAGTAGATTATGTCTATAACATTCAAAAGATTATCTTCAGGTCCTTGCCAATCAGTTATTCTCTCCTTGTCCTGTATCATCAACCTTTTGTTCTCCACTGGCGCCTTCCCCACCTCCTAAAAAATGCGCAAATCTCTTGCCTCATTTCGTTTGATCCTCAAACCAGCCCCATGAAGTAGGCAATATCATTATCCTCATTTTAGAAATGAGAAAATTGAGGGCCAGAGAATGAAGAAAATTACCCAAGGCCACACAGCTAATCAGCGACCAGAGCTAGCACTCTAATCCGGAACTGTCTGACACCAAAGTCCTTGTTTTTAACCACGCTGCTAATATTGCCTTTTTATCTAATTCAGGCAAGCAGAAATTGCAGGTTTTTTCCTATTATTCTGTCTTCCAAGGTAATAGAGGATAACTGTCCATGTAATAGTCTTCCCTGAACCAGGAGATTCATGATTATGTCAATCCATGGTCATTGCTTCTTAAAATTAAACAAAGATGGTTTAGACCTTAGACTCTATTTAGCAGATCTTTAATTAAATCAGCCAAACCTGGAACAACTTATTAAGTTTCTACTAGGTGCCCACTGCATTTCGGGACTCCATACAAGTTCTTGGCTTGAAGTGAGAGCAATATACAAATAGAAAATGCAAAAGGGTGGGGAGCCAGGATGAGTGAGCAAACGCACGGAATTCATTGTAAATGCTCATATGTTTAGGAAAGTTAAAGGATAGGGGCTGCCATCATTTGCCTTTACAAAGTAGAGGTTTCAGGGAAATACCACCTGCATAACATATTCACAGTTAAGGAAATAAAGAAGAAGTCCCATATCCATATCTTGTGTAGAGTTAACAGATGCGATCCAGAACTTCTATATTCAGAACAGCTGCTAGAAGACTGGACACAGCTGGACAAAAGTCATTAACTTTGAATGAGAAGTATCTCTATGCACACCAACAGCTGTGTCAATCATATTCCGAGGCAACCAGATGTTTTGGTCTGCGCAGTAGCATTGAATGCCCTTACCGAACTGCTCAGTCATCCCAAACCCCAAATCCCAAACCTCTAGCCGTTTTTTTTTTTTTTTTTCAGTTGCTGAGGTTCCCCACTTCCTTTCGTTCATGTCAGGACCTTGACTGTGAATCTCACTTTTTCATTCTGTGTACTTATGAGTCTTTTCAAACATGAAGTCATCAAGCAACCAATTAATCCAGTGTCTACTATGCAAATAGTGCCATTGGAACATAAGGGCATAGCACACACGGCAGCGCTGGATTCTGTCTCCCAGGCGTTTCTAAATTGCGAATGTGTGGGAGACAAGAATGACTCATATGAGAAAATTACTAGAATTTCCTTCCCCAAACTGTGATATGCTAAATGAGAATGCAAACAGGAGTATAGGATTTCTGAAGAGGGAGGAGAGAAATGGATGTTTGGGGGTAGCTGTAGTCAGGGCAGCTTCATGAAGGAATTGACACTTGAACACTTAAAGGACCAGGGTGTTGTCATTTAAGAAGGGTGGTTATTTTATAATCAAAGAGGAATAGAAATGATTCATCTATTTCTAGAGAAGGAAAAAGAAAAAAGAAGGAGGAATCTGGAAAATTAGTCTGGGGCCAGATTAGGAAGGGCTTCTATTCCCAGTAAAGAGTCGCACTCTCATCTTTTTTTTTTTTTTTTTTTTGAGACAGAGTCTCACTATGTCGCCTTCAGTAGAGTGTTGTGGCATCACAGCTCACAGCAACCTCAAACTCTTGGGCTTAACCAATTCTCTTGCCTCAGTCTCCCAAGTAGCTGGGACTACAGGTGCCTGCACCAATGCCAGGCTATTTTGTTGTTGTTGCTGCAGTTGTCATTATTGTCTAGTTGGCCCAGGCTGGGTTCCAACCCACTAGCCTTGGTGTACGTGGTCAGTGCTGTAACCACTGTGCTATGGGCGTCAAGTCTCCCACTATCATCTTATAGGTTCCTGAAAGTCAGAGCTATTGTGATGATGGTCTACAGGATATTGAAAACATTGATTTACCATTTTTAATTTTCTGGAAACCAGTTCCCATAACCCCTCTATCCAATATTTAATTATTCTTCTGCTATCACTTTTAATTCTGTTTTTAAGGATTTTCCCCCCTCTGGTTGATTAAAATAATATATTTATGGTATGTAGCCCCAGCTCTGAGGTTTCATTTCTTAGCAGTCGCAACCTGAAAAGTCACTAATGCCTATCACCCTGCACTCGGCTTAATTAACTGCACAAATAGATTGTTTCTCTAACACAAAAATTATCTGGAGAGAGAAATAAAAGGATAGGGAGGGAAGCTATGAGAAGCAGAAGCCAGAAGACAAATTTATCTCACTCAGGAAGCCATACTGGTTATCATAACAATAACAAATATTTATAGAGGGCTTTCATCCTGAAGAATCCCAGAGCCCCAGAGCAATGAACACTCATGGTAAATAGATTAAAGGAACTACTCAGCCATCCAAAAGAGGAAGCCCTCTCTCCCAGGCCCAGTGCACTAAGTCATTCCTGGGACAGCATTCTATTTTAGCTAAGGGATTTTAAAAGAAGCTGGTTGGAACTTTCAAGTCATAAAACCTGGACAGCATGCATAAAGAACAGCCCAGAATTTCTTCACAGGAGAGAGCCTGGGAGCAACAGGCATGCCCATCGTCATCTTAAGTCTCATGTATTAAGATCTCAGCAGCTTTAGAAGCCAGTGAAACCTCACTGATTTAAGATAAAAAAAAGTCATAAATACCATCAGATATTGTTTTATATCTTGAAACCATAGATTGATCTCACTAACACACACTTTTAGAGAAATTAATTCAGTAAGTATTTAGTGAGTATAGTAGAGGAAAAAAAAAAGGGCTTCCAATCTCTTTAGAAATTCAAAACACACCATTAATAATGAAATGTATGTTGGTCTGGCTACCTTCCTGGATCTAATATTAAGCAGCTGTATCATCTTGGACAAGTCATTTAGCATCTCTGGATCTCAATTTCATCAAACTACATGTGTGTGCGTGTATGTGTATGTGTGTGTGTGTGTAAAAGAGGATAAGAGAGAGAGAATTGAAAGAGAATGTACCATACACATATAACTTAATAATTTTTTGCCTTCCTATGGGAGTGGTCTCAAGTCATTTGGCTCAAGGTTCTATTTGGAAACCTGAGAAGGCAGTCTACTAGACAGCTTGAAGTTCTCTTACAGGAAGTTTAATAAAACATTTAAAAAGAGAAGTGGGTAAATTGTTGATATATGGTCATAATAGATATGTTGAAGTATAAACCGGATCACATGCATGTTGATGCATGATCTTGGGTGTTAATGTATGATCAGAGCCATGTTGATGTATTCATTGGATCACAGGAACCTTGATATATGACCATAAGTATAAAACTAACTGTAAAGGTCACCTAGTCCACTAGTTCTCAAATGATTCCATGGAATGTCAAGAGTCCTTGGGAGCCATCTCAGAACCCACCAAAGAGGCCAAGAGGGCTGGGCTCCTGATCCAATGATGAAATGTCCTCTACAATATCCTCACTGTTTTTGAAAAATACTCAGCCTGTGTTGGAATAACTGTAGTTACTGGGAACTCCTTCCCTTGCAAGGTAGCCTATTGCTCCCCTGGAGAACTCAAGACTTTTTAGATAGATTTTCCTCATAGTAGGCTGAAATTTATTTCCTATAGCTTGAACCTATTGATCCTAGCTCGTAGCAAGAGAGAACAATGTAAATCCTTTTTCCCCATGATAGCACTTCAAATATTTAAAGACATCTAACCTGCCCAGAAGTTGTCTCTTCTCTAGTCTCAACAGTCCCATTTTCTTCCCCTGTGCCCTCACATCCTACACCACTCTCTTTTTTTTCCTTTCCCTCACCCCCTCGCTCCTTCTCTGTCTGCTCTCCCCTTCCCCCATGCCCCATCATGTCATTAATTGTCATTAATTGTCTTCATATCAAAGTTGAATACATAGGATTCTTACTTCTCCATTCCTGTGATGCTTCACTAAGGATAATGTGTTCCACCTCCATCCAGGTTAGTACAAATGCTGTAAAATCTTCATTTTATTGATGGCTGAATAATACTCCGTAGTGTACATATACCACAGCTTACCAATCCATTCCTGGGTTGAAGGACATTTAGGCTGTTTCCACGTTTTAGCGATTGTAAATTGGGCTGTGATAAACAGCCTAGTACAAGTGTCTTTATAGTAGAAGGGTTTTTTTCAACACCACTCTCTTCTGAACACAACTTTACATATGTCCTAAACCTCATGGCCCAGAACTACCCTTGAACCTTGATGTATGATCCCAAGTACAGAAAAATGTAAGACAATTAAGTCTCCTGGTCTAGGGACTATGTTATGTTTGCTTTTATTTATGCAGTGTGAGATTACAGTTGCTCGTAACAAGGATGGATCTCCTAAAACTCAGAGAATTGCACTAGCACAGGAGAGAGTGGACTATACGTAGCTGAAGGTGACATGTGTGCTACTGAAAGGGCACAAACACAAAGCAAGATCATTATTTGGTAGGCATATCATAGAGGTGGTTTGGTGGGGTGATACTTTCCCCCATTTCCTTTGAGTATTGAAAGTCCAGGATTCCATGAATCAACTGACATTCTAGCATTGCTCATAAATCTCTACATCTGGACCTCCTCAGAGCTTCCTCAACAGTTGAGTCAGTCAGGCATGTTCCTGCAAGAAATCTAGTGGACATTTAGGATTATAACACTACAGCTGCCCTGATGATTTCATACACAATCTTTTCCAAAAAGGAAAGCCAGTGATAAAAATAGAAAGCAGCAGGGGCTTATTTTCAGCCCCCTAGTTATGTAAGAAGTCCTAGTGAGAAGAAGAGCACTACTAAGAAAAACAAGACTCAGAAGCTGGGTGTTCAGGCCCCAAAGCACAAGTCTTTATCTTCACAGCTGCACCAATATCAGGCATATGTCCTTGCACCTTCACTGTCCAGACACTTGCATGCCTCCTACTATAAAGGGGGTCTTAAAGGGGCCTTCACTTACATTAAACATTTTGTCTGGGTTTGGATGACATAATCACCTGCATTTCACTCAGATCTATTTGCTCTGAGCCTTTAAAGTTGGGCTTTGACATCACCAATTCTTCAGTTAGGCCTAGTTCCCTCTTTCATCACCACCACCTTTTGACAAGCCTAATCAAGATTCCAGAATCCACAGTAAATTCATGGACAATTTACCTACACCCTTGACGAGACCCTTTTCTTTTCCTCCACAATTAATTCAAGGGAGTTTTATTAAGCACCTGATATGAGACAGTATATCTGAAAATCACTAAGAACATTCCCATTATCTAATGAAAGAGAAAAAACATCCACTTTATTCCCTTACTGTGGTACGTGTTATATAGGACATGTGTAATGTGACTCCCAGCCTAATTCTGAGCCTTATCTCCAATCACTCAGACTTCCTCTGCCTATCCCATGGTGTAGCAATACGAAACAACTTGCCATTCTGTAAACATTCTGTCTATTTAGTGTGTATGTGCCCGGACTGTTCCCTCTGTTGGAGACCCTTGTCTACCTGGGGTTTCACCCTCCACTTCCAAATTAAACTCTAATTTCTTTCTACAGCCTTTCCTACCTCTTTCCTTCCCAAGTTACTCACCAGACTGCACTCCCAAGCAGTGTTATTGTAGCATTAACAAATATTTATTACAATTACTTACTTACACTCAGATGTATTTCCATTAGACTCAAAAGCAGAGGCTCTGTCTTGGCTAGCCTCATGTTCTCGACACTTAGTGCAGTGTTTATGAAATGGTGAAGGATGGAGGGAAGGAAGGAAGAGAGGAAGGGGGGGAAGCAAGCAAGCAACCAAGCAATTTTTCCCTTTACTAAATCTACTAAATCTTAAGCCCCTTCGGGGTAGCTACTACATCTTACTCATTTTTTGTAACCATAATGACTCACCCACAAAAGATCCATAATAAACCTCTGAAATTGAAAACAAGTAAAAAAATTCTTTAACACAAAATCATTAAATATATAGCTGCCCCCCCAAGTGCCTACAGTCTCAAAGTTGGAAAAAGTAGTTCAACTAGGAAGCAATTTAATAAGAAAATAGACAAGCTCAAATGCTCTAGAATTTAGAGAAGGGAGAGGTGAATGTGGGCTGGAGCTGTGTAGGAAAGTGTTCTCCAACTGTAAGGTGCAACGGAAGTTATCTGGGGAATTTGTCAAGATGCAGAAGCTGATTGAGTAGGTCAGGGGAGGCTCGAACCCCGCATTTCCTTCTTTCTTTCTTTTTTTTTGGCCAGGGCTGGGGTTGAACTCACCACCTCTGGCATAGGAGATGGCGACTTACCCTTTTGAGCCATAGCCAACACTGCTCCTGCTGGTGTGAAGACCACACTCTGAGTAGTAGGGAAGGTACATACAGAAAGCTGTCTTGAAGGAGGCACTTCTTAAGCTAGGTGCATTTCCTAGTTGCTCTAGTTAGGTGGAAAGGGCAACATCAAGCAGGAAGAATAGCACAGGTAAAGTAACAGAAGCAGGAAAAAATGTTTTATTCCCAGGACAAGGAGTCTTAAAAAGGCATAATCAGTGGGAATGCTAGAAAGGTTAGGTGAAGCCAGATTATTACCTGTATTAGAAACTCTTCTGAAGAGTTTGGACTTTCCATGTAAATTCCTAAGCAAGAACTTGATTATTGGCTCAGCACCTGTAGTACAGTGGTTACAGCACCAGCCACATGCACTGAGGCTGACGGGTTCAAACCCGACCCGAGCCAGCTAAACAACAATGACAACTCCAACAAACAATAGCTGGGCATTGTGGCAGGCACCTGTAGTCCCAGCTACTCAGGAGGCTGAGGCAAGACAATCACCTAAGCCCAGGAACTGCAGGTTGCTGTGAGCTGTGATGTCACAGTACTCTACCAAGGGCGACATAATGAGACTCTGTCTCAAAAAAAAAAAAAAAGAAAGAAAGAAAGAAAGAAAGAAAGAAAGAAAGAAAGAAAGAAAGAAAGAAA
>NW_003852550.1:2329515-2331837 GCF_000181295.1 Otolemur garnettii
TTTTTTTTTTTTTTTTTTTGCAGTTTTTGGACAGGGCTGGGTTTGAACCCGCCACCTCCGTATATGGGGCCGACGCCCTACTCCTTTGACCCGGTGCCGCCCCTCATCTTCATAGTTTATATTGGCATAGAAACGTTCAGTTTATAAAACACATTTCTGCTATGTATTCGTCATCTGGTCTTCACAACAATCCTGAGAGAGAGAGTTAGGTCTGGTGTTTCATTTTCATTCCCAGTTTATAGGAAGAGGAAAATGAAGCTCCACAGAAGTCTAGTTACTTTCCCCAAGGTTACCCAAAGTTGAATTAGAGAGGTAGTACCCAAACCAAATTTTTATGACTCCCACTCCAAAGCAATTTTGCATCACATCATGCTGCAGATTGCCACTTTAAACCAGAGGGTCCTAAATTGCACTTGTGAAATTATCTTTGCATTATTCCAATCTTCTCTTTAACTGCAGCTCATTATCTGGCTAAGGAAAAACAGCTTTTATAATTATAATACTCTGACCCAAAAGGCTATTAATTTCTTTCTACTTAATCATTGAGGGGTTTCTTCATGCCCCCCTCTATTCTCATTGCATGTTAAAGAAGAATGAAATTATTGGAGTAAGAATGTGGGAGGCACCTGTTAATCTATTTTGTTTGGGAAAATTAAATGAAACCAGTTTGAATCTCTAAATGATAGCATCAGAGCCTCCTCCCTGAAGCCTTGCTATTGTAGTTTCACTTGCCATGTATTTTTTATTTGTACCTCCTAGCTTGGAGAGTTGATCACTCTGTTATTGCCTATTGTGATTCTACAGGAGCCTATTGTTCTCCAAATTCCCTTCTTTAAAGATTTTTTTGGGGGGAGGGGGGAGATCTGCAAAGCTAAGGGACTGACAGCATATGACATCAGTGTCATACTTTCTTTTCAGTTGCAAACAATGTGCTTGGCCATGTTGGAATTAAGTGGGTCCAAATTCCATCAAAGCAGCTCAGGAATTAGAAAACATTTTTTTTTCTATAGAGAAAGAGGAAGTGGGGTGGAGAGAGATAGATAGATAGACATATGAATTTTATTCAAAGGTCTACAGAACTTGGATGCTCAAACAAGTGACAAATCCAGCAGGTTCTCAGCCAGCGTTTCAAATTTGATTAATTTCTAACATATCTGTTTGATGTTCAGGCAGTACCAAATTGAGTTTATTTGTGTTTACTGCATTAATAACTATGTAGGCCAAAAACGTACTGGCTGTGTGACCTTGGGCTAGTGCTTTAACCTCTCTGTACCTCACATTAGGAATTGTGCCTATATGTTGCTGTATGACCATGGTACTTTTCTTCAAAGTACTTGTAACTGTTAACAATGAAATAGTTGTGTGTTTTTCAACTAATACCTATATACTGTGTCTCCCTCGAAAGGAGTGTAAGGTCCATGAGAACAGAAAGTTTGCCTACCTTTGTCACTGGTATATTTTAGCTTCCAGCCTGGTCTAGCACCTAGCACATAGTAGGCACACTATAAATATAATCATATGTTGTTTAATGATGGGAAGACATTCTAAGAAATGGATCACTAGGCAATTTCATTATTATTATTATTATTATTTTAGAGACAGAGTCTCACTTTGTCGCCCTTGGTAGAGTGCTGAGGCCTCATAGCTCACAGCAACCTCCAACTCTTGGGCTTAGGTGATTCTCTTGCCTCAGCCTCCCGAGTAGCTGGGACTGCAGGTACCCACCACAATGCCCTGCTATTTTTTTGTTGCAGTTTGGCCGGGGCCATGTTTGAACCTGCCACCCTCAGTATATGGCGCCAGGGCCCCACTCACTGAGCCACAGGTGCCACCCAGCAATTTCATTATTGTGGGAACATCATAGAGTGTGGATTTATACAAACATAGATGATATAGCCTACTATACACGTAGGCTGCAAACCTATACAGTACGCTGCTGTACCGAATACTGTAGGCAGCTGGAAGACAATGGTAAGTATGTGCATATCTAAGCATATCTAAACTTAAAAAAGTACAGTAAAAATACTGTATAAAAGATAAAAGGTGGTACACTTCTATAGGACACTTATCATGAATGGAGCTTGCAGAACTGGAAACTGCTCTGGGTGAGTTAGTGAGCGAGTAGTGAATGAAGGTGAAGGCCTAGGATCTGACTGTACACTGAAAATTTTATAAACACTGTACCCTTATGGTACACTAAACTTATAAAAAGTTTCCTTTTTTCCAATAATAAATGAACCTTAGATTACCGACTGTTTTACTGGAGAAACTTTTTTATTTTTTTTGAGATGGAGCCTCAAGCTATCCCCCTGGGTAGAGTGC
>NW_003852550.1:2331857-2332178 GCF_000181295.1 Otolemur garnettii
TTTTTTGGTTGCAGCCATCATTGTTGTTTGGCAGGCCCGGGCTGGGGATTTGAACCCGCCACCTTAGGTGTATGTGGCTGGCACCTTAGCCGCTTGAGCCACAGGCGCCGAGCCTGGAGAAACTTTTTAATTACTGTAATTTTTTTACTCTTTTGTAACAATACCTGGCCAAAGCACAAAAACACTGTAGAGCTGTACAAAAATATTTTCTTTCTCTATATTCCTGTTAACAGCTTTTTTTTTTTTTTTTGGTTTTTAAAATTTTCTCTTACTTTTCAAACTTTTCTGTTAAAAACTGAGACAGAAACACCCATAGTAGGT
>NW_003852550.1:2332372-2338950 GCF_000181295.1 Otolemur garnettii
GTGCAGCTGTCATCTCCTAGAATAACTGTGCCTTCTTCTGGAATACCTCTGGAACAACCTGCCTAAGGCTAACAGTTCACTTTTTGTTTTCTAAGTAAAAGGAATACACCCTAAAATAATGAAAAAAAATGCACAATAAATACATAAACCAGGAACATAAACATTTATTATTATCAAGTATCACACACTGTATATAATTATATGCACTATAGTTTTATAAGACTGGCAGTGCAATAGGATTGTTTACACCGGAATTACCACCAACTTCCGAGGAATGTGGTGCCCTGTGATCTTAAGATAGCTCTAGGCAATGGGAAGTTTTCAGCTCCATTATAATCTTATGGGACTAACGCCCTATATGTGGTCCTTAGTTGACCAAAATATCCTTTATTTTTTTTTTTTTGAGACAGATCTCACTTTGTTGCTGTCAGTAGAGTGCTCTAGCATCACAGCTCACAGCAACCTCCAGCTCTTGGGCTTAAGCGATTCTCTTGCCTCATCCTCCCTAGTAGCTGGGACCACAGGTGCCCGCCACAACATCTGGCTTTTTTTGTTGTTGTTGCAGTTGTCATTGCCATTCCAGCTGGCAGGGCAGGGTTCAAACCCGCCATCCTCGATATATGAGGCTGGTGCCCTATCCACTGAGCCACAGGCTCCGCCCAACCAAAATATCCTTAAATGGTACATGACTGTATATGCCGAATGGGTGCAAGAACAAACTAATAAATCAAATGAACAAAGGTGCTCATAAATCCCCTATTTCAACCTACTATGAAATAATTAGCTGGCTTTGTTTTCCACAAGGAAAAATGTGAGTAGACTCTGTTAGAAAGTGTCTTCTCCAGTAGACCATAAGCCTCATGAGTGCTTAGGATTATTTCTGGTTTTGCTCTCTGCTGTACCCCAGAACTAGCACAGTGCCCAGCAAACAGAAAATGCTTCAGAAAGTTTTGTTGCATTAATAGTAAACATACAGGTGAGACTTTTAGAACATTTGTGAATTTCATGACAGGCTTACGAGGTGAATCTAATGTGTGCAGATGGTCTCACACATCAAACCTATAGCAGTACAGACATCACAGAATGTCGGAAGTGAAATGCTCCTTGTACATCAGTCAGGGGTCAGCAAACTTTTCCTGTAAAGCGCCAACTCATAGGTGCTTTCAGCTTTGCAGGCCATATGGTCTCTGTCACAATTCTGCACTCTGATGTTGTAGTAGAAAAACAACCATAGACAGTATTTAAATGAATAGGGTGGCTGTGTTATAATAAAACTTTATTTACAAAAACCAATAGCAGGCAAGACCTGGCTGCAGTTTGCTGCCAACAACTAGTTCTAATCCCATCTTAACTTCTATATTTTATAGGTGAAAACAATGCGGGACCATTTCCCCAGAGAGGGGAAATGACATGCTTCAAGGTCACACAGCTAACAGAAGAACTGTGATTCTCATGACATCACATACCGGCCATGTTTCAGGGTCTGCCTGCCTCAGTCCTGATGTTAGCATTGCCCTGCCGTGTTTATTAAAACTAAGGAATTTTATCTTAAATTTGATTTGTGCTGGTGGTGTTTCACTTTTACTTTTTATTATATCTTTCATGTAGTCTGAAAGCCTTGGGGATCATCAGTTTCATGGAGCGAATATACAACTTCCTTTATTTTATTCACTTTCCTAGAGTTCTCCTTTCTCCCAACTTCAGAGACGGTGCGTACTCGGTTCTCTTAGGCAAAATGTTCTGGTATCTATAGTATTAGGAGCTGGATGGGGAAGTGGGAGGTGAGAGATCTGTCATATCATGTCCTAGCATACAACATACCCAACTCTCTCACAAATTATTCCATAGCAGGGATTCACTGAGTTCCTATGGTATGTGCAGCAGCAAGCTACATTTGGGAGAAAAGGAATAGTAAGGATAAGAATATTAATAACATGTTAACCAGTTTGATGAAAACATTTCAAATTGTATATAAAACCAGCACATTGTACCCCATGATTGCATTAATGTACATAGCTATGATTTAATTTTAAAAGATTAAAAAAAAAGAACATTAATAACAGCTAACTTGGCTCACTGCCCATAGCACAGTGGTGACAGTGCCAGGCACATACAACGAAGTTAGAGGGTTCAAACCTGGCCCTGGCCAGCTAAACAACAATGACAACTGTAACAAAAAATAGTCGGGCGTTGTGGTGGGTGCCTGTAGTCCCAGCTACTTGGGAGGCTGAGGCAAGAGAAGCACTTAAGCCCAAGAGTTGGAGGTTGCTGTGAGCAGTGATGCCATTTGTTTTAAAAAAGAAAACAAAACAGCTAACTTTTTTGAGTTTGGATTATGTCAAGGGCTTTATGTATAACTTAAAGACCGCAACACAGCACCTTAAAGAAGGATCAGGCAGACTAAATTGCTTGTATTGGAACCCAATTTGCTCTAGACTCTGGGCTATCTCTACCACTATTGCTGTTCGTAAGGCCATAGATCCTGAATGCCTTTCTACAGACTGGAAGTTAAGAAGTTAAAGCTCCTGTTTCCATGTCTATTGCACAAAATGCACTCACATGTTCTTATTGCTCATCACTTTCACTCACATGCTAACCAGGAGACACATTACTAATGTGTCTCTGACCCCCTGAACAAGTGATAGCCTTCCACACTGTGCCTTTGCATGGAATGTCCATTCTTCCTGGAATGCTGCCACCAATGTCCTGTGCTCTACCAAGACTCATCTCAAATATCATCTTTTCTGTGATACTTTCCTAATGCCCCTGGAGAGATGGAATCAGTTTCCTTTCCATGCTCTCCCCTTCACTTTGTTTGAACCTTTATTCTTGGATCTATTAAAGCATCTGTTCTCTGGTTTATCACATTCACTATGAACTCTACTGAGACAGAGGCTGTCTTATTGATTTCCTTTTTAAAATAACATCTATTGTGTGTTTTTAATATAGAAAAGCATAAAAAAGAAAAATAATTCATCTCTCAGAAACCCCTTTTGGCCTTTAAAAAAATAAAGCAATATATGAACATGGTAAAAAAAAAAAGTTCAAACTGTACAAAGAAGTACAAAATGAAAATTAAAAGTCTCTCCCTAGCTGATCCTCACTCCAGAACAAAATCTTTGATAACAGTTTCTTGCATGTCCTACCAGAAAAATGTCTGTACATATATGTCAGAACTTACATATACAGTGTATCCTATACATTTTCACAAACACAATGTTATATACTTTAATTTTTTCACTTTATTCTATATCTCAGACAGTTTTTAAATCATCACATGTAGATCAACCTCATTCTTTTAAGTAGCTACATAGAATATTATTTTGGATAGAATATAAGTTAACTAGTCTCCAATCTATGGACATTTCGTCTTTTCTCAGTCTTACTGTTATCAGTGACACTGTAATCAAAATCCATATAGTAACTCCTTGTGAATGTGATGCATCCCAATTTCAGAGACACTAAAATATGCATAAAATGTACATCCATAACATAAATTTGTACCTTAGAATCAATGAAGGATGGTATGTTGTGGGACAGTCTCCAAGAAGTAGAATTGATAGATGAAAGTGTATGTGGATTTGAATTTTGGCACATGCTGCTAAATTGCCCAAGAAAAAGGCTACATCACTTTCCACTCCCACCACCACGGTATGAGAACTTCCCCACACTTTTGCCAGCACTTGGCAATAGCCAATTTTTTAATTGCCAAAGAGACTGGGCTTAACTTACGTTCGTGAAGTACAGTTTGAAAACTGACACTTAATTCCTTTTCAATCTTGTAGCCTGGCGATACCCTGATTTCTTGTGAAATTTCAAAAACTCAGTGGCCCCAGGAAATCAGAAGTTTTTAAGTAAAAGTTCATTCAAAGAGAAAGTTTTCCATCAGAAAAACATCTCTGAGCCAAAGCACAACAAGACAGACAATTGGGACAGATGCAGTGCTGGACATCTTATACAAGAAAAACACTCTCTGTTCCTACAGGAGGAGCGGAGATCACTCATATTTGAACCAAGAGTTCAGGTTTCTCTGACCCCTCTCCTGACCTTGCTTAGCTGATTGCCTTCTTGGATTTCTGGACCATGTTTCAGCCAGCCTCCAAATCTGTCTAAAATCATGTGTCTTCTGGGAAAAGTTCAATTTCCCCTTGGAAGACATTTTATTTCATCCATTGATCTTGACATCTAGATAACAAAACCTGTCTTTGAGAGTAATGCACTTTTAGATGACTTGACAGCTTTGAGTTTTTGTTGTAGTCCTCTTGGTGTTGGGATGGGTCCTCTTGCTACCAAGAGTGAGGTGGCTGTCTGGTTTGAGGGCTTCTCAGATCTTTAACAGAGTGCCCACTTAGTTAAATACCCCAGAGAAGAGCAGACAGATGAAGGCTACTTAATTGATTCAATAAATATTTTCTGAGCAAATACCAAATATCAGATATCAGTCTAAGTACTAGTGGTATAGCAATGAACGAAATATCTAAAACCCCTGCCTCTGTGGAGCCTACATTGTGTGTGTGTATGGATTCATGCACATGTCTGTGGGTAGGGGTATGGAGTAGAAAGGACATAAGAAAGACACTAAAATATATTATGATGTGGCAGATGGTGTTATGAAAAAAAATAAATCAGGGAAAGGAGATAGGGAATACTAGGGGTTGGTTTAGCTATCATTTAGTGAGCACCTACTATACATCAGGCCCAGTGACAAGTGTGTTCCACACATAATGAAATAAGAGAAAGGAGAAAGAACAAGACTGGGGTGGGAGGAGGAAGACAGCAGCTCTGTTTAGTTTAAGTTTGTCTTTTAAATCAGTATAAGGAACAAAGCAGGAGGTATCACCTTACCAGACTTCAAGCTATACTACAAGGCTATAGTAACCAAAACAGCATGATGCTGGCACAAAAACAAAGACATAGAGTTATAGATCAGAAAAGAGAACCCACAGATGAAGTCATCCTCATACTCTCATCTGATTTTTGCTAAAAGAGATAAAAACATATACTGAGGAAAAGAATTCCTGTTCAGTAAGTGGTGCTGGGAAAACTGGAACAGGATCCTCTCACCCCTCACAAAAATTAACTCGCAATGGATTGAAGACTTTTTTTTTGAGACAGAGCCTCACTTTGTCACCTCTGGTAGAGTGCCATCGTATCATAGTTCACAGCAACCTCAGACTCTTGGGCTCAAGCGATTCTCTTGCCTCAGCCTCGTGAGTAGCGAGGACTACAGGCACTTGCCACAATGCCCAGTTATTTTTAGAGACAGAGTCTCACTCTTCCTCAGCTTGGTCTCGAACTCCTGAGCTTAGGCAATTCACCTGCTTCAGCCACCTGCTAGGATCCATCCTTCACCCAAGTGCTAGGATTACAGGCATGAGCCACCTAGCCTAGCCTGGATAAAAGATTTACACTTAAGGCAGGAAACTATAAGAATCCTAGAAGAAAAATGGTTGGAAAAACTCTTATTGATATTAGTCTAGGCAAAGAATTCACAAAAAAGACCCCCAAAACAATCACAGTAACAACCAAAATAAATAAATGGAACCTGATCAAATTAAAAATCTTCTGCAGAGCCAAGGACACAATCAAAAGAGCAAATAAATAATCCACAGAATAGGCAAAAATTTTTGCATGCTGTATGCCTGATAAAGGACTGATAACCAGAATCTACAAATAACCCAAGCAAATCTCCAAGAAACAACCAACCACATTAAAAAGTGGGCAAAATACATGAACAGAAACTTTTGGAGATACACTAATGGCCAACAAACTCATGAAAAAATGCTCAGTGTTTCTAATTATTAGGTAAATGCAAATCAAAACCACAAGATATCACCTAACTCCACCGAGAATGGCTTTATTATTAAGTCCCAAAACAATAGATACTGGCATAGGTGTCAAGAGAAAGGAACTTTTTTACATTCATGGTGGGACTGCAAACTAGTATGACCTCTATAGAGAATCACATGGAGATACTTCAAAGAACTAAATGAGAGCTACCATTTGATCCAGCAATCCCATTGCTGGGTATATACCCAAAGGATAAAAGGTCATTTAAAAAAATGGACGTCTGGGCTTAATGCCCATAGCACAGTGGTTACAGCACCAGCCACCTGCACCAAGGCTGGTGGACTCAAGCCTGGCCTGGGCCAGCTAAACAACAATGACAATTGCAACAAGAAAATAGCAGGGCATGGGCAGGGCCACAGGTCAGTGTGTAGGGTGCTGGCCCCATATACCGAGGGTGGTGGGTTCAAACCTGGCCCCAGACAAACTGCAAACAAAAAATAGCCAGGCGTTGTGGTGGGCACCTGCAGTCTCAGCTACTCGGGAGTCTGAGGCAAAAGAATAGCCTAAGCCCAAGAGCTGGAGGTTGCTGTGAGCTGTGACGCCACAGTACTCTAGTGAAGGCAACAAGGTAAAACACTGTCTCTTAAAAAAAAGTAGTAGCCAGGCATTGTGGTGGGCACCTTTATTCCCAGCTACTTGGGAGGCTGGCCCCATATACCGAGGTTGGTGGACTCGAACCTGGCCCCAGACAAACTGCAAACAAAAAATAGCCAGGTGTTGTGGTGGGC
>NW_003852550.1:2339080-2356526 GCF_000181295.1 Otolemur garnettii
GGTGGGTGCCTTTGTTCCCAGCTACTTGGGAGGCTGAGGCAAGAGAATCGCTTAAGCCCAAGAGTTGGAGGTTGCTGTGAGCTATGATGCTACAGCACTCTACCAAGGGCAACAAAGTGAGACTCTGTCTCAAAAAAAAGAAGAACATCTGCACACGAATGTGTATAGCAGCTCAATTCAAAAATGTAAAGATATGGAAACAACCCAAGTGCCCACCAATACATGAATGGATTAATAAAATGTGGCATATGCATACTGTGTAGTACTACTCAGCCATAAGGGGAAAAGGTGATCTAGTATCTTTTGTGACAACCTGGATGGACCTGGGAAGCATTCTTCTAAGTGAAACACCACGGAAATGGAAAACCAAACATATGTATTCAATACTAGGGTAGATCTGATTGATCAACATTTAAGTGTACTTATGGGAATAAAAATCAATGCAAATCAAGCTCAGAGAAGGGGAAGAAAGGGGTGGGTAAATTCATACCTGTTGAGTATGGTACACACTATCTTGACGGGGGCAGGCTTACAATCTTAACTCAATTTGTAAAAAAAGAAGTAAAAAAAAGTATGTAAACAAAACAAACATGTGTATTCCCCTAATATTCTGAAATAATGAATAAATAATAAAAATAAAAAAAGTAAAATGAGTGTGAGGGCTGACACTGTGTAGGTTCATTAAAGATTAGTAGACAAGGAAGGGAGAAGACACAGTGAACCACATTTCAGGTTTTGGTGTTTTTTGGTATCTCTCTCGCTCTCTCTCTTTTTTTTTGAGACAGAGTCCCACTTTGTCATCCTTGGTAGTGGGCCATGGCATCACAGCTCCCAGCAACCTCCAACTCTTGGACTCAAGCGATCCTCTTGCCTCAGTTTTCCTATTTTTAGTAGAGACAAGGGGTCTCGCCTTTTTTTTTTTTTTTTTTTTTGCTCAGGCTGGTCTCAAACCCATGAGTTCAAGCAATCCTCCCACCTCAGCCTCCCAGAGTGTTAGGATTACAGGAGCGCGCCACTGTACCCAGGCTAAGTTTTAGGTATTTCTCATAGTGTGTCTTCAGGATTTATTCAGGGGGCTATTTCAAAATCAGACACATTCCAATTCTGATATTAAGCACCATATAGCACCCAAAGGCCCATCTATACTCTTCTGAATGATCTGTATAGCTCCTCTTCTTCCAGTCACATAGTGATTAAATGTATAAGGAAGGAAAGCTGGAGTGCAAAGAGTGTGTGTGATGCTAGGGGTTGCCTATGTCAAAAAAAAAAAATGGTGAATGCTACAAGAGGTGCCAGTTAGATCAATGTTGACCATGACAGAGGTGCTACTTGGAGAAAAAAAGACCAGTATGGGAGGTGGAGAATAAGAGTGTGTGACTAAGTGTAAAGGATGGAAAAAAGAGAAAGAACAAAAGCAGGGGGAAAGTTAGTCCAGTTGCTGCTAAGTTTATGAGAAACAAGTAAAAGTGGAGATTTCACTTTGGTCCTCCTGAACAGACTTAAACCCTCACCCCCAAACAAGCATTATTAAAGCCAACGAGTTGGTTAAAACGCTTTTCATGCACTTTGCATTTTCAGGCACTTTGCAAAATGAAGGAAACTGAGAGTCATTTTTCTCGCTGGGAAAGGATAGGCCTCTCAACATCAAAGAACGGCCCCTCTTTTCAATGGGGCAGCTTCCCACAGCAGTACCTGGCTCCCTTAATCTCAGTAACTGCAATAAATGCACAAGCCCCCTTTTGTGTGGAACTTCTATCTAATCAAAACTAATCACCACACAGATCTTTGTCCAACATATCTGAGTAACAGAGCCAAAATCTTTACCTTAGCAGAGGCCCCCTGGTAAGCTCCTGTGAATAAGGGAAAGGGTGATTGATTGGACTGTCTGGCTTCCTCAGTGTTCTGTGAAAACTCTACATTGACAGGAATCAAATCAGATAAACCCAAGGCACTTGGAAAACAAGGATACAGTCCAACTCTCTACATTTAGATTGACTGGGACCAGGCAGATCCGGCCACTGACAAATTGTAAAGAGCAGAAATGCCTTAAAACCTGTTTTCTGGGAGTGGAGCTGGGGACGTCCAGTAGTGTGTGGGAGAAGGAGGTGTTGTGTAAGGAGGCCCTCAATTTAAAGAAGGTAAAAGTTCAGTCTCTATGGAGGCACTAAATAAAGAAGACTCCTCATGCAAGCTAACTTGTCTAGCAAAACAGTCAAGGCAAAGCAGGGCTCCAGTGACTGAAAGCTAAAGATGGCTATCATTTATTGAGTGTTTATGGTAAGCCAGGTGGAGGGGCAATGTGTTTTGCTTAGAATAACTCACTTACTCTTCAAATAAACTCTATTACCTATGTAGTATTGTTATTCCAATTTAATAGTTAGAAGAGTCTGCCTCAGAGAAGTTAAGGAACTTGTCTGAAATCACAATTAAGTGGGCAAACTGGGATTCGAACCTTGGCCAGGTCTATTGAACCGCTAAGCTTCTGCTCTTTCCTCTACATGATCCCACCTTTCCAGGAATCTATCTGGTGCATTTGGTACAAAGTTTTCTCTCTCATGTATTTTTTTCTCCTTCTCTCATGTATTTTTTTCTCTACACAGCTTTTCCTAATTCGGAGTCTGTGCCTTAATGGAGGGGCCTTCATAAGGTCCATGCTTCTTCCCTGTACTCTTCTCTCTCTTTAGCCAGGTCATCCTGAGAACTTAAGAGCCTGACTGGATTTACAAATTTAAAACTCACTTCTCTTGAAGAAGTTTTCCAATCCAAGACTTCTCATGTTGGACATCTTTTACATAGTCCCAACCCCTGCATTGGGGAGGGGCTGACCTAAAGTTCAGACAGAAGTGACAAGCCAAAGGTCTAAGAGCTATGGAATACGGTGAAGTTTGTGTGGCAGGACGACACCCAGGTCTCCAGACTCCCAGTTCAGCAGTCCTTTCCCTCCAGCCTCCCTCTCCTTGTTCTCCACCCCTCCCCCTGATTAAGCTCTTCTTCCCTGATTAAGCCCATTATATCTTCCCACCCCCTAGTCCATCCTACATACTTCATTTTGTTCATTACTATCCAAAGTGGGGCCTCTACATCAGTCAAGCCTGTCACCTTAAGACCACTTCACTGCTCATTTACTCTAGAGTCTCTTCACACATATGCATAATGTTTGTGGCTTACACATTTTTAGAACTCGGTTAACCTCCTTAGGTCCATCAGTTCCTTTAAAAATTTTTTTCTTTTATATTCCTCTGTGTCCCCCAGAGGGCTTAGAGGTGCTTAGGAAACACTGCTTAAATTAACAAACATTGTCTCCTTGAAAAAAAAAAAAACTGTTTGTTAAAAGCATATATCCTCCACCAAAAGAAAATAAAACAGGGTAAAGAGAGTCCTTATCGGTTCTCATTAGAATTTGACAAAGTATACACTAGTTAATTAGCCCTTAGCAAAAGCTTAGATAAGAGCCTAAGGATGCTAATTAGCCCCAGGCCCCACACAAACTAAAGGTGGAGAAGTGGGAAAATATTTCAAGCAAATTTTCTTTTCAAGAGAGTATGCTTACATGAAAACCAAGCCTGGCATATTTACAACATTATATGTTTAACTAAGCCAGACTAGAAGCAAAGGGACCAGGAAAACATGACAATTAGTCTGTATTCAAAGCAGCTCACTCGCCACTTAATTCTCAAAACACCTCTTTGAGGTAGGTATGTATTATTATTCCACTTGAAGAATGGGAAAACTAAGGTATCCACGCTAAGTGACTGGGGGGGGGGGAACTTAAAGTTGCCCAGGGTATATAGACATGGAATGGATATATTAACACATTCATTAATGCTCGTGAACCAGTAAGAGCCTTGTCCCCCCAATACAGGTGTGCCTGACATTTGAGCTTTTGAAGTTAATTTAAAAAGGGGTATATATCAAATCCTATTATCAATGCACAGGGAAGTTTCCCAATGGTGAGTAAATTCTTTGGTAATCAACCATCTCATTTATACATTTAATAAATAACCTCCTGCCTCTTTAATCGCAAAGTCCCTGGACAAGCAGTTAACCAAAAAAAAAAAGCAAAAATCGACCAGTAGAACTCCCAGAAGGGCAGCAATTTAGAATTTTTTTTTCAAAATGTTAATAACTACTTCATTTATTATACTGATTAGACTTCACACTTGCTCTGAGGGTGGGAGTAAGGGTTGACCATCCATGACACAGAAGGATTGTTGTTATCAGCACTTGGCAGAATTTCATTCAGCTATTTGAAATCAGGAGAGAGCACTCTGATTCATTTTTAAAAGGCTTGCAGCCTCTTTAATAAAATTTACAAAAGTATTTTCAAGGCGTTAAGTAAGTAAACGGGAAAGAGAAGTGCAATAAAGTTGTCTTTTCTGAGTTGTCTGTCCCCTGGAAACCATTAACATCCATCTGAGTTAGCTCAAGGACTTAGTATCATTTTAAGTAATCAAGGGGAAGGCTCCAGGCTTTCTAATCTAATTGCCATCTCCAGGGAAGTGCCTTCTTCACTCAGCTAGGTTGAAGGGGAAGAGCATCTCTAGGGATTAAGAAGTGAGTGATTTGGACCGTAGATTTTTCAATCATTTTGATGGTGCTTGTCTTATGAATTAAGTTTTTTTTTTTTCCTTCCAAATTTGGAATTTAATGAAAGACGCTGGCCTGTGTGGGTCTGTGTAACAATCTACCTCTTTGGTGAACACCACTAATCTGTGATGGCTGGTATGCTTCTCCTTCGCATTTCGAGGGCTGCAAATTGCTGGTCTCAAGAATTTGTACTAATCTGACAGGAGCAGGAAAGAAAGTAGTATTATCCTAAAAGATTTTTTTCTGCGCTGCCTGAGGAAGAGAAATTTTATAATCAGAATCAATGACAGTGCAGGAACTGAACATGATAGCTGAGATTCTTGGAAAATGCTACAAACTCCTTTGCTTTTAATACCCTTCACATTCTGGTATAGAAGAGGAGTCCTTACCTATTACAATACTATCTTTTCTCCTGGTATCTTAATAGTGAGTCAGAACCCTACCAGCATTTGCAGTTCTCACTTCTGGAGCTATTTGCCTGCCACCTGCAGCTTCAACTATGCTCCAAACCCTAGAATAAATCTAAATAATAGTTGGGGGGGAAGCATTTAAATAGCTCTAACTCAACTTTCTAGTCTATACTTAATGGTACTTAACTATATGTCACATCACTGTCATTGCTAGTCTGTCCTTATCCCTGTACCTCAGTTCTGATAAATTGCTGGCTCCTCTCTTCAATTTACTTCAACAAGTTTTAATGAGCACCAATTATGTGCCAGGCATTCGAGTTAGTCCTTAGACGTAGCTCAGCTTGGTCAGGTTTCAGACATGTAATTCAAAATTATCATAGCATTTGTTCAGAGTTAGAGGTATGCCCAGGGGTCTATGAGAGTCCTAAAGAGATCTGCTCACCACCTTGTATGTTTGCTAATGATGGAAACCAAATCCCTCCATTACTCCATGAGTTATACATGTTGCCTGAGTTCCTAATATCCTTAGCTTAGCTCACTTTTTAGTGTTGGTAGGGTTGGAGTTACACATTCATGCTCTGGGAGATCTACATGTGTGTGTGTGTTTATTTTCTCTTACAGTTTCTGTGAGTTAGAAATTTAGAAGCCACTTATCTTGGTGGTTCAGGCATTGAGTCTTACATTAGGCCACAGTTAAGATCTCAGCTGGGGCTGCAATCATTTGAAGGTTTGCCTAGGCCTGGAAGATCTACATCTAAGGTGGCTTGCTTATACCGTTGGCAAGTTGATGCTGGTTGCTGGCAGAACACTTCAGTTCTTTCCCCATGTGAGCCTCTCCACAGGGCTGCTTGAGTGTCCTCATTCATGCAAGAAAGACATGGCACCTGGCTTCGCACACATTGAGTGATCCAACAGGCCGAAGTGGAAGCTGGTCAATGTCTTTCATAACCTAGCTTTTAAAATCACACAGTCACTTCTGCCATGTTCTACTAGTCACACGGATCAGTTGGGAGTCATTATAGGAGGAGACCACACAAGGATGTAAATAGCAGGACGTGAGAATCACTGGGAGTCACTTTGGGAACTGGCTACCACAGGCACAGAACAAAGCAAAACAAGGTGGAGACTGACTGATGGAAGTGGGAAGTGGTGGAAAACAGAGAAAATATAGTACCCTTCATTGCCCACCATATTTAAAATGGTATGTGCATTCCTGCCATTCTGTACCCCTTTACTCTGGTTTATTTTTCTTTAGAGGACTTAATGCTACCTAACATACTGTGTGCATGTTTGTGTGTGAATATATATATATATATATAATATATATATATGTGTATACATGTATATATACATATATACACAAATGTAATATATATACATATGCGTGTTTCTTCACATTATTATCTGCATGTATTATTGTGCATACACAAATGTTTATATATATATACACAGAGAGAGAGAGAGAGAAAATGAAAACGAATCTCACTCTATCACCCAGGTTTGAGTGCAATGGGGTTAGCATTGCTCCCTGCAGCCTTGAACTCTGAACTCCTGGACTTAAGCGATCCTTTTTTTTGTAGAGACAGAGTCTCATTTTATCGCCCTCGGTAGAGTGCCATGGCATCACACAGCTCACAGCAACCTCCAACTCCTGGGCTTAGGCGATTCTCTTGCCTCAGCCTCTCGAGTAGCTGGGATTACAGGTGCCTGCCACTATGCCCGACTATTTTATTGTTGTTGCTGCAGTTTGGCCAGGTTCTGGTTTGAATGCACCACACTCGGTATAGGGGGCTGGCGCCCTACCCACTGAGCCACAGGCACCACCTCTTAAGTGATCCTCTTGACTCAGCCTTCCAAGTATCTAGGACTACAGGCATGTGTTACTACACCCAGCTAAGTTTTCAAATTGTTTTTGTAGAGATGGACTCTCACTATGTTGACTACACTGGTCTCAAATTCCTGACCTCAATGTATGCTTACTTGTTAACTATATTATTAAATAACATAATTATAAAATAAAAAAACCCTAAAGTAAGGAACTTATAATATTTGTGTATTTGAGTGTATAAAACTTGAGTTTTTTGAGTTTTTTGTTTTTTTTTTTTTTGAGACAGAGTCTCACTCAAGCTGTTGCTCTGGGTAGAGTGCTGTGTCGTCACAGCTCGCAGCAACCTCCAACTCCTGGGCTTAAGCGATTCTTTTGCCTCAGTCTTCCAAGTAGCTGGGACTATAGCCGCCTGCCACAATACCCGGCTATTTTTTGATTGTAGTTGTCATTGTTGTTTGGCAGGCCTGGTTGGATTCTAACCTGCCGGCTCTGGTGTATGTGGCTGATGCCTTAGCTGCTTGAGCTACAGGCGCTGAGCCAAAACTTGTGTTCTTAAAACTTACAGATTCCCTGATCCCACCCCTAGATAATAGCATTCTAAGAAATCTGGAAATCTATATTCTTATAAAAACTTCCCAGGTGGTTTTTATAGTCATCCAGGAATGTGACACACCACTCTAAATAATAAGGAAGTTACCTTTGATGCCTTAAATGGCTTGTCCTAACAGGAACTGGAAATTGACCACTGGATAGAGGGAAGAGAGAGAAAAAGATTTTACCTAGCTGCAGGTACTAAGAGGAAACGCAGTCCATCAGGATTTCATTTATTAAGGACCTAGATCCTCTATGTTTCAGGCAGTATTATAGGCATTGGAGATACCACACAGATGAATGAGACAGGTTAATAGTCCTTGGAATTATATAGTTTCTATTCTAGTAGGAGAGCTAGCAGCAAAGGTGGCATAAGGAACAGCATGTCAGAGGTGTGAAGCAGAGCACGCAATAGGCATTCAAACAATGTACAGAAATTACACTAAGCAGGAAAGTGGTGTAGGTGGTGTAGGATTAGAAGGAATGGTACTTTTTTTCAAAAACTATGTTCATATAAGAGGTTGTATATTTAATATATATATTTTTTCAAACAGAATCTCACTTTGTCACCCTTGGTAGAGTGCCGTGGTGTCACAGCTCATAGCAACCTTAAACTCCTGGGCTTAAGCGATTTTCTGACCTCTGTCTCCCAAGTAGCTGGGACTACAGGCGCCCACCACAACACCTGGCTATTTTTAGAGATGAGGTCTTGCTCTGGCTCAGGCTGGTCTCCAACCTGTGAGCTCAGGCAATCCACCCACCTTGGCTACCCAGAGTGCTAAGATTATAGATGTGAGCCACCACACCTGGCCTTATATTTAATATTTTTAAAGTTTTTATGCACAAGAAATTCCCCTGAGCATATTGGGAATCATGAATAGGTTCCCCAGTATTGCCTTCATCTCTCAGAATGTACGTTAAAAAAAAAAAAAAGAATTCACATTAGCATCAATACCTTTATTATAAAACAGTGTTTACCAAAGTTTTGGGGTTTTTTTTACACTACAGGACTTTTCGGAACCTTTGACATGTTAATATGCATTGTGAATTGCCATGTGAAGGAAGAATCTAATAAACATGTTTTTCTAATCTTATATGGTCTCATTACCTATTTTTTTCCATAGAAAAGTTTCCAGGACATGTGTTGCATATATGGAATGCCTTTGGGAAATGTTGGTTTAGAACAAGGAAGTTAGATAAATTTTTAAAAGTGGTAGAGACAGGCCAGATGTTGACCAGAGTTGTTTCCTCTTTCTGTGGGGGCACACAGACTATATTTGCCAGCCTCACTTGAAACTAGGTCTATCCATGTGACCGAGTTCTGGCCAATGAAATATGGGTACTAGTCTAGTTTGCCACTTCCAGGTATGATCCATAGAAACTTGTCATGTTATCTTCCACGTACTCTTTTTTCTCTCAGCTGCCCTCAGATGTAAAGGATTCATGGAAGAATGTGATGCCTTAGGACCTAAGGCTTAGGCCAAGGTTAGCAAACCATGGCCCATGGGCCAGATCTAGCTAAGACTTATTTTTGTAAATAGAAGTTTATTGGAACACAGACACACTTGTTTGTTTATTATCTACGGCTGCTTTTGTGTTCAACAATGGAAATGACCAGTTGTGACAGAAGCAGGCCCACAAAGCTTATGGTATTATCCAGCCCTTTACAAGAAGTTTGTGAACTCTGGCTTTGGGCCATGGCAGAATCTATATGGGAGGAGCTGAGTTCCTGGACGACTACATGGAACAGAAGCACCTATTTTCTGCATGGACCCACATGAGACCTTTGTTATATGCATGTTAAACCCCTGACATTTTGGGTTGCTTTGTTACTGCAATTGGCCTAAAGTATTGTTTTTTTTTTCTTTTCTTTTCTTTTTTTATTAAATCATAGCTGTGTACATTAATGTAGTCATGGGCTACAGTGTGCTGGTTTTATATCCAATTTGAAATATTTTCATTAAACTGGTTAATGTAACCTTCATGTCATTTTCTTAGTTATTGTGTTAAGACATTTATATTCTACATTTAGAAAGATTCACATGTACCCTTGTAAGATGAACCATAGGCGTGGTCCCACCAATCACCCTCCCTCCACCCATCCTCCTTCCTCCCCTCCCCTTCCTCTCCCCTTTCCCCATATTCTTAGGCTATAATTTGGTTATAGTTTTCAAATGAAAGCTATAAGTTAGTTTCATAGTAGGGCTGAGTACAGTGGATACTTTTTCTTCCATTCTTGAGAAACTTTACTAAGAAGAATATTTTCCAGCTCCATCCATGTAAACATGAAGGAGGTAAAGTCTCCATCTTTTTAGGGCTGCATAATATTCCATGGTGTACATATACCACAATAGTCACTATCTTTTTTTTCTTTCTTTTTTTTATTGAATGGTAACTATGTACATTAATGCACTTTGGCCTAAAGTATTGTTAAAGGATGTGATGGGTATTTTGTTTGCCCCCACAGATCAACTCACCATTTTGTGCCCAGGGAGAATGCCCATTTCAGTAAACTCTTTTAGCCTTTTGAGTATGCTGTTTCTTGCTGAGACCCTGACTGTTATAAGGGATTACCTTGACTTTGCTTTATTTATATTTTTTAAAATTCACAAATTTCAGTACTTCGTTATTAATATGTTACTTGCAGTATATCTATGAGCTGATGGAGACACACTAGTATTAAAATAAAGGTGAAAAAATAATAGATTTGTCTCCATATCACATTTAAAATAAATTAATACTTATTAATTAATTACTATTTCGTTCTAAAGGCTGGATAGTACAGAAAAAAAAATCCCCCCAGGAATTAGAGACCCATTGTCTTCTCTTTGCTCTGCCCTTGACAATCTTTGTGTCTTCCCTTCATTATTGCCAATGACTAGAGCTCTTCAGAAGGCTGGACCTTGTGGTCTGTTCTACAAACCCTCCTGCCCTCAATATTTAATAATGATTCCAGTAATCCACTAACTAACCCAATATGATAAAGTTTTAGCACAGAATCTCCTGGGTTTAAACATTTACTGAGATTCTTCAGCAGGAGAGTGCCTGCTTTATACTCAGTTAACCAGGTAATGCTGTCAATCTACTATTTTAAGAACACAGGCTAATAGAGATCTTAGTATATTTAATTAAGGCAGATTAAATTTAATAAGGCTATTTTTCACCTCTGTGAATCAAAAATGTTGTCGATATTCTTTCCTATGTAAACTGCTCTATATAGCTTAAGGGGATTACCTCAGTAAACTAGTTCATAAATAGCTGAATTGCTATTTACAAAAAAAGTTTAACTGAATCACTTTTTGGAAACTGGATTTCTTCAGGGCTGAAAGCATAGATCATGCACTGGCCAGAGTGAATAGTGAAGTCTCCGCTGGCCTACAGGTTATTTACTGAGCCTCATAATAGAGAGGCGACTGGCTATACATCGAACCTAGCAGCTTTTCCATAAGGCAATAACATCAATTTCAATCCAGAACAATCTATGGTATTGATTAACTTTTGGGATCGCTTTTGCCACTACTGATCTCCCTCATCTTTTATTCAACAGTTGCCTGAAAGAAATTTAGAGGCAGCTATGGAACTACCTGAGGCAAATGGTACTTGTGAGATGCCTGCAACATTATTACCTACTCAGTGTACAAACTCTTCTTAGAGAATGGCGAAACTGTGCAGATTTTCAACATTTTCTGAAACTACACTATAAAGGACACTGAACCAGAAATCAGAATCCTCAGGATCTTGAATCCCTAAGTAGGTGTGTATCCTTGACAAAGTCACCAAAATAAGATGGCCCGCATTTTCCTCATCTGTAAAAGGAGGATACAAATAATCTACTCATAAAGTTTTTGAAAGGATTCAGAAATACATGAATTTAAGTACTTACTACAATACCTGAAATGTAGTATTAGAGTATTATTTCCTAGAAAGATCAACCTCACCTTTATAATTCTATTTGCGTCCACACTTCAATGTAAGCCATCTTCTGTAGCAATGCCCAGTTTAGCTCTGTCCTATTAAAATGTTGTTCCCTCGACCATGAGTATATTATAAAACCGTAAGATGTATTATTTATTTATTTTTATTAAGTCAAATACACATAGATCATGAATACATTCATGCATATGTGGGGTACAATGTGCTGATTTTTTTAATACAATCTAACGTGGTTACATTTAACCAATCAATATAGCTTTCACCTCAATTACTTGATTATTATGCCAAAACATCTATGTTCTACATTTCACAGATTTGACTTGTACTCTTGTCATATGTTCCATAGGTGTGATTCTGCCTTTTACTCCCCCTTTGTCAAATCTCACCCCTCCCCTCCCCTCCCACTCCACTTCTCTCCATCATCTTGGGCTATAGTTGTGTTCCATTTTTTAGAGATGTATTATTTATTATCATTTTATCTATGTTTGTCTTCTTCCAAAATTCCCTGAGAAGTGTAGCTATGTCTTATGTCTTAAGGTTTGTAACTCATCCCCACAGAGGAAGTCAGGAAACACAAGTGAGTTGCAGGGTGGGTAGGCACTGAGGTCTACTTGAGAGCCTGTGTTCTGTCTAAAGGGGCAACTCATTAAGTCCAGCTGAACACTGCTATGTGTAGCCAAATTCTAGCACATTTTTTAAAGAAAGCGGAAAAGCCATTTCTTTAAAAAAATATAAATTCTCTTGATGTTTACATGTTGAAAACAATTTTTTAAAAAGCATTGTACAGACCAAATAAAAGATATCAATACATTCAGGTTCGATTTGTCTGTAACTGTTGACTAGCTTGGGTAACTTTGGCCATTTAGTTAACTTCCTTGGACCTCAGCTTCTACAACTGCAAAAGACAATAATAATCTAACTCATAAGGCTGTTAGGGAGATTAAATGAGGTATTGCATATAAAGAAAACAATTAGAATAGGGCCTGCTACATAGGTGGCACTTGGTAAATGTTAACCATTATCATAATCATTAAAAAAGTAATTGGTAAAAAGAATGTAATTAACAACAATTTTATTATTATTATTATTATTTTTTTTATTTTTTTTTTTTGAGACAGAGCCTCAAGCTGTCCCCCTGGGTAGAGTGCTATGGCATTACAGCTCACAGCAACCTCCAACTCCTGGGCTCAAGCGAGTCTCCTGCCTCTGCCTCCCAAGTAGCTGGGACCACAGGCGCCCGCCACAACGCCCGGCTATTTTTTGGTTGCAGCCATCATTGTTGTTTGGCAGGTCCGGGCTGGGGATTCGAACCTGCCACCTTAGGTGTACGTGGCTGGCGCCTTAGCCGGTTGAGCTATAGGCGCCGAGCCAACAATTTTATTATTAATGCCAATAGCATTAATAACAAATACATGTAATTATGTGCAATTGATGATATGTAATTGATAATTGATGATGTTATTATCAATAATAAGTGATAGTCTTATCTACGAATATGAATTATTCTTCCTAAGCTTAGCACACTGCTAGGCATAAACTAAGGTGCCACTGGTTGGGGCCCAGACTGGCCAGGTCTCTGGCCCCCGGCTTATCTAGGTTCCGGACACAGACTGCTTTGCTATCTAGCTCAGGAATGATTGCTCTTAGGTGCCTGAGGACTATTTGCTTTAGCTGAAGGAAGAGAGAGAGATAAATAGTCCTTGAGGGAAAGAAGCAGTCTTAGAAGAATAAGTCTTAGCTGTCTTTAGCTGAGAGACGTTGTGCAGGCGCTCAGCAGGCAGGAGAAGCGACAGAGTCAGAGTGAGGGGTCTGTGATAGAATACACGCTTGCTCCGGAGTGCTTGCTCCTCCAAGCCTCTTAAAGACGCAATCTCATGGCGCTTACCACCACAGGGGTAGAGGCTGCCAATCACTGATGCTCTCATCTCTCAAACTCTCAAGTTTGTTAGGAGAGCCAAATCCCTCCTCATGCCCTTTTCACCAAGATGTTACATTCTCAAGCTAGGATAGGTGTTTCTTCTAACTCTCACTCCTTGCGCTATATGGGCTGCTACACTAAGGATTTTTCATTCTTTATTTTCTTTGTCTCTCTCTCTCTTTCTTTATAACTAGTATAATATCAGGTCATATTGATTCTAATTAACTTATTTCTCTTTTTGTCTTAAATTTAAATTTTCAACCCCCATTTTTTTTTTTTGACAGTCTTACTATGTCACCCTAGGTAGAGTGCCATGGTGTCACAGCTAACAGCAACCTCAAACTTTTGGGCTATAAGCGATTCTCTTGCCTCTGCCTCCCATGCAGCTTGGACTACAGGCACTCGTCACAACGCCCAGCTATTTATTTTGTTGCAGTTATCATTGTTGTTTAGCTGGCCGGGGCCGGGTTTGAACCCGCCAGCCTTAGTGTATGTGGCTGGCGCCCTAACCACTGAGCTACTGGAGTCACCCTCAACCCCCATTTTTATTGCTGCATTATAGGCTCTCATCATTTCTTACCTAGATTGATAAAAGTAGTATTTTCACTGGTATCTCAGTCATAGTTTTGGTACCCTCCAATCCAATTCCCATTTAACTGCCAGAGTGATGGTGTTAAAATACAAATCTGTTGGAATCTTGCCTTTGCTCACAGCTCTTTAAATGTACCCTAACAATAAATCATTTCCCATTCATCCCCATAACATCTGCCATGGTTTTAACCTCTTGGATCTGCCTCTTACTTACTTGCTATGTGACCTTTGGAAAGTTAGTGAGCCTCAGCTTTCTCACATCTACTCCTTTGAATAGTTGTGCAGATTATCTGGTTTAACTTAAAGTATATAAAAGCACTTAACATGGTTCCTAGCTTATAATACATACTTGATAAATGGAAATATTAATATTGTCATCACTTTGAATTAATTAATGGTTACAGTAATTACTACATTAACCTCTAAGATTCAGGCACAAAGAACATCTCAGTTTCTAAACATTTCAAATCACTCCATACCTTCACATCCATGAACATATGTACTGTGATAAATTAATTGTAATCCCTAGAGCAAGCACTACAAAAAACCTCCCTCTCCTTCTCCCATAAGTAAACAATAATCAAGAGACATACCTAAAAAGACAAAATTGAGAGGCAATAAAATGGAAAACTAAAAGAAACAAAATTTTAAAAGCCTCTTTGATTAATTTTAAAAAAGGAGAAAAAAGAGAAAAGAAATGAAGAACGGGGAAAAATATAAAACAAATAGCATTAGTAGACAAACTCAACCATAATCATTATTATATTTAATGTAAATGGACTAAACATTGCAATTTATAGGCAGAGATTGTGATAATGAGTATAAAGCAAGACCCATCTGACTCAACTGTAGAGTCAAAACTTAAATATTATGAGTCACACTTTATTTATGTATTTTTTTGAGACAGAGTCTCACTATGTTGCCCTCGGTAGAGTGCCATGGCATCACAGCTCACAGCAACAGAGTCTTGGGCTCGAGTGATTCTTTTGCCTCAGTCTCTTGAATAGCTGGGTCTACAGGCATTGGCCACAATGCCCAGCTATTTTGTTGTTGTTGTTGTTGTTGTAGTTGTCATTGTTGTTTTAGCAGGCCCGGGCCAGGTTCGAACCTGACAGCCCTGGTGTATGTGGCTGGAGCCCTAACCACTGAGCTATGAGTGCCGAGCAGTGAGTCACACTTTATATAAAGATAACATCAAACCATACAGACTTTAAAACAAAAAAATACTACTAGAGATAAACAGACACATTTTATAACGATAAAAAGTCAACCCATCAGGAAGATATAACAATTACTAGCACATGTGCACGTAGCAACCAAGCACCAAGATGTAAGAAAACAAAGCCTGACAGAAATAAAAGGAGATTTAGATAATTCAACTACAATAATTAAAAACTTTAATTCTCCATTTTCAATAATTGATACAAGTAGGCACAAGGTCAACAAAGAAATAGAAGATTTGAAAAACACTATAAGATAAATAGACCTAACAGACATCTATGGAATACTCAATCTAAGAAGAGCAGAATACAAATTCTTCGCTAGTGCTCGTGGAATATTTTCCAAGGTGGACCATATGATAGTTCATAAAACAAATCTCAATAAATTTAAAAGGACTGAAATAATACAAAGTGTGCTCTCTAACCACGATGGAATGAAATCAGAGATCAACGGAGGGAAATTAATTGGAAGACTCATGAGTATGTGGAAATTAGACCACACACTCCTAAATAATCAATGGGTCAGAGAAATAGTCAAAAGTGAACTCAGAAAATACTCTGAGATAAATGAAAACACAAAAACCAAAACTTAGGGAATGCAACTCAAGCAGTGATTGGAGGAAAATTTATATGTGAGTCATTATGAAAGTTCTGAAATACACAAAAATCAAGAAACATAAAATCTGCATGAGTGGAAACAAATGAGCCCACTCAGCAACACCGATAACCTCAGCAAGTTGAAACCTGCACAGTGAATCAGAAAGAATGCTGTTGATTGTGTTTCTTGGAAGTGAAATGATAAACCATAACACAATCTGTCCCAAAACTTTCGTAATGACCCACACAGATGTAAATGACTATATGAAGGCAGAAAAGATTTCAAAATCAGGAACCTAACTTTATTATATCAAATCAGGAATCTAACTATATCAAGGAATTAGTAAAAGAAGAACAAACTAAAAATAAATGATTATAATAAAGCATGCCAATAGAATAAAAAATAAAAACCACATGATCATCTTAGTAAAAATAGAAAAATATTTGACAAAACTCAGTAGTCTGTTATGGTAAAATCACTCAAAACACTAGGAATAAAAATCCCTCTAACCTAATAAAGAACATACACAAAAAAAATTATTAATAGTGAAAGACTGAAAGCTCCCCCCACTAAGATCAAGATGAAGACAAGGATGTCACTTTTGACATAGTACTGGAAATTCGAGCCAGAGAAATTAGGCAAGAAAAGAATTCCAAATTGGAGAGGAAGAAGCAAAACTCTCTCTATCCACAAATGATGTGATGTTGTGTATAGGAAATTTTAAGTAATCCACTAGAAAAGTCTGTTAGAACTAGTAAAAGAGTTCGATAAGGTTGGAGGATACATGTTCAGCATACAAACGCCAATTTTATTTCTGTACATAGGTAATGAACAACTCAAAAATGAAATTAAGAAGTAATTCTAGGCTTGGCGCCTGTAGGACAGTGGTTCAGGGCTGGCCACATACACCCAGGCTGGCAGGTTCAAACCCAGCCCAGGACAGCCAAGCAACAATGACAACTGCAACAAAAAAATACCAGGTGTTGTGGGAGGCACCTGTAGTCCCAGGTTACTTGGGAAGCTGAGGCAAAAGAATCTCTTAAGTCCAAGAGTTTGAGGTTGCTGTGAGCTATAATGTCATGGCACTCTACCGAGGGCAACATAGTAAGACTCTGTCTGAAAAAAAAAAGAAAAAGAAAAAAGAAAAGAAAAGAAAAAGAAAGAAAGTAATTCTATTTACAATAGTACAGAAAAGAATAAAATAAGTCGGAATTACTTTAATAAACAAATGAAAAACTTATACTCTGAAAATCATACATTTTTTAAAAAGTGAACTAAAGAAAATATAAATAAATGGAAAAACATCCATGTTCATGGATCAGAAGACAATTTTTTTAAGATGGCAATACTATTCGAAATTGAACCACAGATTCAATGAAATCTCCACCATAGTCCCAAATACCTTCTTTGTAAAAAAAACTGATCTGTTGACTCTAAACTCCATGGAATTGCAAGGGCCCAAGAATAGCTTTAACAATTTTGAAAAATAAGAACACAGTTGGAAGTGTGTTCTTCTGATTTCAAAAGTTAATTCAAAGCATAGTAACCTAAAACACTGCAGTACATTGTAAAGATTGACAAGTAGCTCAATGAAATAGAATTAAGAGTCCAGAAATAAACCCATACATCATGGGCAAGTAATTTTAATGAAGGCGCCAAGATCATTAAATGGGGAAGGAAATCCTTTCAACAAATGGAGTTGAGACAACTGGATATCCACATGGAAAAGGATAAAGTTCTGCTCGATGCCTGTAGCTCAGCAGTTAGGGC
>NW_003852550.1:2356602-2476907 GCF_000181295.1 Otolemur garnettii
TAGTCCCAGCTACTTGGGAGGCTGAGGCAAGAGAATCATTTAAGCCCAAAAGTTTGAGATTGTAGTGAGCTGTGATGCCACAGCACTTTACCGAGAGTGACATAGCAGGACTCTGTCTCAAAAAAAAAAAAAAAAAAGTTGGACTGCTAATTAATACTAGATATAAAAATTATCTCAAAATGGATCAAAGTCCTAAATGTAAGAGCTAAATCTATATAATTTTTAGAAGAAAATATAGGAGTAAATAATCATGATCTTGGGTTTGGAAATGGATTTTTATATATGACTCCAAAAGCATGAGCAACAGGGAAAAATGATAGAGTGGATTTCATTAAAATTAAAAACTTTTGTGCCTTGGGGGCACTATCAAGAAGTTTATAAGATATCCCACACAATGGGATAATACTTGCAAATCACTTATTGATAAGGAACTTGTATCTTGAATAAAGAACTTTTTTTTTTTTTTTTTTTGAGACAGAGCCTTAAGCTATCCTCCTGGGTAGAGTGCCATGGCGTCTAATCTCACAGCAACCTCCAGCTCCTGGGCTCAAGCGAGTTTCCTGTTTCCGCCTCCCAAGGAGCTGGGACCACAGGTGCCTGCCACAACTCCCGGCTATTTTTTGGTTATAGCCATCATTGTTGTTTGACAGGCCTGGGCTGGATTCGAACCCACCACGGTAGGTGTATGTGGCTGGCGCCTTAGCTACTTGAGCCACAGGCACTGAGCCTTGAATAAAGAACTCTTACAACTCATTATTAATAAGACAATTGAGGCTGGGTGGTGTGGTTCACCCCTGTAATTCTCGCACTCTGGGAGACCCAGGTGGGTGGAATACTTGAGCTCAAGAGTTCAACACCAACCACCTGAGTAATATCGAGACCCCCGTCTATAGGAGACCAAGCACCAGTCTTATGGAGGTGGCAACTCGTTCTTTTTTTTTTTTTTTTTTTTTTTGAGACAGAGTCTCAAGCTGTCACCCTGAGTAGAGTGCCGTGGCGTCACAGCTCACATCAACCTCCAACTCATGGGGATTAAGTAATTCTCTTGCCTCAGTCTTCCAAGTTGCTGGGACTACAGGTGCTTGCCACAATGCCTGGACATTTTTTGGTCATAGTTGTCACTGTTCTTCGGTGGGCCGGGCTGTATTTAAACCCACCAGCTCTGGTGTATGTGGCTGGCACCCTAGCCACTTGAGCTACAGGCACCGAGCCAGCAGCCGGTTCTTGAGGAAGGCGCTGGGAGGGAGACAATCTCCCAGCTGGCATGGAGATGTTTTGCTGCTCAGAGACAAGCCCTCAAGTAACTGCATGAGTTAATGAGATAGGAGCCATTGCTCATTAGCAAGCAGGTATTATATTTGGACATTCGTGGTGCAGCAGGGTGGGAGTCCAGCCCTTGGAGAAAAATCACGTAGTGATCTATTAAGCACATAGCTCCAGTACATGGGGCCCTCACACCTGTTGTATAATGCTTCGATAAAAGGCCACGACAGAGGTTACTTGGGGCTCTCCCTGCTCTATGGAAAGCCCACCTCTTGCAGGCTTGTACGTTCATCTGTGTCCTGGCTGTTTTTATCTGTGCAGTGATGGGGTGCCACAGCAGGCACTGACACCTGTCTCTATTAAAATCAAAAAATTAACATGGTGTTGGGGTGGGCGCCTGTAGTCCCAGCTACTTGGGAAGCTGAGTCAAGAGGATCACTTGAGCCCAGGATTTAAGATTGATGTAAACTGTGACTCCACACCATGACACTCTAGCCTGGGGCAACACAGTGAGACTCTCAAAAAAAAAAAAAAAAAAAGACAATTGGCCCAATTAAAAATGAGCACATAATATGAGTAGACATTTCTCCAAAGAGAGTATATATGCAGCCAATAAACCCCTGAAAAGATGCTCAATATCATTAGCCATTAGAGAATTGCAAATCAAAACCACAATGAGATACTACTTTATATCCACTTAGAATGGTTGCTATGGTCTGAATGTTTGTGCCCTGCTCCCTGCAAATTCATGTTGAAATTCTAGCCTGCAAGGTGGTAGTATCAGGAGACAGGGCCTTTGTGAGGTTATTGGGTCATGAGAGTGGAATCCTCATGAATGGGATTATTGCCTTTATAAAAGAGACCCCCCCAAAGCTTGCTCATTCCTTCTCCCACATGAGGACATAGCAAGAAGACAGTCTATGAGAGAAAGTGGGCCCTCACTGGACACTGAATCTGCTGGTACCTTGATCTTGGATTTTCCGGACTCTAGAACTATGAGAAATAAATTTCCATTGTTTATAAACTACCCTATTTATGACTCAGACAATGGCTATGATCAAAAAGATAATAACAAGTACTGACATGGATGTGAGAAATTGCTGATGGGAATATACAATGGTGCAGCCACTTTGGAAAATAGTCTACCAGTTCCTTAAAATGTTTACATAGAGTTATTATCTGACCCATCAATTTCACATCTAGGTATATGCTCAAGAGAAACAAAAGCCTGTGTCCACACAAAAAATGTGCATAGCAACATTATTCATAATCCAAATGTCCTTCAACTGATGAATGGATAAACAAAATGTGGTGTATTTATACAACGGAATATTATTCAACCATAAAAAGCAACGAAGTACTGAGGCATGCTACAAATTGATGAACCTTAAAAAAGATTATACGTATAAAGAGACCATATACTACATGATTACATTTGTATGAAATTCCCCAGAACAGGCAAATCAATAGAGACAGAGAGTAGATTATTGGTTGCTTAGAGTTTGGACAGATGAAGTTATAGGTGTGTGATTGTATGGTGTAATATGTAATATTGTAATGGTGTTTTTGTAATATGTATGGTGTTTCTGTTGAAAATGTTCCAAAATTGGCTGTGATGGTGACACATGTCTGCGAATATACTAAAAACCAGTGAGCTATACACATTAAACAGGTGAATGCAATAGTATGGCATATGGATTCTACTTCAATAAAGCTGTCAGCAAATAATTATGAAGACATAGATTGGTTCGAAATAAAAGGATGGGAAATGTATTATATGTTTTGCAAATGCCAACCCTCCCCCAAAAGCTAGGGTGGCTATATTATTATTTTTACTCTGTCCATCTTCTCCACTAAAGCCATTAATTAGTTCATTGACACCAGGGAACACATATAACCACACTATGGATTCCTAGCACCTAGCACAATGCCTGGCATATATGTAGTAGAAGGCGTTTATTTATTATCTACTTGTGGAATCCCTGAAATTGCTCACTGATCAATTTGCATTAAAATAAATTGTAAATTCTACTAGAAACAACACTAGTGAATCTCACAGACTATAAGACAAAAAAGCTAGACATAAAAGAATGTACATTGTTTGATTCCATTTTTATGAATTCAAGAACTGTCAAAACTAATCTGTGGTGATAGGGGTTAGATAGAAGCAAGCCTGGTGCAGTTTTGGAAATGTTCCATACCTTGATTTGGGTCAGTGTTTTTTAACCTTTTTCATCTCACGCCACACTTGAACTTATAGTTAAACTTCCATGGTATACTTAAATGATGTTAATAAAAAAAAGAGTAAAAAAAAGAATATACTTACTGGGCTTTGAACTTCTTTCGAAAATAATGTAATTAATGATCTCTAAACATTTTCACAGGACCCCTCAGATCCTCTCACGGCACAACAGTGTGCCACCGCATACTGGTTAAAATCACTGATTTAGGTGGTTGCTTTATATGGTGAGCTGAACAGTTAAGGTGTATAGAATTTGTTGAATGTGTGTTATTATTCAATAAAAACCAATAGTAAAAATGATCCATGTATGAACACATGGTTCTGAGATATTCTTCTGTTGCCATCCACCACTTTTTCTAACAACGTAGATTACCCAATGAAGCATGTTGTGTATTATCCTCCCCATTCCACCCCAACAGGAACCAATTTACCATGGCTTGCCTTTGTCACTTAATGTGCTACAGAAAGAAAAATAAGGGCCTGAATACCTTTTTTTCTAGCAAAGTTTATAAACGGTTCTTCATCAAAAGCTAAGCATGTTACTGTATGCCTTTCCCATGCTACGTCTGAACATCAGATTCTGATTCACAGCTTAAAATGGGAGAACTTATCACTTTAGGGGCTTAGGGAGACTATTCTCTATGACAGCAGATTCTGTGAACACTGTGAAATGTGCCCCATCAGCTGAAAGGCTCATTCTTTAGGAGAGAATAAATCGTTAGAGATAGTACTCATCAATCTCAAAGAAAAAGTCATATAAGGGGAAAATTACAATGAGTGGATACTATAACTGCACGGAGCTCCTATTTTTCCTTAACCTAATATCTAGAAAACATTACATCTCATAAAATAGAAATGACTTGAGTTAGCCTGTCAGTCTGATTAAGCAGAGAATCCACTTTCCACCTTTCCTTAACCTTTCTCTGTGCCCTGAATTATATTGGATATTTGCCCATATAGTCTGCATAGCAACTCGAACAAATGTACTATGCTTATGCCAGCAGATGTTCTGCATTTTCGGAACCTAACTTCTGTCCCCCGGGTCCCTCACCAAGACCATCCAAAATACATTTAACGAGTTTTTCCAAAGGATTCCATAATAAGAGGGGCTGGCCTCATGTTCTCTCTCAGTTAATCATCCTTAGGATGAGTCAGAACAAATACGATCTGTATTCTTCCTACTCATTTAAACCTGGCTGATCCAGGACAACTTTAACAGCATTAAACTATTCATGTTGGACATTCTTACAGCCAATTTCTGCTACATGTTCAAGGGTTTTAAAATGGTAATTTTCTCTCCTTTTCATGATCCCTTCCTTGTCATTCCCCAAAGTCTGGAAAACAAAAACATTGTTAAACATGAATAAATGAAATGACTGAATCAAAATAAGTTCTTGAATAAAAAAATATTCATTCTTTGGAGCAAACTGTCAACTATCTATGGAGTTAGAGTTATAAAAGTTGGATAAAAACTGTTTTCCCCAGGTATGTGCGAGCACTAGCCTGTACCTGTGCCTCTCCCTGTTCACACATTCCTCTGTTGTGGAATTCAGGTCAGAAACTCTGTATCCCCCACCTTCACCCCTCCTCCTACTCCTTCTCCCCTTCCTTTTCAAGGCCTCCCAAGAATGAATTCACAACCTTGGAATGAAGCAGGTGAACGAAGCCTTTTCTTTACTCATCTTAACGTCTGTGCGATGGCCTAGGTTTTCCCAAATTGAGTGAATTTATCAAATGTGTCGGGGCACAGTTGCTCTCTCTCATTAAGTACACTCCAGCACAAAGGCATTTCTCTTATCTAAAGTCTGTGGCCCAGTGCCTAAACTGCTGGTTGGATACCTATAGAAGCTCTGTTAACTCTTTCAGGACAGAAAGATATGATCCAGGACTACCTCCCAATGGTAAAGAATCATTCGACCGGCTGGTTGGAGAAATGAGGCTTACAATTCAAAAGCCAACTCAAGGCACTTCTATCTGTATACTTAGGATTTATAAAATGATGTCATTCAGAAGGTGGGTCACAGGAAAAGAGTTCAGTGCTGACTGGAAAGCCAGAGAAGAAATATAATTCTGCCGTAGCTCCCTCGTCCTTTGCCTATACAATTTCCATGTTTCTTTTAAGGTCTAGTTCAAGTTCCACTTGATCCAGGAAGGCTTCCCTGAGCACCAAGACACGCGTTTACTTCTCTCTCCTTGATCACTTATTACTTGAACTTGGCACTTATTTCAAAATTTCTTCTATATATAATGACTTTCCATGCATGTATATCACATCTCTCCATAAAGGTTACAACTTTTTGGAGAATAGAAATCTTGTTTTACACATCATATCTTCCACAAAGTCAGTTATACACACAGTAGATTGTGAATTTTCAAGCAAAAGATTCTTTCTTTTTTTTTTTTTTTCCAGTTTTTGGCCAGGGCCGGGTTTGAACCCGCCACCTCTGCCATATGGGGCTGGCACTCTACTCCTTTGAGCCACAGGTACGGCCCACTCTCTTTCTTTTTCTAAGCCAGGCTCCAGGTATTCATCAAGATCCACCACAAATAAACATAATCCACATGAAAACAGTGTGTTTTGTGTTGTAAACTTGGCTTTTCAGCACAAGTTTCTGAGGCCTCTTGTCTACTCAGATTGCTAACCCCTAAGCCTCTTTAACATAGAAACTCTAAATTAGCCCAAAGGGAGTTTATTCGCTTAACGCCCAATAATTTCTAATGTCTTTACTAGTTCTTGTTTTGCTTAAATCTAGTCAGGTATCTACCTTTTTTGTTATATCTTTTTTCTTAAACTAATTATTCAATTACCAGAAGATTGTAACTGTCATATTCTGTGTCTTTTTCATCAGCCGCAACCCTTGAATACAGTGCTGTGTCCACAGTAAGAACTCCCAAAAATGGCATTGAATGAATAAAAGATATTCAGGACAACAAAAATGCTATGCAAAAAGAACAAGCACAGGTAGGCCGTCTAGCTCCCTAAACAGAGCACATGGAAAGGTACACTGTGAGGTCTGTGTCCCAAAGACGGTGCAGAGAACTGAAGTTCATCTGCAATTTTTCCTGATTCGGTAGATCAGCCTGTGCCCATACTTGTGGGTCCATGTAATGTTGTCCACCCTCGGTGCAAACATATCTCTCTCCCACTGATACCAAGCAAACAAATTCCACTGAAGTCTGTTCAAAACAGCCAATTAGACCCAAACAATACCTTTTTGAAAGGCCTAATTAGCTGGCATTTTGTTTCAAAATGGCCAACTGAAGCACAGAATGAATTAAGCAGATATTTATTAAGGTCTGTGCTAGATGATGGGAGAGTTTAGTCGACAAAACAGGTTATTATTCTTAAAATCATTGTGAAAGAGAAAAGCACAAAGCCATGAGCAATATAGGATAAAGCAGTTAAATAAAGCCCCTTTTGCTAAGTCAAAAAGTACTCTCTCCACCCTGCCCTCTCAGCAAGAACTGACTAATGATGAATCAATCTTTGTAAACCCTTGGCACTGCCCATCTATTTTAGGCATTATCAGATTCTGAGTCACTTTACTTTTGCAGGTACTACTGCAAATTCTCCCTCATTTTATGTAAAGAATCAGACTCTTAGAAATCTCAGCTCTTGGAATCCCTAAGAGGTTATACGTGTTTCTGTACCTTTGAAAAGTTTTATTGGTGTTGTTTGTTAGTTGGTTTATGCATAGACTTATTTGGCTGTCTGCTGAAGGTTTTTAACACCTTCTCAGAAGAACTTTTTTTTTTTTTTTTGAGACAGAGTCTCAAGCTGTTGCCCTGGGTAGAGTGCCATGGCATCACAGCTCACAGCAACCTCAAACTCTAGAGCTTAAGTGATTCTCTTGCCTCAGCCTCCCAAGTAGCTGGGACTACAGGTCCCGGCCACAAGGCCCAGCTAGGGTGGGGTTGGGGTTGTCATTGTTGTTTAGCTCGCTGGGGCTAGGTTCCAACCTGCCAGCCTTGGTGTTTGTGGCTGGCGCCCTACCCACTGAGCTACGGGCACCATTTTTAAGTACGTAAACTGAAACACACAACAGTGATTCCTTTAGAGTTCAAGAACAGGCAAAACTAATCTATGGTGTTAGAAATCAGGACAAGTCTTACTTACTGTGGGGGTTCTGCCTTCTGAGGTGCTGGTCATTTTATTCCTGTTCAAGTTGCTAATTATACAGTTACATTTACCTTGTAATAATTCACTTATGATGTTTTCACTTTTCTGAATGGACACTCTAATGAAGAAACTTCAAAATTAAAATAAGACTTATGGGACTACAAAAGAAATATATTACACTGAAATACAGTTCTATCCACAAACTCTTAAGGAATCCCCTCCCTAAGTTAAGATCCTAGATTAATAACACAGAGAAAAGAAATAGGGCATATAGAAAGCTAGGAGACAAGATCTTCTCACTTCTAGTAGTTGATAATCGGGTTGAGGAAAAAGGCTACAAATAAAAAAATCTGGATAAACACTTAAGTATACATGATAAGAATCAAATGAGAGGGAAAGGCAAGAGAAAAAAGTGGGAATAAACACGATGGAGCTACAGTGTCAGGGCAGAATAAGCAGAAGAATACAGAACACAGGATGTAAATAGAAAGATATGAAGTTTTTGCAAGTCGAAGGGAGAACATCCTTTTTGTAGTATGGCCAGTCAAGAGTTTGGGAGGCATTATGTTTATTTGGCTGCCCATGGTTGAAGGAGGCACATAAGTAGTTAGTATGAAATAAAGCTGGTGATTACTGCTGGGTACAGAATAGGAAGAAGAGCTGAACTTGGATTTCTTATTAATAGGAAACCACTGAAGATTTTTTAGCAAAGAATTAAGAGAGAATGCTGTTTTATGAATTAATTGAGTTCAATTTAACAAAACATTTATTAAATCCCCAATTCAAGGTACTAGGCTAGATTCCGCCCTGGTTAATAGTTTTACATAGTCTCTATGATTCTCTGTTTTGTGCCTTTCATAAGTACTAGACTTCTCTAATTTGTAAATTGCCAAATTACTTTTATATTCCAGATTGGTATCAGTCAATTACACTGCAATTTCTTCAAAACTGCAATTTTTCCAATATTACAAACCAAGCAAAACTGGGGCAAAAAGACAATAGGATATGTTCCTATTTGGGTCAGGAACATGCCTCAAAGTTTTTAGCTGGATTGATTCCAAGTGTACTGTTTGTCCAAGTGTTTTCCCTTCAGGCAATGTTCTTTTCAATGCACAAAATGCTAAGGCTGGATGGAAGATGAGACACCCAGGGAAGGCAGCAGATTTTAATAACCATTGAATAATCCAATGATTCATCCTAGTATCTTTCATTATTAACCATTTTGAAAGTTTGGTAACGAAAAAGGACCACAGGAAAGCCCATCCATGTACATAAATCCAGATAATGGAAAAGCTTCCAAAATTCTCAGTCCACTCTGGTTTTCCTGTTTGTCTAACATAGAGGTCACACTGAATGGTGAGCTAAGGATTGTCACTCTCACATTGAGAAAGACAGTGGAGATGGCTGATTGCAGATTTTACTGTGTTCTTTTCAGTGCCTGAAAGCCATTCGATCTTTGTCATCATGACTACCAGTCAAGGCATGCTTTATGATTTCTATAAGACTCTTTATCCAGACTAAATGTATGCCAATAAAACATTTCTTTTCTAAAGACCAACACTAAGCGTCTTTTGTTATGAGGAGAAGGTTAGTAAAGATTAACATTTGCTAGGAACATGTGTCTAAGATAATAATCTAAGAAGTGGTTTCTCTGCCCTGTGTACTGCTGGGGGAATATTTTGCTATTACTACCCCAGAGAAGTCCCTAGGTTCGTAGTTTAATTCTGCACTCTGTCTCTCCTTTCCATTCCTGTCTCTTGTCTCCTCCAGAGTCTCTTAAAATACAAGACTTCTTTAATACAATTTTAAAGATTTTCATCATAAGTCATATACAAATGGTGTTATCTCATTATCCATCTCATCTTGGAATAGATTAATTATCAGCATTTTAATAGTCACAACTAGATTTTCATAGTCCACTTATTTTTTCCCTTAGCTCAAGAACTTCATCTCAGAGCAATAAGCAAAGGAATATGCTTTCTATATGGAGTCCAAATACAGCAGGGTGAAATTGCTGCCACATCTCACCTGAAGCCCAGAGGAAAAAGCCTTTTGCATTTTACCATCTGGTCTCGGAAAATCTCTTTTCCAGCTTCCAGCCTAAAAAGGGCCAAAAGAGGAAGCTTTGAGTTCTGCTTTCTTGAAAAAGGCCCAAGTATATATTTATGTATGTATGTGTGTGTTTAAATATTAATAAACACACATAAACAGTAGATAGCCTTCACTTCTTTTTATAGCAATGAATGAAGTCTTTCCCTTGCACATGTTGTAAATATTTTTCCAAATTTGGCATTTGCCTACTAATTTTTTCATGGTATATTTTTGATACAAAAAAAGTTTAGAAAGTGATCCAATGTATCAATATTTTCCGTTGTGCTTTCAGACTTTATAACATACTTAGATCGTCATTCCCCACTCCACACTTTTGAGAATATTTCCTTAAATCCTCCACTTCTGTAATTTTTCAAGTTTTTAAAATTTTCACAAGATATTTTATTTAACTGAATGTATCCAAAGATTTAAGATTTTACTGTACTAGGCAAATATTCGGGTGTTCTGTATGCATCACGAATTTCACTTTTTTTTTTTTTTGCAGTTTTTGGCCGGGGGCTGGGTTTGAACCCGCCACCTCCAGCATATGAGGCCAGCACCCTACTCCTTTGAGCCACAGGTGCTGCCTACATGGATTTCACTTTTTCAAAATAATTAGTCAAATATCTCAAAAAACTGATTTGAGATGCTATCTTCACTAAATCTTAAGTTCATATATGTACTTAGATAATGAGTCTTAAGGGCTAGGCATGGTAGCTTACGTCTGTAACCTTAGCTCTCTGAGAGACTGAAATGGACGGATTGCTAGAGGTCAGGAGTTCGAGACCAGGCTGAGCAAGAGCGAGATCCCTGTCTCTAAAAGCTCGCCGAGTGTTTTGACAGGTGCCTGTAGTCCCAACTACTCAAAAGGCTGAGACAAGAGGATCACTTGAGCCCAGGAGTTGGAGGTTGCTGTGAGCTATGACATCACAGCACTCTACTGAGGGCAACAGAGTGAGACTCTATCTCAAAAAAAAAAGATAATGAGTCTTAAAATGGCAATTTCTTAATTCTTTAGAAATGCTCATATTCTTTGATATTGTCATTTAATTTCTATTTAAGTTTCCTAAGGAAAATCATAGATAAGTATAGGGCCTCACCTTATAAGTATTAATCACAGTATTATTTTAAAGAATTTATGTTGAAAACAACCTAAAATGTCTAAAAATAAGGGAGCAAATGAGTAAATTATGATGTATCTATTCAATGTGCTACAATATAGTCATTAAAAAATGATGTATAAAACTATTGGGCCAGATGCAGTGGCTCATGCCTGTAATCCTAGCACTCTGGGAGGCTGAGGCAGGAGGACTGCTTGAGGTCAGGAGCTCAAGATAATCCTGAGCCAGAGTGAGACCCCATCTCTACAAAAATTAGCTGGGTATGGTGATGTGTGCCTGTAGTCGCAGCTACTCCAGAGGTTGAGGCAGGAGGATGGCTCCAGTGCAGCTTAAAGCTATAGTGAGCTGTGATGATGCCATTGCACTCTAGCCAGGCTGACTGAAAGAGACCCTGTCTCCAAAAATAAAAGAAAAAGGCTGTTAGTAGGGAGAGGATATGTAATATATTTATGATGTTTAAAAATAAAAATAGTTTACAACAGGGTAATATGAACAATATGATAATATTCCTATAAATTATAGATGTCCATATATACACAAAAACTTTTGGAAGAGTATACATCAAAAAGCTAAGGAGTGACAGCGCCCGTAGCCGGCCACATACATGGAGGCTGGCAGGTTCGAACCTAGCCAGGCCCAGCTAAAACAACAATAACGACTGCAACAACAACAACAAAAATAGCTAGGTGTTGTGGCTGGCACCTGTAGTCCCAGCTACTTGGGAGGCTGAGGCAAGAGAATCTCTTAAGCCTAAGAGTTTGAGGTTGCTGTGAGCTGTTACACCATAGCACTCTACCCAGGACAACAGCTTGAGACTCTGTCTCAGAAAAAAAGTTAAGGATTGGGCCCTGAGCGGTGACTCATGCCTGTATTCCCAGCACTCTGGGGAGGCCAAGGGGGGTGGATTGCTTGGGCTCTTGAGTTCCAGACCAGCCTAAGTAAGAATGAGACCCAATCTCTGAAAATAGCCAGGCTTTGTGGTGGGCGCCTGTCGTCCCAGCTACTGGGGCCATGGAACTCTGCCAAAGGCAACAAATTTTTGAGACAAAGTCTCAAAAAAACAAAACAAAACAAACAAAAAAACCCCCTAAGGATTGTGGAATTATGTATAATTTTAGTTTTCTTCTTTCTGCTTTCCTTTATTTTTCTACTTTCTACAATGAAGATATATCATTTTGTAATAAAAAATTATGTGTTATTTTTAAGTAAAATAAAATTTGTAACATTTGCATGTTAATAGGGAGTAGCTAAACTGAAATCTGAGACATAAAACTTATTACTTATTGCTTTAAAAATGTCAAATGAATTATTAGGGAGTTATCCATTGTATCAAAATCTCTCTACTGAGATTATTTTTTGGGAGGGGACAGAGTCTCACTTTGTCATCCTTGGTAGAGTGAAATGGCATCATAGCTCATAGCAACCTCAATTTCTTGGGCTCAAGCGATTCTCCTGCTTCAGTCTCCTGAGTAGCTGGGACTGTACAGGCTGTACAGGCGCCTGCCACAATGCCTGGCTATTTTTAGAGACGAGGTCTCTCTCCTCTTGCTCTAGTTCAGGCTGGTCTTGAACTCATGAGCTTAGGCAATCCACCCGCCTCAGCCTCCCAGAGTGTTGGGACTCTCTCTACTGAGAGGAACGACGTTTTTCCACCTTTCATCTACTAAGAAGGTAAATTGCATTTATACCAATATGTCCAAATGTTAAAGCCACTGTTGCATTTGTGAAATTAACCCAATATGTCATATTGGTTCTTTTTTTTTTTCTTATATCCTACTGGATTTAGTTTTCTAATATTTTATTTAGGATTATTATAGTAATGTTCATAAATAAAACTGGCCAATAATTCTCCTTTCTTTTTGCCATTATCTCTTTTTTTTCCTCTTAAGTTTATCCTGATCTTACAGAATGAGTTGGCAGGGCATTCCTACTTTCTCCAGAAAACTTTGTATAAACACAGATAATCTGTTTCATAAAGGAGTAGTAAAACGTCACAGAATGCATTTCTTTAATTATTCTTCTAGGAACTTGTCTATATTACTTTAATCAAAATGTACTGGCATAAAGTTCTCAATATCCTCTTATGATATTTTCAATACCTGGAGCGTCTGTCATTTATATCCCATTTAAAATTACTGATATTGATTATTTGTGACCTTTTTTCCTTGCCAGAGGCTTTTCGGTTTTATTATTCTTTTCGAAGAACCAGCTTTGACTTTTGCGGTCCTCTCCACTAAAGGACCACTTGCCGGCTTGTTTTCTTTTTGTCCATTTTTTATTTCAAACCGTTAATGGGGTACACATGCATGCTTTTGCTACATGGGTAGTTCTTATAAAGCTCGAGCCAGGGCTATTAGTATGCTCATCACCCAAAGGGTATTCATTGTGCTGAGTTTTCATGCTCCTGATTTTATTTGCTTCAGCTTTTTTAGGCTTATTCTATTTTTCTTTTCCTAAATTCTTCAGGTGAATGCCTATATGATTCTTTTCGTATTCATTTTTTAGTTATAAACATTGAGTACTATGCATTTTCTTCTATGTATAAATTGTACTATATTCTATGTTTTGATATGTAGTATTTTCATTATCACTCAGTTCTAATCTTTAATTTTATTACCTTTTTATTTTTTTAATTTTTTTTTTATTTTTACAGATACATGTGACTAGTAGGTTTCCACTTTTTGCCTCCACAGAATTAAAAAGGCTTAAAATTTAACAACAATAACAATAACAATGTTTAAGATAAGGACTAGAAACAAAAACCTTGTAAAGAATGAATGAAGATAAATACATTCAGAAAAGAAATCAGACGATTGCTGCAATGAAGTATTAAACAGTAATAATAATAGTAATGCAAAGAAAGTGACATTCACATTGTCAAATAAGAGTACGTCTATTATAGAATGCTTTGACTCTGAGGTTCAGTATGGAGTCATCAATTAACTTCTTACTATTTTTTTCCAAAGTCTCAAAAAATAGACAACTAATATTTATAAATACAAATAAAAGATAACTTCAAAAAACAGATCATGCCAAATCTTATAGACTATAGAAAAAGAAGAAATACTTCAAAATCATTCTGCTTAATCTGGATAGACCTGATATTAAAATTGGAAAAAATATATAATTATAAAGGGGAAATTACAAACATAATTCACTTTTAAATGAGGATGCAGTATACCGTACCCTAAACAACATATTAAGCTTTTTATGTTTTAAATGCTTGAATGCATAGGCATTTTGAAAATTATCTTTTTGTTGCTGACTTCTAAGATAATTTCAGTGTCCTCAGACAACATGTTTTGTAAATACAGATTTCTTTAACTTCTGTTGTAATTTGCTAGTCAGTTTTTGCATAGGCTCCATGTCTCCTTAAGAACATGTATTCTCGGCTCAGTGCCTGTGGCTCAAACGGCTAAGGTGCCACGTGCCTGTGGCTCAGACGCCTAAGGTGCCAGCCACATACACCTGAGCTGGCGGGTTCGAATCCAGCCCGGGCCCGCCAAACAACAATGATGGCTGCAACCAAAAAAAAAAAAAATAGCCAGGCATTGTGATGGGCACCTGTAGTCCCAGCTACTTGGGAGGCGGAGGCAGGAGAATCGATTGAACCCAGGAGTTAGAGGTTGCTGTGAGCTGTGATGCCACTGCACTCTCTACCCAGGGGGGAAAAAAAGAAAAGAAAAGAAAAAAGAAAAAAAAGAACATGTATTCTCTAACTGTTGGGTAAACAGTTGTTATACCAAGCTTGTTATTAGGTTGCTTAAATAGTTTGAGCTAATTTTTTATCTATTTGAACTATCAGTGATTGAGTGAGGTGTTTTGAAATCTCCCTCTAAGATGGCAAATTTGTGAATTTCTTCTTGCATTACTATTAACTTTTACATTCCATTGTGATTGGTAAATGATCTGCTATCAGTGTGTCATTCCTTCTGTAAGCAATTTATCTCTCTGCTAAGATTTTTTTGTTGATTGTTTCTTAAAGTTTCACCATAATGTGTAGGGTAAGATCTCTCCCTCACCTCTATTTCTAATTCTCTATCTCTCTCATCTGGTTTTGATATACATTGTATTTCCAAATTTGCTGATTCACATCTTTCATTAGTTCTGGAAAATTCTCATCAATTATGTCTACAAATAGCCCCTCATATCAGTTCTCTCTATTCTCTTCTTCTGGGGCTCTTATTAGATATGTGTTAAGTGTTCACATTCTGTATTCCACTTATCTTATTTTTTACATTCCAACTAGTTCTCTTTCTGTCTCCATTATAGATAACTTTAGATTTTTCCTCTAGCTCATTTACTTTTTTCTATACTTGTGCTCTGATCTGCTGTTTTAAGGATATACTGCATTTCTTTCTTAAAATTTCAGATTATTCTGAATGTACATATGATTAGATTACATTGTTTCCATTTCTAAGGTAAAGTCCAAGTTGTAGTTGAGTCCTTTACCCAGGAAGTGTGCCGTATGCCCATTAGGTGGGAACTTCCTGAGCCCCCCATTTCTTATTTTAATAAATATACTGTTCATGTCTATTCGTTCCATTTAGGCATTTTTCAAATTTGTCTAGTAAATCCCATTTGTTTCTCATTGCTTGCTTGCTCATCTTTGTGATATAGTCTTAGTTTTTTAAACATATTATACACAAACATTCCAAATATCTGAAGTCCCTAAGGATATAAATCTCATTTTTTTCCCTGATTCCTGCTTATGATGGCTTGTTTTCTTAGAACTTGTTGAGCTTCGATTATTGTGAACTCCTGTCTGCTTTGTAACCTGTTATAAAATAGATAATTCGAAAACACACATAATACATAAGCCTACAGGAGAGCAATGGCTTCTAATTGCTCATCTGATCATTTCCAAACTCGGCAGCATAGTATTTAAGAATTGACTTTATTAAGTTCTGCCTCATGTATCCAATACCCCATCTGGGAGGCACCTCCTAAAAATATGAACTTCAATTTTCCCTTTATTCTTTCACACTTAGTGATGAATGATAATTTAATGATGCTAAAGTGAGTGAAACAGAACTGAACACTAGCCCTACATCATTACCACTTTTTGACATTGATCTCATTCTTTCCTTTTCATCAAAAGCAGAGTTTGAGCCACATATTCATCCTGAATATTTTGGTTGTTTACTGTATTTAAATCAGTCTTTTAGAGCACTGGTTGCCAAACTTCTCGTTTTTAAAAATAGCATCTTCATCCATGCTTCACCCAAACCAAATATGTAATGGAAAAAGAAACACACATACACAGTAGAAGTGAAGCTGTTCTCATTAAAGCATGAGTGATGGTGCTGCTCGGCCTCTTCATTTCCCCTGTAGCGTCTCAGAACCCTATGACACTTTTATGAACTGTTTGAAATTCTGTTCAAACTACTATCTTTAAGTAGTTGGTAAAGTGTTGAGCTCAGGGACTGCCTTCATTTAACATAGACACTCAGGAATTACTTGTAAAATACTTGGTTTTTGCTTGGACTGTATTCTTAGATCTCTGTTCTTTTTATTGTACATGCTGTCTTTGAGTAAGCTCATCCATTCTCATAGTTCCAAGTACCATCAATATGTCCGTCATTCTTTTATGTACATGTAGCACAACCTCTACCAAGAACTGGTATTTCCAACTGTTTTATGGTCATTTCCACTTGCATGGATCAAGGGAGGGCGGGTATTTCAAACATATATCTGAAACTGAAGTCAAGGCTTAATTCCTCCTAAATCTCCCTCTCTTCCTGTGTCATCCATGTAAGTCATTTACATTACTAGCTAGAAACCTAGGATGGGAATTTTTCTCACTAATTCCTCTTTCCCTTAGCTTATGTGGACTGTCATGAAATCCTGCCAATTATCTCTTAAATATTACTTTTTCATTTTTATTTTGAGATGAAGTCTTGCTCTGTCACCCATGTTGGAGTGCATTGATGCAGTGCCCACTGCAGCCTTGAACTCCTGGGCTCAACCAATCCTCCCACCTCAGTCTCTGAAGTAGCTGGGACAACAGGCATGTACCACTGTGCCCAGCTGTAAATATTTCTTTAATTTTTTCTACTACATTTCTATAACCTTTGCCTTAGTTCCTGACCTTGTCATAGCCTCTTATTTATTGGAGTACTCAGGAAAATTGTCACCCAACCATCCTACTAACCTTCCAGTAGCCATTCTTATGCTAGAATCTTCCATCACTATCATCTTTCCTTCCATCTTCACCCCCGTCCCTGAATAATTCCTATCTATCTGTTAGGATGTCCCGCCAAGGCTGCTTTAGGTGTTTCTCTACTTTTGGAATATACTTTGCCTATTTCAATTAGAATGCTATGCAATAAAATGTAAAGGAGATCTGTTTGTGAGTCTGCCTTCCCTGCTAGATTTTTTTTAAATTTTTTTTTATTGAGACAGAGTCTCACTTTGTCATCCTCTGTGGAGTGCTGTGGTGTTATAGTTCACAGCAACCTCAAACTCCTGAGGCTTCTCTTGCCTCAGCCTCCCCAGTAGCTAGGACTATAGGCACCCAACACAATGCCTGGGTATTTTTTATTTGTTTGTTTGTTTTGTTTAGCAGTCCCCAGGCCGGGTTCAAACCCACCAGCCCAGAGCATGTGGCCAGCGTCCTAACCACTGAGTTACAGGTGCCCAGCCCCTGCTAGATTTTTAATTACTTGAGGGCAAGATCTAATGATGGCACTGTTGATGGTGAGAAGATATGATGCTTGTGGAAGGAAGGACAGAAGAAAGAACGGGAGAAAGGGAGGCCGAAAAGTATGAGTTCTCTGACTGTTGAAGCAATAAGAATCTAAATTTGCCTACTGGAACATAAGGACAGGTTGTATTAATATCCAACCACCAGGATTTTATGGCATTTGTTATTTTACTACCAGTTGAAATCTCAACTCTGGGAGTGAATTTTATGTAGCAGAATGGCTTAGTTCTGACTGCTAATGACTTTTAGATGGTTGCTAAAAGCAACTTTTATAACCAGAAACTGTCAAGTCTAAAATTGAATGTTTCTTGCCTCTCCCGCGAGAGATTAATGCTAAATTACTAACTTGCTTTCCTTCTTCGGAGGGTATTAAAGACTTCAAAATACGGAAGTTCCAGCTGAGGAACTCCTTACCTCTAAATGGTTGGGACCATTGATTCAGAAGAGAATTTCAAATATTGCAGTAATGGAGGAGGAGAATGAAAAAAGGGATAAACAGAAAATTTCATTTTAAATGGAAAGGCACTTAGGGGTGATGGGAAATGTCTTTATAATTTAACGAAGCGAAATTGAATATAATTCAAGAAATAATTTTTGAGCATCTGCTGTGTCTCCAGCACAGCAAAAAGCTATACAAGTAAATAAAATATAACCCTTCTCTCAAAAAATTCATAATCTGGGGTGGCGCCTGTTGCTTAAAAGGGTAGGGCACTGGTCCCACATGCTGGAGGTGGTGGGTTCAAACCCAGCCTCAGCCAAAAACTGCAAATAAATAAATAAATAAATAAAATATTAAAACAACAACTCATAATCCATCTGGCAAGGGCTTTGCAAAAACCTAGTCATACTTCAACACCAGCCATTTCCAAATTATGTATTATAGAACCTAGAATTAATATCTAATAGACATGGGCATTTGAGATTAAGCATTTTACAATGCTGTAAGATACATCTGAAAAAGTGCTTTTCACTGAACAGTGAAGATGTAGTGAGCTAAAGAATCTACTCACCAATTATGTTGCTTTATGATTTAAGAAATTCAAACAGAAGCCACGACTGATAGTGATATGATCACAGATAGTACCCCTTAGTATACACTGATCACCTATGTGCCAAACATTCTGAAAAGTCTGCCACATTCCTCAAAGTCTTTGCATACAATATCTTATTTAATCCTCAGAACCCTCTGAGATAGATACTATTATGATCCCCTATGTGAATTTTATTTTTTTCAGTGCTGTGTAGAAAAATTGCAGGAACAAATTGAATTATAAACATGATTAAAGGCTACAAGTGACATTTTCTGAACCTAGTTTCATTTTTTTGCACTGAAAATTAGGGCATATTTTCATAGATTCATACAAATGACTCTAGAAAAATTCATATTAATAAAAGATTACTTTTACATGCTTTTTCCTTTTTGAGACAGAGTCTCACTCTATCATCCTGGGTAGAGTGCTGTGGCATAGTAGCTTACAGCAACCTCCAACTCTTGGGCTCAAGCAATACTCTTGCCTTAGCCTTCCAAGTAGCTAAGGAACTACAGGCACCCAGCTAGTTTTTAGCGACGGGGTTTCACTCTTGCTTGGGCTGATCTCAAACTCCTGAGCTCAAGTGATCCACTGGTGTTGGCCTCCCAAAGTGCTAGGATTACGGGCGTGAGCCACTGCGCCCAGTCATTATATGCTTTATATATTGTGGTTCTGTTTAGGATTTTACTTTGAGCCAAAAGAAATAAGTTGCTGTTCAAAAGTTGTTAAGAATCACTGGTCTAGACTATGTAAGGACTGGACTCTGAGAATTAAGAAGAGAGACAGCCTAAGTGAAATGTTCAGGATCTTTGATCTTTATAACTCGGAACCTTGTGGTTTCAAAGCTTAACTTTTAAGCAAGCCGTACTTGCAAAAGACATAATTATCCTGGATAGAAGCGACATGGTCTGACTATATGAGGAGATGAATCTAGTGAACTGTAGTTTTTAAGCTATAGCCAATAGAACTTCCCAGAGACCTCCTGTAATGGTCACAAAGATAAGAAACTATTATTTATTATAATAATAATTATGATGAAATGGATCTTGGGAGCAACTACCACCAATAGTCAAGTGATTACTCTGCTAGTGATTTTAAAGTATTATCCAATTTATTCCTCTGAACAATCCTGGGAGATGGGTACCATTATTAATTTACCAGTGTAAAAATTAAAGCTTGGCTAAGTTCAAAAGGGTTAAGTCATTCATGCAAGGTTTCACTGCTAGGAAATGGAAGAGCTAGAATAGCCCCCAGGTCTGTCTAACACTACCTCTTGTGCCCCTACAGCAAACAACATCCCCCCAACTAGTTAGCCATGTGAAAGCTCCATCATGCTTCTCTTTTTAATTTCAGCCTCTTAAAAGTAGTAGGGGAAAGTCAGGGTGCCTCTTCCCAGGCGTCAGGCAGAGAGTGTGTTGGATGCCAAATCTTTTGCTGAAAGCCATACCCTCTCTTAAGGGCAACAGTGGCACTGTATAATCAAGGGTGGAGTATGGTCTTCATTTTTTTATTGAATGGCTAATAATACTGCCTCCAACAATATTTTCCCTAAATTGGGCATGATAAACCCTACTGTTTCTCTGAAGCAGCTTATTCTAGGCTTGGTACATTGAAGTCTTCCCCAGGATCTACTTCCTATCCTCCATGAGGATGATTGCTAGGGAGAATGAGAAATTGAAATTAAGGAAAAAGCTTCTCAAGTGGCTGTCAGTCAGAGGATGTCTGGAAAGTGGCCAGTATGTTTTCTAAAGGTTTCTGTCTCTAGAGCAGGGCCCAAAGTCCTGGAGCTAGTGAAATTCTCTCCAGAAATGGTCTAAGAGGCTTAAAAATAGAGAAGCCAGAGGAAAATATGGTTGCATGGCCACTAAGTCAATGAGCCTTTCATTACTCCTTAGCCTCCATCACATCACATCTTTTCGTAGTCTTGAATTACCTGATTAATCAGTTTCATATTTATTGAACACCTACTCTGAGCAAAAGCATTTTACTGGGTTCATATACTAAAGAACTTTCAGCACTCAAAGAAGTTTTTTGGTGTAGATAGGGAGGCAGACATATAAAGCCAATGATGTCCCAAATTACTGGATGGTTGGCCTTTAGTAGGATTTTCTAGTGGGTACTGAAACATAACTTTTTCAATTACATAAGCACATAATATTTGCTGGTTGGCAATAGTCGTTTCTGAATAAAACATGACTGAATCAAGAAATTTCAAAGTTGGAAGATAACTTAAAGGCCATCTAAACTTAATTTCTTTAGGAGAAGAACTGGGTATGTCAATTAAAAATAATTTAATCCATCCCATAATGCTTTGGCCATAAGAACATCATTAATATCATCAATCAACAAACGTGGTTATCACCATTTGGGGGTGAAGAAAGGCTTGCTTTGCACCCTCTTCAACAAGAATCCAGCCATTCAAGACACTTTAATACCCCGTATCTCCATTTTATCAAGATGACATTTTCACCAAGAACTCAATTTCCATCTTATATGAATGACAAATGAGTTATGTTTTAAAGCTTAAACTGAAAATGTTTACTCCGAAGTAAATGGTATAACAGCTTACCTAGGACAACCATCATTTTCTAAAGCTTTTTTTTTTTTTTCATTTTCCAAACTTTTAATAACTATTATCTGTCTAGACATCAACTCTTACTAAGAAGGCAGAAAAAGATATCAAAGGGTAAAACACGAAGATGAAGAATTTGGGCACAGCAGACGTAAATGAAAAATAAATAAATTGCACTTCAATACAGTGATTAATGTACAAGAAAGATAAGCTCAGAGGTGGGCCAAAGCAGGCAGTAGTTAATGTCTTCTTTTAAAAATCTTGCCAGTAAATCATAATTATATACTGGAATCCTAATGTCCTCTCAAGGATTACTTTTCATTTGGCAAGTGGACAGTGCCTTAAAAATATAAGGCAAAAAACCAGACAAGTCTGATGATTATGATAATATGTTTACCCTTTAATTTCTTCTAGATGCCAGCTGATATAAAGAGGCAGGGAATTTTGTCTTGTCTATGATAGGGAAGAAGGGAGTCTGAAATAAGAAGACTATCAAGTTGTGTGGGGCCTTCTGTACACAAACACTATTATGCAGGAACTTGGCCACAATCCCGTGAGGTGAGCAGGACAGACACTGTTATCTCCATTTCACAAATAAAGCAACTCAAGAGGAGTTGAAGTCAATTGCCTAGGGTCACAGTGGGAGGGCCGGAAGTCCCCTCATTTGGGAACCAGTGAGTTTCCATTGGTCCTATTCCCTTAAAACACAGGGCTAGATAAGGGCACTAGGTTATTTATTAATTTAACGTATACAGGATGGTCTAATATAACAGTAGGAAAAACAGAGTGTGAGATATACTTCAATGGCTTAGAACTGTAATTACCTGAGACGTGTACATTCAGGGTGCCTGTGCATGCCAAAGTTGATACTTGGAACATTAAGCTTTATTGCAAAACCTGCAGGCGTTTCAAGTGCATCTCTTTAGTTTTGTTTTTCCCCCTCTAGTGCTATTTGTAGGAAGGGGTTGCTCAATAAAGGTGGGGGTGGGATCAGAGAGAAGAAGAGAGATATAATCGAGGCTATGCAGGGAAGACCATAGAGGTGCCTGTTGTGCTCTGGGCTGCATTTCACAGACTAAAACAGGCATTTTCACAAAAACACACCAAGATCTTAATGAAGAGGAGCAAGAGATAAGCCTTATCAGGGAAAAAGAAAGGACTCACAGGAATAACATTAGTGTTTGTTTTAATAGAAAAACAGGAAATGTGTTTTGGGACCCATCCAAAATGCCTGCTCAGTAAAAGGAGTGAGAGATGGTATCATTAGATTTGTAGGCTTATCTGGCTTTCCCAAAACAAGCATTATATGTAAATACTGATTTCTTACTATTTGCTGTAATTATATTAGTTAGAGGATCTGGCACAGCACAGGACAAATACAATTTATTTTCTCTCAGAAATATCAGATACTTCAGGATAGCTCACTGGATAGAGATTTTACGTCCTTCCTACTGAAAATTTGAACTTAGATAATTTCTCACTTCTTAACATGTCTAAGCTTACTGCGTGAAGCAGCACTCTATGAAATCTGGGACTCCCATAAATTCATAAAGAGTCAAAAAGAAGAGGCGAGAGGTAAGGACGTGTCACTGTGATCAGACATTTGAGGGGCCATTTTCTGTTTGTAAGAGATCTGTGCCACTATCCACTCCACTGCTGCCCCCACTAAAAGACAAAATTACTAAATGTCTTTGTCTCTCCTGTGACCTTCTTTTGGCCAACTCCACTGAATGAAAAGGGAGCCCAGGTGACATAGGAAAGGTAGGATTCTGATATCCAGTGTATAATGAGCCAAGCCGGCACACACCTGTTAGCTGAACAAGCAGTGAATAACAAAGACATTTTTCCCACTCAGGAGACACACTTAATTTCATGTTAGAGCTATTCAGCAAAATTCTGGCACAATCAAAAAATCAGCACAGCCTGGAGCCCCACATAATTGATTTGGTCTATGCATGCCAAAGAATCAAAGCTGAGGAAAGGTCTTGTTAGTCATTGCTCGACAGTCTGTATCATTTGACTTATTTGCTTTTGTTTGAAGAAAGCTGAAGGTCAGTAACACCTGATTGTGGAATTTGGAAGGGTAGGTTATATACTCTGAATGTTTAGTATTCTTAATGGCACACAGGAGGATTGCTATGCCAGTTAAAGTAAGATGTGGTAAAAAAGGCTTGATTGGGGGATCTTCATGCTAGAGAGACAGTACCACAGTCTCACACAAAATTAGAGTCTAAAAATGTGAATCTCAAAATGAAAGTGCTAATGGTAAAATTCAGGTGTAGGAAGATGATAGATTTAATCTTAACACATTTTAAAAGAATGAAAATAATCTCTTGGCTAGAACTGAGTCAGTGGATTGTCTAGTTTACAGAGATAATCATAACACTGGGGGTTAGGGTCATTCCAGTCCATCTGTGCTGATTCAGCACACTCTGTAGGACCCTGAAGGGAAAAGATAACCTGACAGGTCATGAGAAGCATCTCTATGCTTCTGGCAGCATTCAAGCAGTTTCCACTGCTTTGTTGGAAATAGGATGCACTGGCCTTCCCTGGCTTCTAGATAATACAGTAGAACTGGTTTTCCAGCCTTAGTCCTTGGCACTCTGGAGTGTCACAAAGACGGGAAGCAATGTGGAGTTAAACATCTATTACTACTGGTTTTCAGGGAGAGTGTATACTATCTGGTGGTTATTATACAGACCCATCACATCTCCAAGAGACACTAATGAAAGGTTTCCTTCCCTCCCCATGTCATTTGTTACAAAGGGCATGGGTTATAGGTTAAGTCGATGGCCACCACATGGAGCAAAGGGAAATTCATAGAGACATGGAAAATGGAGTGTATGATGATTTTTAATGGAACTCTCTAAACAAACCTCTCAGAGTTATGCTCAGTAGTCAGTGACTAATAGGTTGAAGAGGAAAAGATTATATTCAATCTGCCTGTTAACTACAAGACTTTAATCAATTTCAGTGGAAAATGCTCTGAGGCAGAAGGAAATATAATAGGGCAGTAATCCAATCTCTCAGAAAGCTTGATGCCATTTTCTATTTTCTCACGCCAATTGGGAAGACACTAATGTTGAAACCATGTCTAAGTGCATTCTATATCAATGGTGAGGAAGAAGAAGGTCACCTGGCTCAGTGGATTCCACATCTTTGGCTTAGGAACTGTTGAAACCTGAATCTCCCAATTTGGTTGTATTTCAGCACATCAAAACATCTGAGGGCCTTGTGGGAGGATTATGACAGGCCTAAAGGCTCACTATCCTACCCTCCTTTCCAAGAAAGCCAATAAAATCCTACCTTGAGCATACAGGAGCACTGGTGAAAACAAAATATATATGAACCATATTTGGACCATGGGTCACCAGTCTAAACTACACTTATTAGAGGATTCAGAGAAAAGGAAGATAAATGGAGGCCTGAGTGGTCATAGCATGCTTTGCAGAGATAGTGCACTTTGTATGGACCTTGGCAGATAAGTAGGACTTCTCTTTAACCAACTCTATTCATGTAAACATAATTTTAAAAGGTCTACAAACATTGCCCCCCCCACACACCATTCACCATCAGCAAATATAAGGTCAAACAATTAAGTTTGAAAATTCATCCTAGAAAAAGTCCTACATACCTCACTGCTGAATATCACTATAGTCACATTTGAAGTACTCCCTTTAGGAAGCTATGCACTGACACTAGTACCTACTCCACCCTTCAAGGCACTTTTTCTAGGATCAGTTCATGAACCTAATTGTCAGACCTCATCCATATGTATCTATACATAGCCCAACCACTTTAGAATTGGGAACCATGTCCTTTATCTACCTATAGGGCTTACTAAAAAAAAAAAAGAAGATTGGTAATCCACTTTTTCATGCTGCAACTCAAATTTCATTTCCTCCAAGAAAACTTTTCTGATTATCTGGTTCCAAATGGGCTCTCCTCTAAATCACCCCAACTGACTACTTTAGGACTTAATGCTTATACTATTTACTTGGTTCATAAAGAAGACTCACAATAAAACAGTAGATCTTTTTGTCAGATGGGATGTATCGGGTTACAAGATAAGCAGAAGAATGGACAAAGAGGAATTGTGGGAAGACCAACTGATTGAACTTGTGGCTTTAAAAACAGTTACTCTATTAGCCAAGTGATCACTTAGTATCATTAAGCCTCAGTCCCTTTTATTTATAGAATGGGTATTATAATCCATACCTACCTCATATAACTGGTAAGTAGTTCAACTCAGATCAAATACATGAAGGTGCCCTAAACACAAGTATCAAGGTAGTATCATTATTATTATTATTCATTCCAGCCTATGAGACTGGGTTGTTTAAAGTTCATTGTGGAAGAATGATCAACCTATCGATTCACTAGTTGCGAAATATAAGTCTTACTATGTATTCATTATTCCTAGTAGCCTTGTATGCTGAGAATTTATAAGTAACACATTTGGGGCTGCAAATTGAAGATAAGACATATACTAATGAGATCTGACTACACTGTTAAGGCTTTAGCAGGCAAACAACACTGAAGACCAAAGAGGGTAACCAAATAAGCACAAGGAAAAACAAAGTAACCAGTGATGCTGAATGAAAAGAAGGTGGTTACCTAGAAATCAGGTCAAAATATCTGCTGTAGGATTTGCAGTCTCCATTGTAACTTAAGTAAATGTTTGGCATGGGTATCTTCCTAGCAACCAGTTGTATATCATTTTCCATTCTTCCTCCCTCCCTCTCCTTACTCCCACTGATGAAGCAGTGAAAGGTAATGGTTTAAAAACAGAAGATTTGGGCTTAGTCAGACAGTAAGGAAAATATGTGGGGCCCTTCTATAGAAAGGAGTTTCTAAGAAGATTAAGAGATTACACAGTTTAATGAATATTAACCAAGTGTAAACCTTACCTAAAATTTATTTTATTATTTTAGCTTTTATCCATGTAAGTATAAAACCTACCAAGCTTCATCAAGAGGCATTTATTAAGTGCTGCTGGTATGCCTGATATCATGTTGAGTACAGAAAGACACAGTAAATGAAGATGAGTTCCATCTCTCTATAAAGTGTGTGAGGGGGAAGGTGACTACACTTTCAACAATTAAAGAGGAGTCAAGATTCAGTATAACATAGCAGACTACGATGTGTAGAAGACTTGTATCTTCTATTCAACTGAGAAATATCTGAACCTCCATTTATCATCTCAAAGTAGCATAACACTGTATTTTCCTTTCTTACTTCATAGAGTTCCTACCAGGATCAAAGAGATAGTGCATATAAAAGAGATTTTGTTAACTGAATACATATAGTAGATGCCGATGAAGTATTCATACTGTGATATGGGAAAGAGGGAAAGAAGAAACTGCCCACATGAATCGTAAGCAGATGAGCTCTAGGATCTTCCACCACAACACTGTCCAATATCAGCAGCACCCAAGCAAATAGGAAGGAAAAACTTACTATCCTACTGTCTTTGGGTTGTGGTAGGGATGAAATGAAATATAAATAAGGTTCTTAGTACAATGACTGGCATATAGTCATTGTACTAAGTATATAGTATCATCATCATTTTGCTATTGTTATGGTACTGGTAGCAGTTATTAATCTACAGGAACTATGTTCTTGTTCTTTCACAATTCTGGAGTGAGAAATTAAAGCACTAGTAAGCTCTATCCTGCAGCCTGCGGAGAGGCCTTTGACTACCACTGAATAACCAGTGTATTGGTAGACTAGAGTCATCTGCCTACCAAATTATTATCCCATGTAATATAGGTATATATATTTTTTAAATGCTAGGATCTGCATGACAAAAAAAGGATCAGAATCTTCACTGTTGTCAATTTCAATGTTTATTAATGGAGACAAATATATAGAGAGAATATTATTTTACATACACAGTATTAAAACCCGGAACAACATCATATCTAGATTTGGAAACAGGCCTCTAAACTTGCTATACATGGAGAGTAGTAAACGACTTGTTCTCCTACTGTACCTACCAAATTTACAGAACCCATTTTTTTCAAAGACAACACTCCCAACCTCACATAAAGTGATTTCACAATGATGGAAAATATAAAAGCTTAGAATCTTTGACATTATGATGTTTTGTTTTGGTTCAAATAATCCAGTTCTCTTGGCGGCACCCATAGCTCAGTGGGTAGGGCGCTGGCCACGTACGCTGAGGCTAGAGGGTTCAAAACCAGCCCAGGCCAGCTAAAGCAACGACAAATGCAACAAAAAGAATAGCCAGGCGTTGTGGGGTGCCTGTAGTTCCAGCTACTTGGGAGGCTGAGGCAAGAGAATCATTTATGCCCAAAAGTTTGCAGTTGCTGTGAGCTGTGACACCATAGCACTATACCCAGGGTGACAGCTTGAGAGTCTCAAAAAAAAAAAAAATCCACTTCCCATATACCTTCTAACCTTATTTTCTGTTACTAACTTTTCAATGCCATGTTTTTTTGAAAAGTTTTCTTTCCCCACTAGAATGTTCACATTCTATTTATTGAGAGTAACCTGCAGGGGTTGTGTGTTTGTTTTGATGCTAACCTGTTTTATAAAATTCTAAGATTTTCTATGTTCTTCCCTTAGAGTAGTATTTCCCACCCATCAGAAGTCTAAGGAAGGGCAGAATGGATTCATGAACCTACCTAAGAAACACTAATGTAAGAAAGATCATTTTATGAAAATGTCTTTTAATAGTGCACAGTGACTTTAAAAGACAAGTGGTTGTAAAAGAATTCAACATGAGTATATGAGTGAACACACAAAAGGATTATTACCAATTTGATATCATAATAATGTTTCTTAAACTTAAGTACTGATGGATTCCTAAGAATGCATTTGCTGACACCTGAATGTTACCAGACTATAGTATGAGAATCAGTGGTACTTTTCTAGCTTTTAAGTGATTTAAGATAACAAACTGGTGTTAAGAGAAGGATACTGGCTCATTGTCTCTAAGAATATTTCAGGAAATTGGTCGATAACATTTGTGGGTGAGCTATCTTAGTGACATGAATATTCTGGATATTATTTTCAAGTGGTTTAAATAAATTCTCTTTCCTTAGGCAAATTCCTAACATTTATACCCATGGTTTCTATAGAAAATGAAAAAACGTTAAAAACTTCACAGGAATGAAATGCAAATTATTTTTTTTATTAAATCATAGCAGTGTAGATTAATGTAGTCATGGGTACAGTGTGCTGGTTTTATATACAATTTGAAATATTTTCATGAAACTGGTTAATATAGCCTTCATGGCATTTTCTTAGTTATTGTGTTAAGACATTTATATTCTACATTTAGAAAGATTCACATGTACCCTTATAAGATGAACCATAGGTGTGGTCCACTAATCACCCTCCCTCCATGAAATGCAAATGATTATAATATTCTTCATAAAGGTTGGTACAAGTTGATAATTACTGAAGCTCAATGATAGGAGCACTGAGTCATAGTATCCTGTTTTCTCTGCTTGGTTTATACAAAATTGTCCATGAGGGAAAAAAAAAAACTGACCTGGTAGTTAAATAACTACAATAAAGAAGTCTGTGAGAATATATCATAGAAGCTACCTCTGTCACCACAGAAATACTATAAGTGAAATTGGCCTTGACTTTATATAATGGTCAGTGTCCTCAGACATCTAGCCTGGTGCTTCTACACATGCTAATAATACGATTTCAGTGTCGGAAGAGTAATCAAGACCGCCTGATGCCAAAGGACAAACTACTGGAACAGTTCAGAGCATCACTCTAATGGTTTCTATGTGGCATTCTTTGAAAAAGTTCCTTCTTCCTAATCTGTAATTTATATTATTCAATCTATGTAAAAACCGAATGGTGTATCCCTTCACTACATCCTGGGCTGGTTCCTGGTACTTGAAGATACCATGGACTTCTCAAGTCACATTTGGTTGAAATCTTGACAAGAACTCTGTGCCTGTGTATTAAGACTTGTTTTCATATTAGAGACGCTTCCTTTATCATCTATGATTTTTTTTTTTTGCAGTATTTGGCCAGGGCTGGGTTTGAACCCACCACCTCTGGCATATGGGGCCAGTGCCCTACTCCTTGAGCCACAGACAACACCCTATCATCTATGATTTTTAATGATAGTCTCATTGGCCTAGGTCTTTTCTTAAGTCATTATCAATAGAAAATTTGGTTTAAGACAAGAAATATCAGTGAAAAGCTTTATAATAAACTATGCATGAGAAGAGCCCACAGCATGTCATATGAAAAGTAACTCTAAATTGGGACAGGTTGTCACAGCATATGCAGTAATACTCTCATTATTGATTTTATTTGTAATTGTAATCCCTGAACATTGTCCAACATTCTAAATACAGTAGAACCTCCTCACGTTGACCACTCAAGGGACAATAACAAACTGGTCAATATATAGATGTGGTCAACATAAGGACCCTCCATTGGGTACATGTGGTGTATGTCCAGTCTATGAAAATTATGTCAACTTAAGGAGATCGTCAATGTTGAGAGGTGGTCAATTATGGAGGTTCTACTGTACTAGTAAGAAACAAACCTGCAATAATAAAATGTATACAATGCTTTATTCTAGACTGAGCTGCAACAAGGGTGGAGAAAGTTCTTATTTGTTCGAGCCCTAGATAGTCAGGATTATGTCATTGATCCATTCAGGGCCAGTTGTTTGCTTCAAGCAAGAATACAAGCTCATTGGCACAGGAATCCCAGGAATCTGATTTTATGACATGGAATTCATCAAAATACTCAAAAGGAGACACTTAAATGGAAAATTCCTTCTGTTCAAGATTAAAGACCAGATTCTGTTGTTACCAGTTGTCTCTGGGAGTAAATTATACTGCCGTCAGTTATACAACTTTCTTTATAATAGGATCTGGCACAATAAAAAGAAAATAGTCTATGAGTCAGAAAACGTGAGTTCTAGTTCAGGCTCCTTTAATATCCACTAGTTACATACCCTTGGGCAAGTCATTTAATCCCATGTTTATGGTCAGAGGATCACAGAATTATAGCTATTCTGTTAACATAACAATACACAGCAGGAGGGCAGGAGGAATCAAAAAGAGAGCATTTTTATTGAAACAAAACTATTCTAAGCTTATATCTTTGTATATCACTGCAGCATACAACTGCAAGAACACCAGAGAAGTAGAAAGAATTCAAATAGAGACAAAAAAAGCACACCACCTTGCATTAAACACCACCAGACTGCAGTGTGCAGAAAAATTACCGAACTGACAAGAAGTTGCTTGGTTTCTGAAGGGCCAAAGAAACAATAATGGGTAGAAGTGACTTAGCAAGGTATTCTGGGGAAAGGGATAGGGCTAGAGGGACCAGAGATGTCTTTGTACTCGGTGCATTAAGTACAGGTGTGAGGGGGTCATTGGTGCTGCTCACTGAATGTTTACAACTCTACCTTCAGGACACGTGGTAGGGTTGCACTTGCTGTCCCCACACTGGCTCCTGACCAAGGCTGACCAATGGTATATGAGAAAAAGTGACATGTGTCCCATTCAGAAATGAAATTTAACTGCTGGTGCAATGAGACATTCAAAGCTCTCTTTCCCTCCGCCATGACAATACGCAGTATTCCAGATGGAGGCTGCTCCACCTAAGTCACAGATTGAGGACCATATAATGTCCCCCCAGTGACCTATGATGGCCATGTAGTGTAAACAGGAAATAAGATTTAGTTATTTTAAGCCACTTTGGTTTGGGAATCTGTTTATGATGACCCCATAACCTACTATGCCCTGAGAGAATGTATAGCGGGGATGAGGTCAAGCACTCTACCTAACAAATAGCAAAGATATCTTGGCAGTCTGTCTTCAGGCAGATGAGCCTCAGTAAGGGCCTTGGTACTTCTTAGAGGCCTGTGCCTTAAAATATTGTAATGTTATATTATGAATATGAACAGAAGAATGTCACTGTCACTAGCAGGTAATCATGGACATAAAGAATATAAAGAGGACAACTCAGAACAGGGCAGGTTCAGGGACTGGTGACTTGATATAAATCCTTCCTTTCCTTCTGTTCCAAGGAAACAGTGACTGAAAGTTCCATGGTTCTTCAATGGCTCATCCAGAATAACTGGCCTCAGCCCAGATTGAAGCAAACAAGTGGTGTCCCTCATGCTAGAGCATGACCTTCCTTGTCAGTCTGTTTAGTAACAGCGTGAGCAAAAAGCTGAATAAACAAGGAAAGGAGAATTTACCTTCTGAGGCTTTTAAAGGTGACCAGGCTAAGAACAGTGTTACATGTATAAGCTATGTGTGATAAAATTAAATGTTTATCCCTATATAATTTAAGGCTAATTAGTCTTTACCTGAATAGTTTTCTCCTGAAGATTCTACAGATTACTGATACTGCTCTAACAAGAACTACTAGTGAGTATAGGGCTACTCATAGACTAATGAACAGCACTTCAGGAAGGTGAGACAGTAATTGCTGGGTGTCCTGTTGGCATGATGTCTGTCCATCAGCAACATCTTAAATAAGGGGCTAGAAGATGATGAGATGCATCCCAGTGATATGAGAATTAGCTGTTCACAACAGCTGAAATTTATTGAGCATATACAACAACCGGGTGCTTCCAAACATTACAGCTAATCCTGACAACCACTTGAGTTGTTGTCCATATTTTCCAAATGAGGAGACTGAGAAATATCAAGAAAATGCAGACTCCAAAAGAAGGCACAACAGATAGGACAAGTGAGCCAAGAGTAGAATTCTGCAGGTAGTTCAATCAGGATAAGAACTGAGAGGCAGCAGTTGGATTTAGTGATTAGGAAGTGACCTTTAAGAAATTAATCTCAGTGAACTGGTTGGGGAGAAAGCCAGAATATAAAGAACTAAACAAAAAAAAAGAGTGGCTGAAAAGTAAATGCACAAACTGTACGCAATTTTTGTCATGAAATCTGATACTTCACATAGCTTACCTGTATCCACATGAATGTCTTCAAAGCTATGGATCTTTTCCCCAGAAAAATGCACAGACACATCAAACTTTGCATACAATTTCAGGGTGTTCATAGATCCACTGAAATCCACTTAGGAATGAGTGATATACACCAAATTCAAGATGGTGGAGATGGGGCTGTGGGAGTGAAACATGTGCAGTTCCTTTTCTTTTCTTTTGAGACAGAGTCTCACTTTTTCACCCTTGGTAGAGTTCCATGGTGTCATAGTTCACAGCAACCTCAAACTCTTGGGCTCAAGCTATTCTCTTGCCTCAGCCTCCCAAGTAGCTGGGAGTATAGGTGCCTGCCATAAGGCCCAACTATTTTTAGAGACAGAGTCTCCCTCTAGCTCAGGCGATCCACCCGCCTCAGCCTCCCAGAGTGCCAGGATTACAGGTGTGAGCCACCATGCACGGCCACCTAGGCAGTTTCAAATGCATTGGTAGTTTATTTCTTTTCTTTCTTTCTTTCCTTTTTTTTTTTTGCACTTTTTGGTCGGAGCTGGGTTTGAACCTGCCACCTCTGGCATATGGGGCTGGCACCTACTCTTTTGAGCCACAGGCGTCATCCTGGTAGTTTATTTCTTAAGCTAGGTAATGGTCATATAGAGTTCATTATATTATTTTATATGATTTTTATATATGTGATATTATAACTTTGTGTTGCCTAAAGTATTTTGTAATGATTTTTAAAAATAAATCAAAACAGCATGGTATTGGCACAAAAACAGAGAGGTAGATGTATGGAACAGAATAGAGAACCAAGAAATGAACCCAGCTACTTACCATTATATGATCTTTGACAAGCCAATTAAAAACATTGAGTGGGGAAAAGATTCCCTATTTAACAAATGGTGCTGGGTGAACTGGCTGGTGACCTGTAGAAGACTGAAACTGGATCCACACCTTTCACCATTAACTAAGATAGACTCTTACTGGATTAAAGATTTAAACTTAAGATATGAAACTATAAAAATACTAGAAGAAAGTGTAGGGAAAACACTTGAAGAAATCAACCTGGGTGAAAATTTTATGAAGAGGACCTCCCGGGTAATTGAAGCAACATCAAAAATACACTACTGGGACCTCATCAAATTAAAAAGCCTCTGCACAGCCAAAAGCACAGTAAGTTAAACAAGTAGACAGCCCTCAGAATGGGAGAAGATATTTACAGGTTATGTCTCCGACAAAGGTTTAATAACCAGAATCCACACAGAACTCAAATGTATTAGCAAGAAGAGAACAAGTGATCCCCTCTCAGGGTGGGCAAGGGACTTGAAGAGAAACTTCTCTGAAGAAGACAGGCGCATGGCCTACAAACATGAAAAAATGCTCACCATCCTTAATCATCAGAGAAATGCAAATCAAAACTACTTTGAGATATCATCTAACACCGGTAAGATTAGCCCATATCACAAAATCCCAAAATCACAGATGCTGGCATGGATGTGGAGAAAAGGGAACACTTCTACACTGCTGGTGGGACTGGAAACTAATACATTCCTTTTGGAAAGACATCTGGAAAACACTTAAAGAACTAAAAATAGACCTGCCATTTGATCCTATAATTCCTCTACTGGGTATATATCCAGAAGACCAAAAATCACACTACAATAAAGATATTTGTACCAGAATGTTCATTGCAGCCCAATTCATAATTGCTAGGTCATGGAGGAAGCCCAAGAGCCCATCAATCCATGAATGGATCAATAAATTGTGGTATATGTACATCATGGAATACTATGCAGCCATTAAGAAAGATGGAGACTTTACTTCCTTCATGTTTACATGGATGGAGCTGGAAAATATTCTTCTTAGCAAAGTATCCCAAGAATGGAAGGAAAAGTATCCAATGTACTCAGTCCTACTATGAAACTAATTTATAGCTTTCATAGGAAAGCTATAACCCAATTTTAGCCCACGAATATGGGAAGAGGGGAGAGAGAGGGGATGGGAGGGTGGAGGGTGGGTGGAGGGAGGGTGATTGGTGGGATCACACCTATGGTTCAGCCTATAAGGGTACATGTGAATCTCTCTAAATGTAGAATATAAATGTCTTAACACAATAACTAAGAAAAAGATGTGAAGGCTATGTTAACCAGTTGGATGAAAGTATTTCAAATTGTATACAAAAACAGTACACTTTACCCCATGATAGTATTAATGTACACTGCTATGATTTAATTAAAAAAGATTATGTAGCAGAATTTATTTGTATAAAATACACATTAAAGTATTTGGGGGTGAGGTGGCATCATGTTGGCAACTTACTCTCCAATGGCTAAAAAACCAAATTTCTACTAGAAACTTTTTTGAGACAAAGTCTCAAGCTGTTGCCCTGGGTAGAGTGCCATGGCTTCATAGCTCACAGCAACCTCCAACTCAGGCTCCAGCAATCGTCTTGCCTCAGTTTTTCTATATTTAATGAAGACGGGGGTCTCGCTTTTGCTCAGGCTGGTTTCAAACTCATGAACTCAAGTAATCCATCTGCCTCAGCCTCCCCAAATGCTAGGATTACAGGTGTGAGCCACCACACCCGGCCTAGAAGCTTTTTTGTAACTTAGAAATTGTTTCCAAATTTTAAAAAGATAGTAAAGGACAGTTAACATTGGAAAGAAAACAAAGATTGACAAAGAAAAAACCTTAAATGAATGCATACTCTGGCTGGAGTATACAGGGGGGCATAACCAAACTTATAGGGAAATCTACACATAGAAATGCATAGAGAGACCCTTCAAAATACAGAAAGGAGCTGCTGTCAATTTATCTCTAGAGTATGATATTCTCTGTCCAAACTCTTTTCCCTACTGACTTATACTCTGAAAAGTAGGAGTCACTGGACAAGGAAGCAATCTCCCTCAGCACCTTTGGCTATCGTAGCCATTAGGGAGAGTGGGAGCCTGAAGCTACTCTCATGGATTCAAGGACTGGAGCACTCAGGCTGAGGGCTTGAAACAGTTGCTGGGCATCAAAACAGGGAAAGCTACAGATCTCTTTAACATGACCACCGTGCCTTCGGTTCTTCCAGTAGTCTGAGGTTGGAGTGCAGTAGGGGAGGATTTGGCGGGGGGGGGAGGAATAGAAGAATTTAGAAACTGAAGAATTGCAGCTGCAAGTTTCTTGACCCAGAATATACTATTGTTACTACTGTAAGGTTTTTTACCACGCCCATGAAGACATAAAACTCAGAAAATGATAGTTTTTGCCTTTAGTTTTAGATTTCTTTAAGGAATCCGACAATAAAAGCTGAAAGTCCTACTAAGTTGGATACCTATTTGGTGAGTTTCACATTTTGTCTTCTAAGTTTCCTTTGATAGAAGAATACTTGCAAATGGCAATGAACACTTACTTTACAAGGACAGAGGGTTATGTGACTTGGTGGACCACGAGAACTCGATTTAATAACTGACCTGTAAAACGGGAGGAATGTGTCTCCCATGGAAGGGAATCAAATGGTGTCAGGTTCTTACCAATAACCACAGCATCAATAATAATATAGCAAGTACGATTTAATGAACACTTACTGAGTGCCAGGAACAGTGCTAAGAGTGTTATGTGTGTCATTTCATTTAAACATTTCAATAACTCTGTGAAGTGGGTACTATCGTTTCACAAATGGAACAAAGAAACACGTAAAAGTTAAAATGACTTCCCCAAGCAGAATTGGCTAGGAAATAGTAAAGAAGAATTCCGAACCTTGATCTAACGGTCTGAATCCAGCACCCCATTCACACTAACACATCTCCAATGGAAGCTCTTATTATTGATAACATGAATTATTAAATGCACACACCCCTGCCTTCTGCCACCTACAAAGCACTGTATTGACTGCTATTTGGGAGAAATACTGATGTGACCAATGATTCTTTCGCTCACTCTTCTTATGCCAGATAATTGCTCGTACTTATAACTCCCTGTGTTGTATATACCTAACATAAGTACATTTACCAAGAGTCTAGTATCTATTTATCTATCTTTTTATTATAAATACTCTACCCTTAACTAGTCTTTGCCTTTATTTTCCTCCCTCTGTATACTATCCTCCTAAATCATCATTTTATCCTTCTGCTCAATAAGTTGTAACAGGACCCATAGGCTAAATGAAAGCCAAATTCTTCTCTCCACCTTGCTATTAAGACTTCCATAGCCCCACTCTGCTCCAACAGTCCACAGTCATTTCCCTCTATTCTACGACAATCTTCCTGTGTTTTAGCCGTGTAGCTCTTCTCACCATCCTCCACTCAAGCATGATCATTCCTTCTAGAGCTGCAGTATGTAGTTGCTCATAGGATTCACTGCAAAAGAAAACCTGACCGAGGGGGCAAGTGAAGTTGGGGCTGAAAGATACCCTGCTCACTGCTCATCAAATAGTGTTTCATGGCAAAGTATGACTGCTTTTTTTTTTTTTTTTCTGGAGACAGAGCCTCAAGCTGTCCCCCTGGGTAGAGTGCCGTGGCATCACAGCTCACAGCAACCTCCAACTCCTGGGCTCAAGCGAGTCTCCTGCCTCCGCCTCCCAAGTAGCTGGGACCACAGGCGCCCGCCACAACGCCCAGCTATTTTTTGGTTGCAGCCGTCATTGTTGTTTGGCGGGTCCGGGCTGGATTCGAACCCACCACCTTAGGTGTATGTGGCTGGTGCCTTAGCCACCTGAGCCACAGGCACTGAGCCATGACTGCTTTTTTATTCTTTTTTTTATTTCAGCTTAGTGTGAGAGTACAATCAAATCACACTATTTGAATTTGTTAGGTAGAGTCCTCTTTTAGTTATGTCCAGCACACACAAAAGGTGTGCCATACACCATTATATTGAAGGCTGCCTTTTTCTTTTCTTTCTTTTTTTTGAGACAGACTCTCATTTTGCCACCTTTGGTAGAGTGCCATGGCATCATAGGTCACAGCAACCTCAGCCTCCCCAGTAGCTGGGACTGCAGGTGCCTGCCACAATGCCCAGCTAAAAGGTGCCTTTTTCTAGTTTCCTCAGAGGCAGTGTATGGGCTGGCACCACCCTGATTCCTACTCCATGTTTTCCCTTACACTCTTTGATAAGCTTGTCTCCCCAATACTTAATATGACTGTGTTTTTAAACAAAAATGAGCCATCAATCCAGATAAATACAACTATATTTAGATACGTATTTTCCAGAGTGGTTTCCTAGAGTAGAAAACTTGGAATCCAGAAATATCTGGGAAAATCTAGAATGTATAGTACAAACAGTTATCACTCCTTTTCTACTATTTCTTTAAGGCCTAGCACAAATCTTACTTCTATGAGGCCTTCCCTAACTACTATAGAGATTGATGTCTTCCTTCTTTTAGCTTCTATGGCACGTCATTCTGTTCTATGAAGTTTAATGATTGATTAGCCTATAATTTGCTGTTTTGAAATTGTGGAGCTATGTTGATATTTCTACAACATTAGATTTTAATTTCATTTTAAAAATATTTTAAACTATCCGAAAACAGTAATAAAACAAAGCATGCCCAACTCATATGGGTTACATACCAAATGTGGCAAATCACCACTGATTATATTAATATGTGTTGCCAAGGTAAAAGTGTGTGTGTGTGTGTGTGAGAGAGAGAGAGAGAGAGAGAGAGAGAGAGAGAGGAAAAGAGATGAAGAGAGTTGTGCTTTATTGCTATGTCTGTTTAAATGCAGAGTATCCTGAGATGGTAAGATAGAGTGTTAAAAAAGCCCTCACACCATGATGTCCACTATTTGTCTAGGTACATCAGGATTTTCTCAACAGTGTAACAAAAATGAAATAGATATAAACTGGAGACTAAGAATTTCTATAGCACTGAACTTCAGAGTTTTCTGTTCTTTTCAGTCTCTTCTTACTTTACAAATAAACATTGAAAACTTTGAATTATTAAAAATACTTATTTTGATCTTGTTTTTATCTTGGGGGGCCATGTGAGATCTTTCTGGGGGGGGGCAAAAAAGACTACTGCTTTAAATAATGAAACATGTTCCAATAAATTCTTCTCTGGTTCATTAGCAACACCAACATCAGTAATCTATGAGCATGTTCTGGATATCTAGTTGCATGCTAGGTGCTGGAAGTTATACGTGCAACTTAATCATATCTCAAAGGCCATATAAATTTTATACATCTGAGGCTTATCTCCATCTCTAAGGGATCTGTTTCCCCATAAAGAGGACTTAGAGATCCTGTGCATTTTATTTTATTTTATTTTACTTTTTATTGAATGCTAATTATGTACATTAATGCACTTCTGGTGTATAGTGTGGGGTTTTCACACACAATCTGAAACACTTCCATCAAACTGGTTAACATAGCCTTCATGCCATTTTCTTAGTTATTGTGTTAAAATGTTCACATTCTACTCCTGTGAATTTTAGATTTTCTTTGCCAGTCCTCTTCCCTTGGGTAAGGAAAAATGGTCACTCAAAGCCTTACAAAGTAGGTAAAAATATCACTTAACTTTCATCCCCTACCTAAGAGAAAATCTGTCTCCCAAATGACCAATTCAGCCTCATAGCCAGAGGTCCCAGATAATTCTGGGAAAGCCTGGTCTCTCAGAGGTAAATATTATAGAGCTTTATGACCAGGGAATTTTCCACTGAATAACACCAACACCCCCTCCATACAAGCAAACCAGATTGAAAGACAATGTTGGCTCAGTGACCCGTAGCACAGTGGGTACGGTGTCAGCCATATACACCGTGGCTGATGGTTTCGAATCCAGCCTTGGCCAGCTAAACAACGACAACTGCAACAAAAAACAGCCAGACGTTGTGGGGGGTGCCTGTAGTCCCAGCTACTTAGGAGGCTGAGGCAAGAGAATTGCTTAAGCCCAAGAGTTTGGAGTTGCTGTGAGCTGTAATACCCTGGCACTCTACCAAGGGTGACATAGTGCAACGCTGTAGAAAGAAAGAAGGAAAGAAAGAAGGAAAGAAGGAAAGAAAGAAAAAGAAAATGTCAAACTAGCTCTGTTGTTGTTAGACAAAAGGGGAGTGAGACTTCAAAGTCTCTTTGAATAATCTTTAGTTGGGACACAGGTCTAGATAGGCGGTCACAAAGGTGGGGCAACAGAGGTAGAGGTGGCTTTGGGTAAACTGGAATAAGTATTATAACTAACTCTTTTTCTCTCACAGGAAGATTGAAAAACAACTTCAACAAATAATTAAACAATTTTTTCTAAACTTCCCCCACATGGGATCACCACTCATTTCTAGTAGAGAAGCAATCACAGTGAGGGGCGAAGAATAACAACAATAGTAACAATTTCACAACTAATGATATATTTAGTGATTCATCCTAAGGCTATAGTTAATGATGGTGTCTATATTTGAACTTGGGAATTCTTGGCTCCAGATTTGGAGCTATTATTTTTTAACCACTTCATAAAGAATTGAAAGGGGGAAAAATCAGGAAGGAATTTACATGCTTAAATATGGAACCCCAAACAAGCTTGACACACACCTCATGACGTGACTAAATGTCATATCCCTGGAAGGGGCCATGTGCCACAGCCGTGGGCCCTCCTTGCATAAAGGGTTTGTCACAGTATGCAACACAGAGTAAGTGGCAATAACTATAATGCCAATCACACCCAACACAGAGAAATATGCCACAGGATAGGCATTAGGAAAGTCCTCTGAGTCACTGGGGGCAAATCAGAATGCAGAACAGGTCCAATTCTTTCCTTTCCTTTTCTTTTTTTTATTTCTTATAGCATAACTATGTATATTAATGCAATCATGGGGTACAGTGTGCTGTTTTCATATACATTTTGAAATACTCTCATCAAACTGGTTAACATAACCTTCATGTCGTTTTCTTAGTTATTGAGTTAAAACATTCATACTCTGCTTTTAGAAAGATTCACTTGTAGCCTTGTAAGATAAGCCATAGTGGTGACCCCACCCATTACCCTCCCTCCCTCCATCCAAGGCCCTCACCTCCCCTCTCTTCCCCCATATTCTAAGGCTATAATTAGGTTATAACATTCCTATGAAAGCTATAAATTAGTTTCAAAATAGAGCTGTGTACATTGGATACTTTTTCTTCCATTCTTGAGATACTTTGCTAAGAAGAACATTTTCTAATTCCATCCATATAAACATGAAGGAGGTAAAGTCTCCATCTTTCTTTAGGGCTGCATAGTATTCCATGGTATACATGTACCACGATTTATTGATCCATTCGTGGGTTGATGGGCATTTAGACTTCTTTCATGACCTAGCAATTATGAATTGAGCTGCAATAAACATTCTGATACAAATATCTTTGTTGTAATTTGATTTTTGGTCTTCTGGATATATACCTACTAAAGGAATTGCAGGATCAAATGGCAGGCCTATTTTTAGTTCTCTCAGTGTTCTCCAAATGTCTTTCCAAAAGGAACGAATTAATTTGCATTCCCACCAGCAGTGTAGAAGTGTTCCCATTTCTCCGCATCCACGCCAACATCTTGATTCTTTCCTTTTCCTCTAGCTTCTTCTCACAAAGTTCCCTACTTCCTTCTCTCCATTTCCCCTTCCTGTGCTCTGGCCATATTGCCTTTGTATTTTACATGGCCCTTTCCACAACAGGATCAATTACAATGCCTGGCACGTGGTAGTCACTAAATAAATATTCAAAGAAGGAAGGGAAAAAAAGACAGTAAGAGAAGAAGAACGCAAGAAGGAGCGAGTCCAGAAAAGTACTTAGTATTTTTAGTGTAATATTCATATTCATGTGAATAATATGTTCATCTACAGAGACAGGAGAAAGGAAAGGTAGACAATGAAAAAAAAATAAGAAAAAGATGGAAGAACAAATTTGCATGGGATGTTAAGCCAACATCACAACCATAACTGTGACATCAACATCAGCTCAATGAAGACAGGATAGGATGGAATAAGAGATGGGGTTGGACGGGTAGGCAGGGCCGGATAAAGATGAGTCTGGGGGCTTCCACAAATGTTGGAGTGACATGATCACATTTCCGTTTTAGAGTAAGCCCTTTGCTTGCAGAGTGGATGGAGGTCAGGAAAAGGGGTTGGGGAGGCAGAGGAAGACTGAAACCAGAAGAACAGTCAGGTCTGCTATAGGGAGTCCAGATAAGAAATGATAAAAAGCCTGAATTAGAGAGACAGCATATAGTGGGTCGTCACTAAATTCTGCCATTTTTTGGATTTGGGGCCTTGGATAAATTAGATCAGTTATTCTCTCTGGAATGAGAATATTTGTCCTATATATTTCACAGGGAAGACTTGAGAAGCTAAAAAAATACTGTAAAAGAAAGTGCGTTGTCAAGTTAAAACACTAGAAAATATATATTATTATTATAGGGGTGGATGTGGGAAAAAGAGGTGAGAGAAACAATTGAGAAGCATTATTCTAAGCATACAATCTACAAATGAGAGTCTTCTCTCATATTTCCCTTTTTCTTTTCATACATCAGTTGTCAAAATTGAGAAATTATTTTTTCTTTCTTTCTTTCTTTTTTTTTTTTTTTTTTTGGCCAGGGCTGAGTTTGAACCCACTACCTTCAGCATATGGAGCCAGTGCCTTACCCTTTTGAGCCACAGGCACCGCCTGGGAAATTATTTTTAATTTTCCTTTCCTATTAAAAGAAAAAGAAAAGGGATAATTGGAGGGGTGGAATAGGAGGAATTTAACACCTACCTTGTGCAAAGTATGTTCACATACATTATCTCATCTAATCCACACGATACCCACTATAATACTTCAGGAGGAGGTGTTCTTTTTCTTGAGACAGGGTCTTACTTTGTCACCCTCGGGAGAGTGCCGTGACGTCAGCTCATAGCGAGTTCAAACTCAAGTTATCCCCTTGCCTCAGCCTCCCGAGTAGCTGGGGCTACAGGTTCCCAACACAGGGGATTTTTTAGAGACTGGGTCTCACTCTGGCTCAGGCTGGTCTTGAACTCATGAGCTCAGGCAGTCCACCTGCCTTGACCTCCCAGAGTGCTAGGATTACAGGCTTGGGCCACTGCACCCAGCCAGGAGGAGATATTATCATCCCTTTTTTACTGTTAAGAAAATTAAGTGTCTGGCTCACTGCCTATAGCTTAGTGGCTAGGGTGCCAACCACATACACTGGAGCTGACGGGTTTGAATCCAGCCCAGGCCTGCCAAACAACAATGACAACTACAACCAAAAAATAGCTGGGCATTGTGGCCGGCGCCTATAGTCCCAGCTACCTGGGAGGCTGAAGTCTATGTTAACCAGCTTGATGAAAGTATTTTAAATTGTATATGAAAACACTACACTGTACCCTATGTTTGCATTAATGTATACAGCTATCATTTAATAAAAAAAAAAAAAAAAAAAAAGAATCGCTTAAGCCCAAGAGTTTGAGGTTGCTGTGAGCTGTGACACCATCGCATTCTACCCAGGGCGATAGACTCTGTCTCAAAAAAATAAAAAAAAAGAAAGAAAAAAAGAAAATTAAGTCTCCAAAAGGTAAAATAAGTTGCCCTAAGCCACAAAGCTAGGCAATGTCAAAAGGCAGAGTTAGCATTTAGACAAAAGTCTAATTCTAGAGTTTTTTTCTCTTAAATATTATACTGTTGAACAGGGTTGTTATTTTTCCATCAATTCAATTGTTATTGGAGTTAACAATTCTTAAGACAGACAAGGAAAAGACAGCCGTTGCAAGCCATTAGGGGATCTGTTTACTCATTTGGAAGTCATGTATTGGTCACCTATGCTGTGCCTGGAAGTTATCTTAGGCAGTGTAAGCACCAGGTTGAAGAGGGCAATACAGTCATACAAGCACAGGAATTTTACCACCACATGGTAAGTGCTGCCAAAGAGAACAAAAGATCCTTGGAAGCACAGGGGAAGGAAAAATAAATTCATTTTGAAGAGGTCTGGGACTGTTTCCTAGAGGAAGTGGCATTTGATCTTGATACCAAAGATTGAATAGGAGTTCACTAGGTAGAAAAGAAGGTAGAAATGATGGAGAAGAATATTCCAGACAGAGTGGGCAGTACATCCAAGAACAAAGAGATATGAAAGAACATAAAGTGGCTTGGTAATGTTGAAAAGTTCTGTATGAATGAAGTGTAATATACACTATGAGTTTGGGAAGGATGAGTAGAGGGAAGAAATATACAGACATGAAGATAGAAAGGCAGTTGGGACCAGATTATGAAAATGCTTAAATGTGTTAAGCTAAGGAGTGTTTATTTTATCTTGAAAGAAACAGGAAACCAACAAAGGCTTTTAAGTCAGCAGATAACATAATTAGATTTGTTGTTAGAAATAACACTGGTGGCAGTGTAGAGATTAGAATGGAGCCAGGGGTAGAAAAACCAGTTAGGAGGCTATTGATGTGTGAGGATGAGGTTTGAAACCAACAGAATACAGACAGAAAATTCAGATTCTGCAGATTTTTGGTAAAATTATCGAAACTTGGTAAGAAGGGACGTGAGAGGTGATGGCTGATTCTGTATTCTCTTGCTGAAACTGGGTGGATGGTGATAACTTTTAACAAAGGTAAAAAAGATTGCAGCAAGATGTAGTGTCATGGGAAGGACTATAAAGTAGTTTCATCTTTAGATATACTGTGTTTGGGGCAATAAAAAGTAATAATAGCTGGCTTTGGTTGAGTGCTTATACTGAACTCCAGGCACTGTTTTAAGTGCTTTATATCTATCAATTCATTGAGAGACAGGTAGAGGGCTTCGTAGGCAATTGGAAATATAGATTTGGTGCTCAAAAGAGATTTCTGGGCTGGAGTTATAAATTTCATAGTCATCAATGTATAGGAGGCATACTTAAAATCACTGAGGCAAGAAGAGGGCAAAGGATGAAATGTTGGGAAAAACCACCATTTAAGAACCAGGAAGTGATAAAGATTATAAAAAAAACACGGTAACAGCAAAAATCATGCCTAAGTTGTTCACCACTGTGTCACTAGGACCTGGCATGCTACTTAGAATACAGTGGTTGCTCATTAAATAGTTGTTGAATGCATGCCTTTTTAAAAAAAAAGATCAGAGATGTATACGGAGAACCAATGAGACAGGTTTGGATCATAATCCCAAAAGACAGTCCGGAATACCATAATTTTGAATGTTGAAATCCCCAAAGATCAAATATTGAAATTCCTAAAGATCAACATCCCCTAAAGTCTAAATCCCTGAAACCTAAACCCTTAACGTCTAACCTAATCCTTAACGTAACAATTCTAAAAGATTAAAATCCCAAATGTTAAAATCCAAGAAACCACATTCTGGGGAAAGAATTACTATGTTTTTGGTGATAGGCGGGATTATTGCATCCTGTTAGTTGCATCATGCTAGGCACAACTATTAACTCGTTATTGTCTTGATTTGGAAATTAAGTATAGTTTAAGGAGATGCATCAGCCCGAAGCTGACAAGAAGTGGACTTGTGGACTAATTTTTAGATGTAAATTAGACTGGATTAAGGAATATGTGGAGACCTGGTGAAACATTTTGGGCAAGTCTCTGAGGGTGTTTCTAGAGGAGATTAGCGGATGAATCTGCGTGGACTCTGTTGGTAAAGTCTGTCCTTAATGTTGGTGGGCATCATTTAATTGGCTAGAGGTACAAAGAGAACAAATATAGAAGGTGAATGGGTCTGGAACAGACTTTTCTTTTGCTGCTTTAGACATAACAAATCTATCTCCATGCACATGCACCATCACAATGCTGATTTTCTGTGTAATCACTGTGTATGTACATAAAAACATTGAAAGTTCCTCAATAAATGAAGAGATGTCCTTTTTGCATATCAGCATTGGTGAAAGAAAAAATTTCTCAAGATTTCAGCTCTTTGGGTGACCCATTTTGTCAAAAGACTTGGGTTGTGGGCGGCGCCTGTGGCTCAAAAGAGTAGGGCGCTGGCCCCATATACTGGAGGTGGCGGGTTCAAACCCGGTCCTGGCCAAAAACTGAAAAAAAAAAAAAAGACTTCGGTTGTTTGTCATAGAATTTTATTTTTTTCATATAATTTTTTTATTATAAAAACAATCCTTTATTGCCCCAATTGTAATAAAAAGGAGGAATACGAGGATAGTAATTTATGAATGTATTTCAATACACAAATGTATGGGGCTACCTCCTCACAACCTGAGGAAGCAGCTTGACTGCTTACTCCTGTTGTCATGGCATTTTAGATGACCTCATTTATAAAGCTGGGTACACACAATAACCAGCCATAGTGATAGGCATTTATACATTTCCATTTTGACCTATTTCTTTATAAACATAGTTCATCTCCTCATAACGGGTATACCTGTGCAATTGTTCTTCGTGGACACTTTTTGTGTTATTGCCTATTCTATTGTGTAAAGTGGCCTATGAAGTATTTTGTTGTGTTTTTATGTTTCTCAAATAGATCTCCTTTAAAAGATGGAAGTAAATATTTGAAAAGCATTTTTATTATTATTTTGAATTGTATTTTCAGGATTTGGAGCTTGTTGGGATGTCAACATTTGGAATTACGGCATGTGGGATTATGTCTTTCAGGATTTATGATTAGATCCCCAATGTGGCAGAATATCCTCAAAATGAAAGGAGGAAAAGAGATTTCAGAATGATTGGAAAATGCCAAGTAACACAGTAGAGAAATCAGATAGGAAGGGGAATGCAAAGAAGCCTTTGGGCTTGGTTGTTAGACCGTCATTAGTAGCTTGAAAGAGGGCAGTCTGATGCAGTAGACTCGTTCTAGACTCTAATAGGTTGAAGGGTAAATAATTGCTCCAGAAGAGTAGACAATGACCAGGGATTTGGTGGTAATGCCATTGAAGGGGTTAGAGTTACTGAGGAAAATGAAGCTTGTGCTGTGCTTTTTTGTTTGTTTGTTTTTATAATGGAGGAGACTTCAACATTGTTTGCAGAAGAGAAAAAGAAACCCTAGGAGAGGGATAGATCAAAGAAGGTAAGAGAGTGGATAATTGTTCTTATCTACTTTTCCCATGGCCATTTTCTCTTAAGTATGCTTATCAGCTCTTCTTTTTTCATCTTGTTAGATGTTAAAACAAGTTAGAGCCCTATGATCTGCCTCACCAGGACATTCAGGCAGCGAAAAAGGACTTGATAGTTTAATACAACCTGGTGTTTTCTTTTCTTCTCTCTCTCTCTCTTTTTTTTTTTTTTTTTTTTTTTTTGGAGACAGCCCCTCAAGCTGTCCCCCATGGGTAGAGTGCTGTGGCATCACAGTTCACAGTAACCTCCATCTCCTGGGCTCAAGTGGTTCTCCTGCCCCCACCTCCCAAGTAGCTGGGACTACAGGCGCCTGCCACAACACCGGGCTATTTTTTGGTTGCAGCCGTCATTGTTGTTTGGCAGGCCCAGGCTGGATTCGAACCTGCCAGCTCAGGTGTATGTGGCTGGCGCCTTAGCCACTTCAGCCACAGGTGCCGAGCCTTTTTTTTGAGACAGAGTCTCACTTTGTTGTCCTTGGTAGAGTGCTGTGGTGTTACAGCTCACAGAAACCTCCAACTCTTGGGCTTAAGAGATTCTCCTCTTGCCTCAGCCTCCCAAGTAGCTTGGACTACAGGCATCTGCCACAGTGCCCAGCTATTTTTTGTTGCAATTCTTGTTGCCGTTTTAGCTGGCGTGTGTCAGGTTCGAACTGGCCACCCTCAGTATATGGAGCCCTACTCACCCAGCCAAAGGCGCTGCCCAGCCTGGTGTTTTCTTAATATTTTCTTTTTTATATGCCTATGTCTTATCACCTATACAGTATAGAGCAAGTGTATACTCCAAGTGTAGTGGTAAAATTAGGGAATTATCCATAGTTCATATGAATGCTTTATTCATAATTCAGATAGGCAAATACCAATACATATTGATATTTGAGGCCAGTTTCATTCTTGTATTTGTGAAGTAACAAGGGCAATAGCATACTTTGCTCTAGTGATCTAGTTTGACTAAGAGCTTGTAGAATATGTGGGCATAATTACTAGAGACTCCAAACTATGCCTAAAAACTAAAAGATTGTAAGCACTCATACTCAACGCAAATGCCCTTTTGCCTGAACAAACCTTAGACAGTGACTGTCTACTGTAATTTCATAAGCTAGGGCTTCTTTTTTAATATCATGGATTATTTTGACAGTCTAGTGAAGCTTATGGACTTCTTTTTAGAATAATATTCCCCCCTTTTTTTTTTCTGAGATGGAGTCTCACTATGTTGCCCTGGCTGGAGTGCAGTGGCTGTTCATAGGCACAGTTACATTGTGCTACAACCTTGAACTCCTGGTCTCAAGTGATCCTCCTAACTTAGCCTCCCGAGTAGTGGGACTACATGTGCCTTCCACTGTGTCTTGATAGAATAATATTCTTTAAAGAATACAACAAAATACATGGGATTACAATGAAAACCAATTACATTGAAATGTAATAATCAAAATATATAAGAAAGGTCAGGTATGGTGGCTCACACTTGTAATCCCAGAAATTTGGGAAGCTGAGGCAGGAGGATTGCTCGAGTCCAGGAGTTCTGGACCAGGCTGGGAAACACAACTAGACCCCATGTCTATAAAAAAATAGAAAAATTAGCCAGGTGTGGTCCCAGATACTAAGGAGGCTGAGCTGGGAGGATAGCTTGAACCCAGGAGTTCAAGGTTATAATGAGTTGCACTCCAACCTGGGCAACATGGTGAGACCCTGTCTCAAAAAAAAAGATATACATATAAATAATATTTTTTTGATATGGTAACATGTTTCTTTAGTAACACATTAAATAATAATATCTATCATCCCCTTCTCTCTTGTCTTAAATACATTTGTATTTGACCTGCCAATACTGTAAATATATTGTCATTCATGATTATGTGTTTACCTAGTCATTTGATGATTCACTTACTGGGGTACTCCTACATTTGTATCAGTAGCTTCACTCATCTTAAGATGTACACCAAGATACGTATTCTTTTATTTATTTTTAATTAATTAATTAATTTATTTATTTTGAGACAGAGTCTCATTTTGTCACCCCTGGTAGAGTGCCATGGCACACAGCTCAGAGCAACCTCAGACCCCTGGGCTCAAACAATTCTCTTGCCTCAGCCTCCCAAGTGGCTGGGATTACAGGTGCGTGCCACAACATCTGGCTATTTTGAGAGGCAGGGTCTCGCTCTAGCTCAGGTTGGTATCCAACTTGTATGCTCAGGAGATCCGCCCAGCTCAGCCTCCCAGAGTCTGGGATTACAGGCATGAACCTGTGGTGGTTTGTTTGTTTAAAGACACGCGGTCTCACTATACTGTCTAGGGTGGTTTCCCTCTCTTAGCCTCAAGCAATCATTTCACCTCAGCCTCCTGAGTAGCTTGGACTACAGATGAGAACTATCATCACATCCAAATCCAAGATACACATTCTATGTACATACACTTCCATATGTATATTATAGTTAGCTGATATAGGATATTTGCTAACAGACAAAACAGAAGACTACTTAAGAATTCATAGAGACACAGCCCCAAATAAACAAATACTTTTTTTGATCTTTAGAATAAGAAAGGATTTTCTCCATCTCTCAGTTCCCTTAACATGTTATTCATACTTCGATGACTGCTATAAGACTGAAAATCACGGTGGAAAAGACCAACCTGGGCAAGTTACAACTTAACCTGAAATAACAACACTAATGATAATAGTAAAGATGTTGATGTTTCAATCAGATCTTGATTTGAATGTGGCTAATGGCATTTTACGTATGCTTTCTGCAGATGGGACAGTAGACATGGTTTCTCCACTTACCCGCCTCCCTACTGGAATAAATCTCCCACTAGGCTCTTGACTTTCAATATATTTGGTTGTATTGGAGCCTTCCATAAAAGCACATTTAGATAGGGGCAAAGCAGGAAGAAAACGTTAAAAACTCTGACCACTTGGGGATGTATTTTGTCTCCTAGACAAGTTGGCCTATGGTGAGAATTTTATCTTTCCAGTCTTTTCTCCAACACGATTCAAGAGTACATGCAGATAATTATTTATTACTAACTCCTATCTTTTCAAGAACATAATGAGCACCATTGTCTAAGAACCAAAATTCCTAGAGAGTTAAGAATTATGTTTAAATAAATCTTCACACACCGTGCCTAGCCTAGGACAGCTCCTTGGATAGTTAGGTACTTAGTAACCAAAGATGATGATGTATATTCTGAAATCCTAAGCTTATTCAGGTAAATTGTGCAAATATTTTTACCTGAATGAAGATCATCATCCCTTTAAAATCAGTGTAATGGAAATTCACTTTTAAATCCTGGATTTTACGTTTAGGTTTACACACACACACGCGCACACACGTATACATACATGCATGCTTTATGAACTCTGAGAAAGAAAGATCTCAAAAGCACCTAGAAGACCATATCTTCAAATGCTTACCAATATTCCATTATTGGTAACTTAATTCTCACAGTAAAGAAACTTTATCCTAGTGAAACAGAATATAGTTTCTGTTAATCTATTTACAATACCTACTTTCATTAATATTAGTCAAACAAAATACAGAGAATTCAAATGTTCAAAACCATCTGAAATGTGAAAAAACACTCTACATCTGGAGGATGAAGTGGAATTGAGAGAAGATAAGAACCAGCCCAAGCATATGAAAATCCAGTGTCCAGAGTGGAAAAGAAAAAGGAAAAAAACCTCCCTTCAGAAAAGTCATCTTCTGAGAACTTATCCTGTGACTCTCCTCTTTCTTTTTGCCAGTTTTCCAAAACGAAAAAAGAAATAGCTTTATAACCCCAAAGATGTTGTGCATAAGTAACCAAGGAGTGAAGGAAGAGGCTCGGGAATCCATCAAGGCAAAAAATAAAGTCAGTGAATCTCCAGGTTTATTTTAGTCTTACTAGGGTCAGTCACATTGACGTATCAGGCGACACTGTAAAACAATGAATTAGAGTCTAAAACCCAAGTAGTGCTTGATTTGGGAGACTTACTTCGGTACCTGTAAGAACTGAAAGCACCATCCTTCTGTGGCTTTTAAGAATATTAAGTGATAGAAGGCAGTATTTGGGAAGTCTTTGGCTATCTGGAACAATCTGTAGTTCTTTCCTCAAAAGTACACAGAATAAGATCACTCAGAGTCTGAAAATAAAGATTTTGCTGGAGGGTATTCTGCCCAAGGACGATATTTTTACAAGTGGCAAGATTCCTGGACAAACCGTCAACTAATCAAAACTTGGCACTTTCAATAAATGTACTGAGAAGCCTCAGGGTAACACAAAACTAAACTTGTACACAGAAGGAATCAGATGGAGAAGTGTACAGAACCCTGGATCAGTATTTCTGCTTACAAAGTCTGGAGTTCACATAAGAGTTGATGTCCTTAGTTAAGAGTCACAAGATGTTAGAACTCAAGTTTTCTTACACGGTCCTCGCCTCACAAAAGAAATCATGTCACTTTATTCTGGCATTTTCCTAAAGACTTCATATGCCAGGACAAACTAATCCATTTTTTCATAAACATATTAAGAGATTCTTCTAGGTTGAATTAAGTATGGCCCTATAAACAAATAGTAAAAAATACAGCCAGTTAAAAATATCAAAACCCACAAGATTAATATTTGGAATATGTATCCATCTGTTATCGGTATCTGACTTTGGCTGTTACTAAGGCTTTAAAAAAAATACAGCAGTGAAAAAGTACTAGATACTTTAACAACTTCATGCCCAAATTCAACAGTTTTTCTTTCTGCCACCGTATGTAGCTAGTATGACTGGAAAATCGCAGCATCTCTGATTATTGAGGCCACTCCACCTTTGTAAATTTATTCTAGTAATTCCATTGGAGATTTCTGGGATCCATGAAACTTCTCCTGACCAGATGTCTATAGAAATTTCTTTGCCTGTTTGCTCCTAGCTAATTTAATATAGGATATCTAAACAGCCCCTAAAATGTTAACTTTTAGATTTTTTTTTTCTGTCGTAACTTTAACTTTCAACTTGCTGATGACATAGAAAACCAGTAAAAGAAAACATGAGACCGAAATTGAACATCATCTAGTGATATCAGTTGAATTCAGGTAGTTAAAGAATCCAGATGTTGTCACCCGGTACTGTCAAAGAACTCACAAGCAAATACTGTACTTAAATTTAATGCCCATAACTTAGAGGCACTTTCAAGTCCTTCTCCACCCCCCTTGTGCTCTTCTCCCACTCTCAAACTTGTGTGCCAATTCATGTTCTTGAAGGCCAGGGAAAATTATGTTTCTTCTACTTGAAGGTGGATGCAGAGGAAGGTAACAGATGCCACTCATTCTAAGTTGTTTGAGGAAGAGGCTCAGAAATGTGTGCATCTTTTGTCTGCTACTTTTATTTCCCTCTCCCGTTACGAAGTTTTAGAAGATACCTGAGTCTCTAAAGCCTTAACCTGACATTGTTTCAGTCCTCTTCGAGAAGCTCATTTACTCGCATTAGAAAGGAGAGTGGTGTGAACTCTGCAGTGCAATCCTCTGCAACCCCCAACACGAACATATGAGGTGGGGATGGGAAGAAGATCCAAGGAAGAGGAGGAGAAGGGGTTGGAAGAAGAGACTCACCGCTCCTGCCAGTTCCTCGGTCAGGCACAACGTAACCAGCAGCAGCCACAACCTGAAACGGGAGGGAGGGTGAGTAATATGGGCTTTCTAGGCTCGGGGTCTTGCGTCTGCCCGCAGCCCCCCAACCCCTTTTTGATGACTGCTCCCACTTTCTCTGCCCTGGCAGAAGTGCAAGTATAGTCCCGGCCTGGCAAAGTAGCCCGAAATAGGAAAGAGGAGGGGAGCTCGGGGCAGCAACAGCTCACCCAGGGTGCATGCTTGCGGCTCCTCCGGAGCTGGGTCCCGGGAGACTGCTAAGCGGCTCCGCGGCCCCGGCTCATCGGGGCTCCGCTGATGCTTGGCGGCTACTTCCTTACTCAGGACAGGGCTGGGAAGCGAAGTGGCCCAGTTTGGAAGAAACTAAACTCAGCTTTTAGATAAGAACTTCCCCAAAGGGAAACAGGCTCAGCGGTGCCCGTTACAACTTGCCGCACTCAGGAGATAGTTCCATGCACCAGGAGAGGAAGGAATGGAGGGGAAAGGGGCGGGGCGGTCTGCTGTCAATCATCCCCCCTACCTTGGGCAGCTGGTAGTCTTGCTCACTTTCTGGCACCTCTAAACACGACATTTTCAAATTATCTCCACAGCTTCACACATAGGTCCCTAGAGACCTATACACTAAGACCTAACCAACTATGCATCGTACACTTCCATAAACCACTAAGTTACACATAAATAGACTTAGTCATACTAATTATACATAGACAGATGGGCCCAAAAGTGCTCTAGCGCAAACGCCCAAATGCATACAGCACTCATTTTAATAGACTGTCCACTAAGCTTTTGGGAAGAAGGGGGAGTTTCTGGAGTTGTAACTCTCTCCTAAGCTAAGGAGAACTTAAGGATGAGTGCCTCCCCCCAGTAGATCCAAAACCTTCAAAGACGCTAAAGTTAACTAATCCCAGGGACCGAGACAACAGAAATGTTGTGAAGAATTCTTCAGCAAACTTGTGAAAGACCCTTCAAGGAGTCCACATGAAATGTTTTTGGGCCTTTTGGTACTTAAAAAGATTTATATAGCAAATTGGCAAAGTAATGTTCAAGTCTATTTGGAAGACATGAATTCAACTATTAACTCAATTTAAATATTTCCAGTGAGGTGTTCGTGTTAATTCTAAGGAAAACTGCATTAAAGTTATTTAATTCCTTGCCCTAAATCTTTCTGCAACACAACTACAAGGAGAGTCAATACCTTTTATGTTAGCTTATTAAATATTAATTATGGCATTCAATGTAGCTAAATAAAAATATTCAACTGTATTACAATAAAGTTCAACCATACGATTACAAATATCTACTGAATGCTCTCAAATCTTGTGTGTACAAACTATTGAAGCACACATACATTTTCTTCCTTCTTCATTTATAAGCATGTATCTAATTATATATACTTCCAATATTTTCACAGCTCCCTCTTGTATGCAGAAACTCTGTCCGGCGAGCAGCTGGAAGGCAAAGACGCGGCCCAGAGAGCAGCGACCAAAATTTGTTTCTAATGATTAACAATGAAAAGCACGGGTCCTCTGAGATCCATCCGCTAAAAAAAATAGTCCCAAGCTCAGGTTTATTTGTATTTGGCTTTGGCGCTCACACCAGTGAGAATGGGACTGGGCCGGGAAGAGTAGTATCAACAGAAGGTGCAAATGAACGAATAGCAAAGCTTCCCGGTTCGACTCCTAGCGCTCCGTCAACGGGTCTGGAAGTTTCCCTCCTTCAAATAACTGAGCGTCACTCCCTCGCAGGTTGCTGGGGCAGCCTAAAGCTGTGGCGGAGTGATACTGAAATTCCCCTGCGCTGGTGGGGAGGGGGCGGTGCGCGGAGAAGAGAGCGAGGAAAGTAGATCTGTAGGACTTGAGTGAGGAAAAAGTTTGCAAGTCTGGACAGAAGGCAAAAGTGCTCCCGAGAGATCGGCTTTGGGGAGGGGAGGGGGGAGAGAAGAATAGCTTTTTTTTGTTTTGTTTACCCCTTTCCACTCTTAAAAAGCTTCTTTCTCTTTGCCCAAGCCGACCGGCACTACTGGGACCCTCTCACTGTTGCTCTCCGGCTTTAGCTCTCTCCCTACAAACTCTCAAGATTATGTCAATTGGGCAGAGCCGGCCGGGGATTTCGTGCGGGTGCTGAAGGAGCTGCGGGAGCCGGAGAAGAATGAAACTGCGTGGAGTCAGCCTGGCTGCCTGCTTGTGCTTACTGGCCCCGAGTCTTTGGGGGCAGCCTGCTGAGGCTGCGGTAAGTCCTCCTCCCCCGGCCCCCCGCCTGTCGCCGCACTCTTTACTTTGAAATCACTTTTTTTTTTTTTTTTAAATGTTCTTTTACCTTCCTTCTCCTTGGCCTTGGCTAGGGAAGTCAAATTTGCTTTCAATTACTTAGAAAGAAACATTATTTACAACGCGGGTAACTCAAGCCTTCTGAAGTCCAAGGAAGACGTTTAAGTGTTTAAAAATAGGGCTGTTTGCTTCCCTGCGACTAACTGCTCTGGGTGCAAGAGCAAAGCCTGGGGTAGGGGACACTAATGGCTCACTAGACGCTGGTGGGTATTTAAAACTTTCCTCCCCACTCTCCGCCCTTGGGTGTTTCCCTGCCTGCCGGCTAACCTTTTCACTTGTACCCAGCCCACACATTCTTGAAACTTTCTCTATGGTTTAATATTTTGTCTCTTCTACAGTTGAGCTCCCATCAAACTGTTAAACCCCCTTCCCTCCATGAAGTTCTTCCTCTTTGCTCTTTCCTTCGGCAACACGAGCCTCCCCCCACTTCAGGTCAGCAAAATCACTGACCTGCTTTCTCGTTATGACATCCTTGTTACAAATGCTGAGGTAACATTTCAAGAGGAGTGAGGTAAAGACCTACGGCCTCAGGCTTCAGGTCTTTTGCCTCTACTTTTTATAAAGCTGGGGGGTTTTGTTTGTTTACTTAAAAAAAAAAAAAACTCACCCAGGCACCTAAACAAATTGCGAATTTGCCCATCACCCATTTAAAGGAAAACAATTCTCTTTTTTTTTCAAAGGAGAATCAGCATTCCAGTTTAAAGGAGAGCAAGGGAGGATGTACAAGTGAAATGACAGAGCAGAAAGTTCCATTCAGTTTTAGGAATTTAGAATTAAACCCCAGGATGTCTCCTCGGAGGGTATCTGGGTAGTCCCACCCACTATCCTACTGAGGATGAGAGGTAGATGTAAAGGAATGAATGGCTTTGTCAGAGAAAATGTTCTCCATCATCTTTAACTTCACATAACCTCTAAAAAAGTGGGTGACAAATTATTTCAGTGTTGTATTTGAGTGATTATAATGGTTGGTTTTTAAAACAATTTAATATGAGGTCATGGCTTAGGCCTTCACCTGGTTGGGTGACTATCAATTCTTTTATATATTTTTAAATTAAATCATAGCTGTGTATATTAATGCAATCATGGGGTACAGTGTGGTGTTTTCATATACAATTCAAAATACTCTCATCAAACTGGTTAATGTAGCCTTCGTGTCATTTTCTTAGTTATTAAGACATTCATACTCTGCTTTTAGAAAGATTCACTTGTACCCTTGTAAGAGAAACCATAGAGGTGACCCTACCAATTCAATCCTTTTAAGTAGCTGCTATGTTATGGCTTATCAGGATCCACTTTTAAGTTAGCTGTCTAGCTTCCCTATAGCATGCGGTGTGCCTTGCCCTCTTTCTATCTGTCATAAAATGTGTATTCAACTGGCCCTCATGTTGGCTTGAGTAACATAATAATTATGATAGCAAATCTTTTGAAAAGCTATACATAGCAAATATTTAATTATGAATACCATAATTTTCTTTCACAGTAGATCGATGATTGAAAATGGCCTTTTTGATGCAGAACACATTAATGGGGTAAAGTTTAGTCAGTCAGTAGGGCGACAGACCATTGGATAAAGCTGCAATTGTGCTGTTGAAAATAGTTCATTTTAAAAACTTGTTTTTGGTGCCTCCTGTATATGGCATTTAGCCCAGGGGCAAAGATTTTGTGGATGTTTGATCAGCTATTTCGTTTCTTTTGAAACTGCTGTTAATAAATGTGCACCAGATACCAATTATGCAGGAATGTATACCAACACTATGCATCAATTTACATTAAAATGAGATTTATTTATTATTGGCAAAACTTGAGAGCAAACTTGTTTTCTTGGATTCTTAAACGGTTGACTGTTTATAAAGTAATTACAGATTTCTCTTTTTACCTCATGTATATTTTTTAAAGAACATTTTGCATCCCATTTAACTATCTGTAGGATATTGTGCCTCTGTTAAAACCAAGGGTTTGTTTTTCCTGCTTCACACATCAGTATTCTAGTTAGATGAATATTTTAATCATCTCAAATGTATGAATGGTATCTGCTCTTCATACTAGTGCTGGGGATGTTGGTAATCTTTCCCATAGTAAAACTGGATGGTGATGGGGGGCTGGTTATTGTCTGAAGTAGTCTAGTATTGGGGTTTTTACATGAGGAAGAGCATTGATACTTAAATTGCCTTACTTTTTCATAAATAAATGATTTTGTTATCTCTGATGTCATGCCAAGTTGGGATATCACAAATATGTGGAAGATTTCTTTTAGGTAGAACGTTCATTAAGTAGAATAAAGTAACCTTTATGCCAAAAGGTTAGCAGTAAGAGAAAAAGACAGCTTTAGGTTGGAAAGGTCATTTCTGGTGATGGGAAGAATGTATTTTTACATAAAGATGATTACACCTATACTGACTCACTGTCAGTATGATACACACTTTAGATTTATGGATCCAGGTATTATGTAAAATTATACTAGTACTCTGCAAATCTTAGCAAGTTGTTCTTTGTATAGTAGAGTGGATAGGTTTCTCTAATTTAAATGTACTGTCTCCCCTGTGACCAGTGGCAAAAATTCAAGGGTAGCACAGTGGTTTGTAACCATGAAACATTTCTTCCTCTGTGAAGTATGTTGCTCCATAGGTAGGATTTATCATCATTGTCATGGTTGTCATTTCTCACTATAGTTTATATTTTCTGAGTGTTTACTATGTGCCAGGCACTGTGCTAATATGTTAATAACCATTAATATATTTAATATTCACAACAGACTTATGAGGTACATTCTATTATTATCCCCATTTTGCAAATGAAAACTACACATCATAGGTTAAATAACTTACCAGAAGTCATATAGTAGTAAGTTGTGGAGCTAGAAAATTTGAATCTAGGCAGTTTGGCTCCAGATTCTTTGTCCTTAACAACTGTCCTATACTGCCTCCTTTGTGTGTGATCTGTAGAGATTTATTTGGCATTCAGAATATTTGAATCTCTACTACTATTTTTTTTGGACATAGGAGGTGAAATGGAAATGATAAGATTAATACATCTCTACCTGTTCATGACAGGATAAGCAGCATGGTATGACGGAAAGAACTTTGGCCTCCGGAAAAAAAGATCAGAGTTTAATCTCTATATGTATAATTATATAGAATGAGATAATTTAAAAGCAATCTAAGAGCATTTTCTGTTGCAGATTGTGTCATTTTATGCTATCACAATATGTAAAAAGTTAGATTTAAAAAACAACTATAATTTGTGTTAGATGACTTGTTTTGAAGAAAGATCTGCTTTGTAATTCTTTAATTACTCAGTTTCCACATTAATTTTGAATACACCAATGTTTTTGGGAACATAACTATTATGAAAAAACAGGGTATGTATGCATGCATGGTGGCACATTTTACTTAAGATGCTTGATTCAGTTTTATTGCTTTTACCAATTTACCTAGTCACCATATCCAGTTTTATTTGCTCGGCTGTCTATATATGTTTCATCTTGTGCATATATGTATATGTGTATCTCTCTTGTGACTGTTTAAGAGTTTGTGTTTTAATTGGGTTTTTGTAGTCTGTATGTAAGACCTGAAACTCTTTACCTTCAGATAACCTTGATAACTTGGTTAAAAGGCTGTTTTTTTTAGGTTTATCCACTGTAAAGTCACTATTTTTTCCCTTTGTTATTTACAAAGTGAGAGAATCTTATGAGACTATGTAGGAGGTTGTTGTGAGACGACATAAATATATTGTTCCTTTTTCTTTTTCTTCTTTTTTTTTTTTTCTGGCCACTTCCCAGCAGAAATAAATATCCTGTTTCTCATACTTTTCTTAATTTTTTTTTTATTTTTGAATTTCAAGTTGATATGAGGGTACAAATTTTTAGGTTACATTGTTTTCAATTATAAGATAAAGTTCAAGTTGTAGTTGAGCCCTTCACCCGGGGGGTGTGCTGAACACCCTCACATTGTGCACATTAGGTGAAATAACACCAAATGTCATCCCCCTGCCAATCACTTTCCCTCCTCTCCATTCTCCTGCCAATCATTTTTTCTCCTCTCCCCTCCCTTCTCCTTCCTTTCCCCTCTCCCTTGCTAGACTATATTTGTGTTTTATCATTCTTGTGGTCGTGTACTTGTCTATATATTGGTTTCATATTAGTATTGAATATATTGGATATTTTTTTTCCAGTCTTGAGATACTTTACTAAGAAGAATATGTTTCAATTCCATCCAGGTAAACATAAAACATGTGAAGTCGCCATCTTTTCTTATGGCTGAATAGTACTCCATGGTATACGTATACCACAGCTTGTTAATCCATTCATGGGTTGATGGGCATTTGGGTTACTTCCATGTCATGGCAATTGTGAACTGAGCTGCAGTAAACATTCTGGTGCAAATGTCTTTGTGGTAAGATGATTTTTATTCTTCTGAGTAGATACCTAGTAATGGAATTATAGGATCAAATGGAAGGTTTACTTTTAACTCTTTGAGGATTCTCCATACTTCTTTCCATAAAGGTTGTATTAGTTTGCAATCTCTCCAGCAGAGTAGAAGCGTTCCCTTCTTTCCACATCCATGCCAGCATCTGCAGATTTGGGACATCGTGTTGTGGCCCTACTGGAGTTAGGTGGTATCTCAGAGTGGTTTTGATTTGCATTTCTCTGATCTCATCATACTTTTGTCCCCTAATTTTCGCATCTATTGGTGATTCTAGCCTGAAAAGTTATTACTGTGGCATTTGTCAAATGGTGAGTTCAACTTTCAACATTTTTCTACATTTATTAACTGATTGAATTCTTTGTAATACTCAACTTTTATTTCTCCACTATTTGTGTATGTATCTATTTATGCTACTATTTAGTTATAATGGTATGGACTTAATGAATATTTGTTTTATTCTATAGGTTATAATGAATTATAACTATTACTCTTATTATTACTTACTTTGCTCAAATTATTCCAGATTTGGCCAACAGGAATCCTTCCAAACTGGCTCTGGTGTCCTTTCAACATGTCTCCATCACTTTTTGAGCACATTTTACTTTTTGGTAGCACAAAATATTCCATATTTATTTTCTACTTTCTGTGCCCCAAACCTGGAATTGGCCATTTCTCCAAGGAACTGTGATTCTTTGTGTGGAAGAATGGTGTTTAGAAACCAATATCTCAGTGCTTGGCATGCTCATTGCTACTGGAGGTGTCATTGCTTTGAGGTCGTCTTAGAAGACTGAACTAGGAAATACATGTATATATGCATGTATTGCTATCAGTATCTTACAGTCTCCCTATATATGTTAAAAATAGTGAATTCATAATGATACCACTGATTCCATTCCAAGAATAAACATGTATCTTTGATGTACTAAGATCTCAGTTTTCTGGTTATTTCTCCTCAGATGTGTTTTGTGGGCTTTGTAAAAGTCTTGTCTTTAGAAGGTTGGTCTCTGAAGTCAAAGCTGGAACCTGACTGGTAGATGTGACTTTTCTTCATTGGCAAAAGGGAGGCCGTAATACCTATGTCATAGATTGTTTTGAGCATAAAATAAGACAAAATATTTAAAACATTTAGAATAGTATTTCACACAAAGTAAATGCTCAATAAATTTCATATTTCATTATTGTCATTATACATAATTTATTGACTTAACCATTTCTTACTGCACTAACTCTTACATTCTCTGCTTGATTTTCAAGGATCTTTCCCCTCATCCAGACTATTTTTCAGCACATTTTATTACATACTCCCTCCATTCTAGCTTAGGTGAGCTTTCCTACAATCTTTTGAGCATTGCACATATTTTTGGGGAGCCCTCTTATCTTGGTTAGAATTCTGTGGCCCCAAGTCGTTGCACAATTCCAGCATAATAATTTAAATTCATTCAGCAGATACTTATTCAACAACTCCCAAGTAGTTATGAATTTTATTTATATTGTTCTGTTTCTACCCTTATGGAAGTGTACTGCATATAGTACAATTCTGTGCAAGAAACTATGACTAAAACTAAGTAAGACAAAGTTCCTGCCTTCATAGAGCTTACATGCTAGTGAGAATAGATAAATATTCCCATGGAACTATCACTTGTTAATCAAGTGCTGATTATACTCTTATTTGATCATTTGTCATATTTAGCTTCTCCTAGTTTAGTATCTACTGTATTTGGTCTTACAAAACATTTTGTTTCATGGGATTTTTATCTATTATCCCTATTTGATTATAGACATTTTGGAGTCAATAACTATATGTGTATTTGTTTACTCATTCAACCAATTTAGGTATTGATTTTATCAGGTAATAAAAGTAATACATGATCAGTATTGGAAACTTGAATACTATAAAATAAATTATTATTATTACTATTATTGAGACAGAGTCTCATTCTGTTGCCCTGGGTAGAGTTGCTGTGCCATCATAGCAATCCTTTTGCCTCAGCTTCCTGAGTAGCTGGGACTACAGATGTGCCGCACAACACCCAGCTAGTTTTTCTATTTTTAGTAGAGTCAAGATCTTGCTTTTGTTCAGGCTGGTCTCAAACTTTTTTTCCTTTTTTTGCAGTTTTTGGCTGGGGTAGGGTTTGAACCCGCCACCTCTGGTATATGGGGCCGTTGCCCTACTCCTTTGAGCCACAGGCACCGCCCTGGTCTCAAACTTTTGAGTTCAAGCAATCCACCCACCTGGGCCTTCCAGAATGCTAGGATTATAGGCATAAGCCACTGCACCTGGTCAATAATACAGAAAATTATTATTATTATTATTTTTTTTTGAGACAGAGCCTCAAGCTTTCCCCCTGGGTAGAGTGCCATGGCATTACAGCTCACAGCAACCTCCAACTCCTGGGCTTAAGCGAGTCTCTTGCCTCCGCCTCCCAAGTAGCGGGGACCACAGGCGCCCGCCACAACGCCCGGCTATTTTTTTTGGTTGCAGCCATCATTGTTGTTTGGCGGGTCCGGGCTGGGGATTCGAACCCACCACCTTAGGTGTACGTGGCTGGCGCCTTAGCCAGTTGAGCTATAGGCGCCGAGCCACAGAAAATTATTAAGAAAATAAATTGATGTGTTTATTTTTTGGAGAAAGATATATATAACATTCTCTACTGAAGAGTAATCAGATCGTTGTATCTATGCATTATGACTCATATCAAAAGATGTTGTAATTCTGTTAAGCTCCCCTAATTTTGTCTATTTAGAGGGTCCCAAACTTCTACACTTTGGGAACATTGACATCTATTTGTTCAAATCTGTGCATCCCAGGTAGCTGTCCTTGTACTTTGTGCTCGAATAAACTCTTTAAGTGAGAAAAAAGAAGAAAATAAAAATCTGTGCATTGCTCTACCAGTAGCCCAGAAATAACCCCTATTATTTTTTGATGATTTTTCTTTCCTATGTATCTAATCTATTTTTAAAAATAAATTGGTTGGCTAGGCACAGTGGTTCACACCTGCAATCCTAGCACTCTGGGAGGTGAAGGCCGGTGGACTGCTTGAGCTCAGGAATTGGAGACCAGCCTGAGCAAGAGAGACCTCACGTCTATGAAGAAATAGAAAAATTAGCTGGGAGTTGTGGTGGCGCCTGTAGTCTCAGCTACTAGGGAGGCTGAGGCAAGAGGAGTGCTTGAGCTGGGGAGTTTGAGGCTGCTATAAGCTATGATGCCACAACACTCTAGCCTGGAGCAGCAGAGTGAGAATCTGTTTCAAGAAAGAAAACAAGGCTCGGTGCCTGTGGCTCAAGTGGCTAAGGTGCCAGCCACATACACCTAAGGTGGTGGGTTTGAATATAGCCCAGACCTGCCAAACAACAATGATGGCTGCAACCAAAAAATAGCCGGGCGTTGTGGTGGGTGCCTGTGGTCCCAGCTACTTGGGAGGCTAAGACAGGAGACTCGCTTGAGCCCAGGAGTTGGAGATTGCTGTGAGCTGTGAAGCCACAGCACTCTACCCAGGGGGATAGCTTGTGGCTCTGTCTCAAAAAAAAAAAAAAAAAAGAAAAAGAAAACAAAAAGGCGGTGCCCATAGCTCAGTGGGTAGGGTGCCAGCCACATACACCAAGGCTGGCAATTTGAACCTGGCCCAGGCCTGCTAAATGAAAATGACACCTGCAACAACAATAAAAATAGCTGGGTGTTGTGGCAGGCACCTGTAGTCCCAGCTACTTGGGAGGCTGAGGCAAGAGAATAACTTAAGCCTAAGAGTATGAGGATGCTGTGAGCTGTGATGCCATGGCACTCTACCCAGGATGACAGCTTAAGACTCTGTCTTAAAAAAAAAAAAAAAAAGTAAATTGGTAAGGCTGGGCATGGTGACTCCTGCCTGTAATCTTAGCACTTTGTGAAGTCAGGAGGATTGATTACTTGAGGCCAGGAGTTTGAAACCAGCTTGGGCAACATAACAAGACCTTGTCTCTACAAAAAATAAATAAATAAATAAATTAGCTCAATGTAGTGACCCACACCTGTAGTTCTAGCTACTCAGGAGGCTAAGGCAGGGGGATCGCTTGAGCCCAGGAGTTAAAGGTTACAGTGAATTGTGATTACACCACTCTACTGCAGCCTGGGCAACAGAGAACGACCTTGTCTTTAAAAAAAAATAATGAATTAATAAATAAATCGGTTAAAATAAAAAATAAGTTGGTATTATTCTATATAGAGGGTTTTTTTTAAGAGATAGGATATTACTTTGTTGCCCAGGCTAGAGTATAATGGCATGATCATAGTTTACTGTAAGCTCAAATTCCTCATCTCAAATGATCCACGTGCCACTACTTCCTGAGTAGTTTGGACTACAGGTATGTGCCACCATATCTGGTTAATTTTTTATTACTTTTTTTAGTAGGGACAGGGTTTTGCTATGTTGCCTAGGTTGGTCTTGAGCTCCTCTCACCTTGGCCGCTTAAAGTGCTGGGAGTACAGGCGTGAACTGCTGTGCCTGGCCTCTAAATGCAGTTCTATATCTTAATATTTGTTCATTTTTCTGTTCTATTAAAATTCTTAGTTTTTTTTTTTTTTTTTTTTTAGACAGAGTCTCACTATGTTGCCCTTGGTAGAGTGTCGTGGCGTCACAGCTCACAGTATCCTCAAACTCTTGGGCTTAAGTGATTCTCAAGCCTCAGCCTCACAGGTAGCTGGGACTATAGGTGCCCACCACAACGCCTGGCTTTTTTTTTGTTGTTATCTTTGTTGTTTGGCAGGCCCAGGCTGGGTTTGAACTTGCCAGCTCCAGTGCATGTGGCTGGCACCCTAACCACTAAGCAATAGGTGCAAGCCAACAATTTATATTTATATATACACCAAATTTTATTTACCTGTTCACTTTTATAAAATATATTTTAAAAATTCAAGATATTTTCAGCCATTATAAGAACATTTCTGCCATGAACATTTCTTTTTGCATATTTTTTATTGTTTTATAGCTATTGTCTTCTTCATAGGGAATTAGTGGATTAAAGGTTATCAGGTTTTTTTTTTTTTTTTGTCTTTGCTACATACAGTAAGTCCTTGATATTTTTTGGCTTTAATTGTTGTTGTTGTTGTTGTTGTTGTTTTTGTTGCAGTTTGGCCGGGGCTGGGTTTGAACCCGCCACCCTCGGTATACGGGGCCGGCGCCCTACTCACTGAGCCACAGGCACCTCCCAAGTCCTTGATATTTAGAAAGACTGTGTCAACAAATAAATTATGGTAACTTTTTTAGTGGTTACCATATTGTACCCTGTTTGGTAGATAATATACTATTTCCATTTTTATATATATAATGAATTTGAGGACTTTGGGGGTTCAGTAACTTGCCCAAGGCCATACATTTAATACATGATTGGGCCAAGATTTGAACCAAAATTCTGGAAGCTTCTCATGAGATTTTCCTCAGGCCCTATCTCATACATGATAGATAATAGAAAAAAATAAAGTCATGGTGGAAAGTTGAATAATTGCCTCTGCCTGTTATTTAACCTCATGGTCCCCAGTCCCTGGGCTATGGACTGGTATGGTCCATGGCCTGTTAGGAACCAGATGCACAAAAGGAGGTGAGTAGCAGGCAGGGGAACCAGTGAATCCTTATCTATATTTACAGTGGCTCCAATTGCTTGTATCACCACCTGAGCTCCACCTCATGTCAGATCAGTGGTGGCAATAGATTCTCACAGGAGTGAGAGCCCTACTATAAACTGTGCACTCAAGGGATCTAGGTTGTGTAATCCCTATGAGAATCTAATGATGATCTGAGTTGGAATGAGGTGGTGATGCTAGCACTAGGAGCAGCTGCAAATACAGAATGGGGCCATCTCATTGCAAGAAAACAAGCTTAGGGCTCCCACTGGTTCTGCATTATGTTGAGTTGTATAGTTATTTCATCATATATTGCAATGTAATAATCATAGAAATAAAGGGCACAATAAGCGTAATACACTTGAATCATTCTGAAATCATCCCCTTGCTCCCTGGTCTGTGGAGAAATTGTCTTCCATGAAACTGGTCTCTGGTGCCAAAAAGTTGGGGACCAATGCTTTAAAAAATTCCTTCCTGTGACTGGTCACTTGGCTTGTTTCTGAAGATAGACTCACCACTGGCTAATCCTATACTACATAGTAACTCTTTACCATAACTGCCTGGGCCATTAATACTCACCTAAATTTTAATTTTTTTCATTTTATTTTTTTTTTAGAGACAGAGTCTCACTTTGTCGCCCTCGGTAGAGTGCTGTGTCGTCACAGCTCACAGCAACTTCCAGCTTTTGGTCTTAGGCGATTCTCTTGCCTCAGCCTCCTGAGTAGCTGGGACTACAGGCACCCGCCACAACACCCGGCTATTTTTTGTTGCAGTTTGGCAAGGCTGGCGCCCTCACTGAGCCACAGGTGCTGCCTACCTAAATTTTAATTTCGTGAACCATGAAGTCTCCTACTTTTCTTCCCTGGACAGAAGGTGGAGCCAGCCTTCAGACCTCTTCTAGCTATCACAAGGGAATAACACACTCCAAATCCCCTGACATTCCCTCTCCCCCAGGAGAGTTTCACGAATGCATCTGAAATGCTAGTTAGTCCCTTGTGCCCTCCTTTTCCACTCCTCTCTCAATCCCCTGCACTGTAGCTGCCTATCAGGTTTACACTTGAATAGCTGTGTCTTTACCTAGGACTGTTCCTAGCTTTCATCTCTCTGTTAATGACACTCAAGAAACTTCCCCTAATTAATTGCTAATTGGTGTTTCCCACTTTGGTGTGATAATACCACAGCCTCTATCTCCTCTTTTTAGAAAATTGAACTTGTAAGTACATATGGAATGAGAGGTCCCCTATCCGTTTTGTACCACTCCCAGTTTGAACCACTCTCACTGTACCTTCTCCCAACATTTTTCAATAGCTAAATGACTTTATTGCCTGTTTGCCAGTCTTGTAACTTGTGCAATTAAAATGTATTTCTCTGAAAAATCATAAGCTGTTATGTATTATGGATTTTCCAGGTGGTGTTTGAATAACTGAACTTTAAGCTTCTGAATGATAGGGATCTATTCTTGCCAAATTACTTTCCAAAATGGTTTTTCCAATTATACTCCTATCAGTAGTGTATAAGAGTGCCTGTGAGACTGTCTTAATTTTTTTTCCATCTACTACAGTTACTATGGAACTGATGCTCAATTGATTGCCAGTTGGTTGGCTGATTTGGTTCTATCCTCTAATGATTTTCTTTTTGAAATGCAGTCATTTCATCATCTCATCCCCTTCTGACAATAGCAACCATGGAACAGAAGTAATTTTTGAAAATATATTCTTTCTAATTAACATTGTAAATGAACCATCCAGCTACTCAGCTAAATCTTTATTATAAAGATTTGTTTTTAATAGCAGCAATTCTTGAAGATTTTTGGAGAGACATCTTTAGTATGATATCTGACACATAGGCCCCTTTCATTTTAACAAACCAGATTCTCATTTTATGCATCAATGCTTGCATTTATTTACCTGCATAATCTGTCCAGGTCCAACTGCCCTGTGTTCTTTTAGTAGCTTCTGCTGGCCTTTAACCAAAAGAGTAGTCTGTGATGGTACTTGCTACCCTGTTTAAATGAGAACCTTAAATCCCTTGTCATTTGCTAATTAAAGACAGTCAAAGGAAATGTTATAAAAGAAACTGCCTTTTGCTAAATTAAAATTTTAGCTTTTTTTCTATTTTACTGAATCTGATGTAAATTTCAAGTTTACTTATTAACTTGTAGAGAAACTTGGGTACCATACACAAGCAACTGCTAGCCTGGTTAATGGACTTATGTTTTTGACAATGAGTGATAGAACAGGACTCCAAGAAATTCTGTACAAAATTTTTAAATCATCTTATAATTCTTTTGTTGTGGTTGTTATTGTTGCAGTTTTTGACTGGGGCCAGGTTTGAACCCACCACCTCTGGCATATGAGGCCAGCGCCCTAACTCCTTGAGCCACAGGCACTACCCCATCTTAGAATTCAATCAGATAATATTTTCCTATATGTAGGCAAACTGGTTGATTTCTTTTCAAAACTTCTTATAGTATGTATGACATTAATCGAGTTTTGAAGGGTGTCTGTAACTTTGGGAGGAACTGGTATTCAAAGTGAGACACTACTGAAAAATTGTTTAGTGTATTCTATATTTACAAGCCCTTCAGTACTTTAATAAAGGAGGAGAGGTTCTTCTCTGTGCATAATCTTACAACCTAATTGATGTAGTAAAATGTTTCTATATGTGGAATATAGTCATGATAGGGCCTGTTTATATCACGTAGGATATTTTCTCTTGCAAGTTCTAGAAAACACTAATTCAGATATCTTAATAAAGAAAAATTTTGGTTCACAAAACAAGAAGTTTGGAGGTAGATTGTCTCCAAAGTTAGTTAATTCAGCAATTAATGACACCATTAAGGACCCAAGTTTTTTTTCATATTTCTGTTCTGGCATAATCTGCCTACCAATCTGCTCTCTCGGATTAGTCTTCTTCATACTCTCAAGATGGATGCTGTGGTTCCAGGAATTGCATGCAGACACCACAATAGCCAGTGAAAAAATATGACCTTTTCATGTCTATCCCTTTTTATCTGCAATGAAAACTTTCTCAGGAGTCCTACTTCTCCACCCTGAAAACATCTCTAATGTAACCAGTGGGTTAAAATTGTGTTATATGTACATATCTACACCAGTATATTTACAAATGGAATAGGACCATCCAGGTAGAATTAGACCAGTCAGAGTCATTTGCACAACCCCTCCCTGCCCAAACACATCATTGCCTGGAAAAGTTGGAGGGTGGAAAAAAACTGAACAAAGTAAAGATTTTTTCTCTTTTTGAAAGAAGAAACAATCCCTGCTTCACAACTGCATGAATTTTGCCTTAGGATCATTTGATATAAAAGATTTGTAACAAATAGGTGTATTTATTAAATGTGAAACTAATGTTTTGTAGAGTTGTACAAATGAAAGATTGTTACAGAAGTATTCAACCTGTGGCCTGTGGGCCACATATGGATTATATGAGGACTATTTTATCTGTGGTATCGGATATCACAAAAATTATACATGAAATTTTTTTTTTTTTGCTCATCGGTTTTCATTAGTGTTTGTGCATTTAGTGTGTGTCCCAAGACAACCCTTCTTCCAGTGTGCAGCAAAGAAAAAAGTTGGACACCCCTGATTCATTTTATAGCTGGAAAGACTTCAGGTTAGTTCTCAAAGCATTATCTGTGGACCCCTGGGGTTCCTGAGATGCTATCAGGATCTAATCAGGAGAGCATCAGGATTATTTTAACAGTAATATTATTTTATTCTGTTTGGGCTCCTCTGACAAAATACCTTAGACTGGGCAGCATATATGAGATCTAATAATTAAATTCATGAACTTACCACCGTGCACTTACATTGGCAGCACTGTACAAATAACTGAGTAAGGTTTCATCACCTTGGTATATCAGTGTCTCAAAGCTATGTTTGTCTCAACATGTAGTGGAGTCTTGCTGAGTGGAGTTCATTAGTGTTATTGCATGTGTTTGTATGCCACTGTGTGAATATCGGAGTTTGAATTAGAGCAACAAACAAACATTAAATTTTTTGTTAAACTTGGCAAGAGTGGAAGAGAAATCAGAGACATATTAGCCCAAGTTTATGGGAACAATGCCATGAAGAAAATGGTAGTGTACAAATGGATTAAATGTTTTTCTGAGGGGAGAGAAATGTCACTGATGAAGAGAGGTCAGGGCTCTTAGTGATGAGCACATTTGACAGAAACATTAGAAAAATTTATTGAATTATGTGTCAAGGTCCTTGGCTGACCGTGAGAAACGTAACAGACCAACTAAACATCAATAGATAAATAGTTAGGAAAATCTTAACTGATCTTGGCATGAGAAAGATATGTGCAAAAAATGGTCCCAGAGGAGCTCACCAAGGAACAAAAGCAAAGGAGAGTCAAAGTTTGCCAAGATCTTTTGGAGAGGCAAGATGATGTTTGGGGCCATGTTATCACTGGTGATGAAACATGGATATACCAATACAACCCTGAAACAAAGCATCAAAATATGGTCAGCCAATTCTCTATAACCAAAAAAGTTCTCTCAGTTCATCATCCCGAGTCAAGTGATGTTGCTAGCCTTTTTTTGATATCAGAGGATTGTTCATTATGAATTTGTACTAACTGGACAGCTAACAGTTTACTAGCAATATTTAGAAGTGCTGAAAAGGCTGCATGAAAAAGCTAGATGAAAATGACCTGAAATTTTGCCAGCAACTCATGGCTCTTGCATCATAACAATGTACCAGCTCACATGGCACTGTCTGTGAGGGAGTTTTTAGCCAGTAAACAAATAACTGTATTTGAACACCCTCCCTATCCACCTGATCTGGGCCTCAGTGACTTTTTTCTTTACCTGAAGGTAAAGGAAATATTGAAAGGAGGACATTTTGATGACATTAGGAACATCAAGAGTAATATGATGACAGCTCTAATGGCCATTCCAGAAAAAAAGTTCCAAAATTGCTTTGAAGGGTAGACTAAGCGCTGTTGTTGGTGCGTAGATTCTCAAGGGGAGTACTTTGAAGGTAACCATAATGATATTCATTAACAAGGTATGCGGCACTTTTTCTAGGATGAGTTCATGAATTTAATTGTCAGATTAGTAAACAACAGAAATGTGTGTCAATGAAGACTCAATGTCTGGTAAGGGCTTTCTGTCAGTGGACCCCAACCTTTTTGGTACTGGAGATGGTTTTCATGGAAGACAATTTTTTCATGGCTGGGTGGTATGGGGGATGGGTCAGGAGGCAGGGCTCAGGTGATGAGGCTGTGCAGCCTGGTTTGGGGACCACAGTGCTATCTGGTTCATAGATGGCACCTGGTTGCTGTTTCCTCATGCAGTGGGAGGGGTTGGGGGTCTCTCTTGGGCCTCTTCTATAAGGGCATTAATCCCATCACAAAGGCTCCATACCTATGACATAATCATGTCCTGAAGGCCCCACCTCCTAATGCTATCACCTTGGGGGTTAGGATTTTAAGCCATATGAATTTGTTGGGGGGTGGGGCACAGACATTTAGAGCATATCAAATATGAAGAATATTTTTCCCTTTTTCACTGCATTGATATTTTTACCAGTTGTGGGTAAAACTACTAGTGCAGTATACCAATTTGTTCGAGTAGTTGTATTCTTAGTATTCTCTGGGTGGAGGGGAGCCAATTTTACTTAACAATGTCCTCAGTGTAGAATTTATTTTATTAAATCTGAACCTTCGATTGTACATCTTTTTACTATTGTGTATGACAACATGGAAAGTATACACAAAGCAATTCTGTATGCTGCAAAAAGAGTTGTTTCTAGGAAAAGCACTTGTGAAGTTGTTTGAGTTGTGAGCTGAAATAGCTTATTTTTGCATGGAACATATTTTTCTTTGAAAGAACAACTGAGACAAACTATGGTTACTTAGATTTGAGTATCTGATAGGCGTTTTCTTAAAAAACAATAAAGCGAGCCTGTCACTTCAAGGAAAACTAGTGGCAATATGGTAGTATTTGTGGCCAATGAAAAATCTTAGCTTTTCAAATGAGCTTTAGAATTTCGGAAAATCTTAGACTTTTCTAATGCAGTTAGTAATTAATATTTATTTTATATTGTGTAATAAAATGTGCTAACGTTTGGAAGCTCTGTGTACCTCAGTGAACTAATCTTTTCCAAATGACTAATATATAATATTACAGAATTGTGCATAGGGAAAAGATCTGTTCAAAGGGCAAAGTAGATCAATGAGTTTTAATGTAAATGAAAACAAAAATTTAGTTGATAAAGTTTCAGATTCCACATTTTAACTAACCTTAATAAAAATCTACCACTATTAGAGCTTTGGCATAGTATCAAAGAAGAATGTACACACTTACCTATAGAAGGCTATTAGAATACCACCTTTCCAACGATGTAAATGCACAAAACAAGATTTTCTTCATGAATTTTAGCCAAAGTAATGTATTGCAACAGAATGAATGCAGAAACAGATATGAGGATCCAGCTTTGCTGTCGTCTATCAAAATAGGCAAAAAAATCTGCCAAAAAATGTAAAGCATTTTTTTCTCACTATATTTTTTGTCTTGGAAAATACATTTAATTTTCATAAAAATATATATGTTAACATAATGCACTTAGTATCACTGGAAATGAATAAATAAATATTTTGAATGTAACCCAGTTTTAAGTTTTACATGATACATGTTGATATTATCCACATATTGGGGTCCTCAGTCATTTTTAGGAGAGTAAAATGGTCCTAAGTCCAAAAAGTCTGAAAACCACTGCTCTGCAGAAACCAACTCTATCATTTTATAGGAAAGTGAAGTGATTAATGAGAGATGTAGCTCGTTAGCTGCAAAGGTACAGATGGAGGCTGTCTACTCTGAATCTTATTCTAGTTCTTGCTCCAGTATACCAGATTGGTTTAGGGATTAGTGAACTGGTGATATGATTTGGTAACTTTATTAATCCTGGTAGATAGGGTTAAAATATCAAACAGAAGGTAGAAATACTGCATTTTACTCACCTTTCCTGCCATTTTCAATTTGGTTGCCAAGTCAGAAACTTTCTCAGTATACACAGCATGGCAGAGGGAACATTGATAAAGATAACAAGCTAAAGTTACAGTAATTTGGGGGTGCTGAATTGAAAAATTCATGAAATAGGGGCCCTTTTCTTACATATTTTTTTTTATTCACTAAAGTGTGTAGGCTAGTTTTTTGTATATAGTTGTTTTCAGTAGTTAGTTGAATGGATGCTGAATCTGGGGGAAGAATAGATTTATTTGAATAGAACCGAGTGGCAAGACCTAGAATTAATGGGTTAAGTTAAAGGAACTCTGGATCACAAGAATTTTTCTAGCAATTTAATTGTATTATTAAATGCTACTTAGTGATGGAAGTGTATCATTAGTAATAGTAATGTTCCTAAAAGTGTTCAAATACAGGATAGATGCTCCTTTATCTACTAACATAACCACGAGGTCTCTCTAAATTCTAGGATTCATTGTTCTGGTTGTCAGAAGGCAAATCTTGTCTTACTGAGCTCAAATCTGCCTTTATGATTTAAAAGCAACTTTGAGCTACAATTGAAATACACTAAAATGCATATATTTTCAGTGTACCATTTCAGTTGTAACATACATCTATACCTTTGAAACAATCACCTCATTCAAGATAATGAACATATGAATTACTCCAGATTTTCCTGCTTCTTTGTAATCCCTCCCATCTTATGCCTATACCTCATCTCCATGTAACCACTGTGCTACCTTTTGTACATTAGTTTAATTTTCTAGACCTTTATATAGATGAAATCACATGATGTGTCCACTTTCTTTGTTCTGCCTTCTTTCACTCAGCATAATTATTTTGAGATTCCTCCATGTTGTGTTACTTTTCCATAGTTCATTGTTTTCTTGTTCTGTAGAATTCCATGGTAGTGATATACTACACTTTGTTGATGGGCATTCAGGTTGTTTCCAGTTTGTAGCTATTAAAGTAAAGCTGCAATGGACCTTTTTTTTTGTATTTTGAAAGTGTTTTACTGAGTTACAATTTACACACAGTGATATGCACTGATCTTTGGTAAATGGCTGAATTATCATTATTATTATTTTTGAGACAAAGTCTTACTCTGTTGCTCTGAATACAGTACAATGGCACCCACAGCAACCTCAAACTCTTGGGCTCAAGCGATCCTCTTGCCTCAGCCTCCAGAGTAGCTGGGACCACAGGTGCTCACTGCAAAGCCTGGCTAGTTTTTCTATTTTTTAGTAGACACAGGGTCTTGCTCTTCTCCAGGCTGGTGTTAAATTCATGAGCTCAGGCGATCCATCCGCCTCAGCCTCCAAGAGTACTAGGATTATAGGCACGAGCCACTGCACCTGGCAGCTGAATTATTTTTTAGCAGGTGTGTACACTTACCAACCAAGTCAAGGTTAGAGAATATTTCTATAACCCTAGGAAGCTCCATCATGCCTTTTTTTATTTTGTGTCTTGTCTAAAAAATTATAAATCCCAAGCTTGTAAAGGTATTATCGTGTCTTCTTCTGGAATTTTTATAGTTATAGATGTTTTTTTTTTTTAATTTCAAGGAATTAGGGGGTAGAATTTTTTTGTTTGTTTGTTTCATGGATAAATTGTATCATGGTGAATTCAGGGTTTTTAGTTTATTTAGTTCCATTTTTTTCTTATATGTATAAATACCCAATTGTTCCGGTGTAGTATATTAGAGAGAAAAATCTCTTTTTTCATTGGATTACCTTGATGACTTTATTGAAAATCAGTTGAATGTATGTATACAGGTCTAGGTTGGAACTCACTGATCTGTTCTATGGATTGGTTTGTCTCTGTCTGAATTACTTTGAGATTTCTTTGGTAGCATGAATCATTCAAACTTATTCTTTTTCAAGATTGTCTTAGCTATTGTATTGGCTATTCATTTCATATAAATTATAGATTCATGTTAATTTCTACTAGAAAACTTTTTGAGACTTTTATAGGGATTTTAATGATTCTATCAGTCAATTTAGGAACTATCAAAAATCTTAAATAATTATTGTTTTTTCAATCCATGAACACTGTACATCTCTCCATTAATTAAGGTATTCTTTAATTACCTTCATCATATACATTAGTTGTTAAATTTCTTCCTATGCATATGATTATTTCTATTCTAAATGGTATCATTTAAAAAATTTTATTTTTAGTTACTTATTGCTAAGACATGTAATTCATTTTTTTAATCCTTTTATCCTAAAATACTATAATTTTTCTGGTAATATGACTTATATACTATAAAATTCACTTATTTTATGCATAGTTCTGTATTTTTTGACAGAAGCGTATAGTAGTGTAAGTATAGTCTCTAATCAAGATATAGAGCAGCATTGCTAAATTTGTTCCTCAGTTCTAGTAGTTATGTCAGTTTCTTTGGGTTTCCTGTGTACACAGTCATCATCTGCAGATAAACAGAGTTGTATTTCTTCGTTTCCAATCTCTGTCTTTTTGTACCGTCTGCCTTATTGCACTGGCTAGGACGTCCAGTATAAATTTAATAGAAGTGGTAAGGGGTGACATCCATTTTTTGCTCTCTATCTTTGGAGGAGATGAATTCAATATTTTGTTATTGTGGTAGCTGTAGGTGTGCCATAGTTATAGCTCACAGATTGAGGTGGCTCTTTTTCATTCCTATTTGCTGAAAAAAAAAGTTTTTAAGTAATGTTAAATTTCATCAAAAATAATTTACATCTGTTTAAACAATCATATTGTCAGCAGCTCAGCTGAGCTGCTGGGTGTCTGAGTAGCTGATTAAGACAACAAGCCAAAATCATAATAACAGTCAAGCCTTTAATCACTTACTGTGATTGTATAAACAAGAATCTTAAACCAGAGAAAGTGCTAAGGACTCCCCCCACTTCCAGTTACATTTTTCCCCATGGTGGGGTGGATCAGCATAGTCCTGGGGGTCTGAGTCTTCTCACTGAGTAGGGAGCCCCAAACAAAAAGCTCTGATAGTTCCACGTCCCCAGAGGGTTGGGGGAAGAAGAAGAAGACTAAGAGTGGAAAAGTACCCAGTACTGAGTCACAGTGGAAAAAAGTATCTTCAAGGTTTTCTCCCATTTCCTCTGCTATGAACATTTGTGAACAAGTCTTTGTGTAGGCATATGCTTTCATTTTTCTTAGGTAAATATCAAGGAATGGAATTGCTGGGTTGTATCCAAAGTCTATTTTTAACTTTCCAAGAAACTGCCAAATTGTTTTTCAAAGTGGTTGTACCATTGTACATTCCATCAATGTATGAAAGTTGTAGTTATTCCTCATCCTCACCTGTATTTGATACTATTGCTCTTTTAAATTTTAGCCATTTTGATGTCTTGATATTAGTATGTCATTGTAGTTTTCTTTCAGTTACCTTTTTATTTATATTCAGTAAAATTCACTGTCTTTGGTATGTTATTCTATGAGTTTTGATAAAAGCTTATAACCACTGCTGTAATCAAGGTTTTAGAACACTTCCATCACCTCAAAATGTTTCCTCATGTTGCTTCTTTGTAATTAACCCTTCCACCTACCCATGGTTCCTGGCAATCACTTATCTATTTTCTGTTCCTATAATTTCACCTTTTTCATAGATGTCATTTAGATTCAATCATCTGGTATGTAACCTTTTGAGTCTTGTTTTTTTCTCTTAGCATAATACATTTGAGATCCATCCATGTTGTGTGCATCAGTAGACCATTTCTTTGTTTTCTTATGATTGCACAGTGAGAGCTCTTTATGCATTCTGAATACAATATCTTCATTTGATACAGACTTGTCATATGAATATGTCCTCACATTTGGTGACTTGCCTTTTTGTTTCTTTAACTATAATTTTCAGAGAATAAAAAGTTTAATTTTGGGGACACAGTTCAGTTTGTCTTTTTTTGTGGTATGGCTTTCTGTGTTCTTTGTAAGAAATAAGAAATCTTTGACTACCTCAGGGTCACTAAGTGTTTCTTCCATACTTCTAAAGGGTTTTACAGTTTTAGCTCTTGATCCGTTTAGTTATTTTGTGTATGGCGTCTGATAAGGGTTCAAGTTTTTCCCTATATGTTTAGCTTCAGCACCGTTTATTGAAAAAAACTACCTCTTCTTCTTGGAATAGTCTTCCCCAAGGTATAAATTACTTACTTGGAATAGTCTTCCCCAAGGTATAAATTACTTTATACCTCCCCAAGGTATAAAGACTATTCCACTGATGCCTTTATTGTGTGTGTCTATTTTGGATTCTTATCTGTTCCATTGATCTATGTATATATCCTTATGCACATACCACAGTGTCTTCATTATTGCAGTTTATGATAATCCTTGAAATCAGGTAGTATATTCAGGTAGTGTAAGTTCTTCAAATTTGTTCTTCTTTTTTAAATTTTTGAGTCTCTCCTCCTCTTCCCCTTGAATTTATATATAAATTTTATAGTCAACTTGTCAATGTGTACAAATAAAACTCCTAGGATGTTGAATGAGCTTGTGTTTAGTCTATATGTTATGTTTGGGAAAATTGATATCTTACTATTTTCAATTGTTGGTTGTTAGTGTAGGGAAATACAATTGATTTTTTCTGTCAACCTGTACACTGTGATCTAGCTAAATTAATTACATTGAGTAGCTCTTTTATGCATTCTTTAGAATTTTTTTTGAGACAGAATCTTACTTTGTGACCCTGGGTAGAGTACTGTGACATCACAGCTCACAGCAACCTCAAACTCTTGGGCTTAAGTGATTCTCTTGCCTCAGCCTCCTGAGTAGCTGGGACTACAGGCACCCACCACAAAGTCTGGCTATTTTTTGTTGTAGTTTTTATTGTGGTTTTTTAGCAGGCCTGGACTGAGTTTGAACCCTCCAGCTCCGATGCATGTGGCCGGAGCCCTAACCACTGAGTTATGGGCGCTGAGCCCATTCTTTAGAATTAACTACCTACATCATATTTTTTTTTTTTTTGGTGAATTAAGATAGATTTACTTCTTCCTTCCTAATCTACATACTCCTTTCCCTATTATCTTATTGTACTAATTAGGGCCTTTAGGAGAATATATTATATAAGTTTTGAGACTACCCTCTGCTACCATTTCCCAATGTTTGAAAAAAAAATTTTCACGTATCTTGTACAGTTTGCTAGTTGATTATAGCTAAAGACAAGTCCAGTAGCAATTATTCCAGCATAGTCTGCTCATAGTTTTATGTTTATAAAAAGCAATGCTATGATCATTTTTAATATGTCTTTGCATTTGAGATTATTTCCTTTGAACAGACTTATAAAACTAGATAATTGTCATCTGCATGCGTATATCTATCTGCTTATATAGTTAAGCCCGTAGTATGAGAGTTTTCTCAAGAGCAGTGATCATATTCCAGTCTTCATATTGTATACTTTTCTATACTTTGCATCTTCTACTAGATGGCCTTTCATTAGATTAATGGAAATTAGTTTTTGTGATGAATTTTCTTGTACCCAGAATATCCCTTTAGTAATAGTATAGAACCTTTTCTGATCTTGTCTGTGAAGTTTTTAAAAAGTGAAAACAGGGATAATTAACATAGTTTTTATTTCCTATTACCTTATTTTACTTTATTTGACTATTTTCTTTCTCTTTGGTAAAGTTGTAGGAAATAAGAAATGAAACTGTAGGTCTCAGCTTTGGCCACTGACAAAAATATTTTAGAAAAAAGTAGTTTGCTTTATTTTGAAATAAGGATGACTCTTCTCCTAACTTGACTTCATTTTGACTTAGCTGTATAGGCTAATACTTGAATATGACCCTGTAGGAAATGGCCTTGTGCATTTTGAGTTCATTTCAGTTAATTTAGTTTCAGGAAGACTTCTGAAATATGAAACATTTATTTAGGCTTCAGTATCCATTCTGAGTACTTTTCCTAACTGACTATAAAGAAGCCAATTTGCCCTACTTCTAAGTTCACGTTAAGTTTTATTACTTTGACTCAAAATAAAAGGACCCCTTCCTTTTACATTGTGCTTTTTTTAAACTATATATTTTTCTCCAATGTGGGTATATTACGGGTTTTTACTATGTGACAAAAAATTAATTCCCCCTAGGTGACAAATTTCCTCATACCTAAACTTTCCCCACCCCTGAACGTACTTGCTACTTGTTGGAAGAAGAGAAACAATAGCTTTTTCTCATCCATTTTTATGGTAATGTGAGTTCCTGGGGTTTTTTTATGTTTAAATATATATTCATCGATTTTAATTGAGGCACACAGTATTGAAAAAAAAAGAGCTTAAACATTTAGCTGATTATTTCTTCCAATTGTATACACTTTTGTATCTGTCACTTTGCTAGTGGTCTATTGTGATGGTCAGTGAGTTCCTGGGTTTTTAGTATTTAAAAATATTTATTAGTCAGAGTGAATGTACTCAGGTTATTGGAATGTAGTTAATAGTGAATAAATTCATCTTAGCACTAACCTCTCAATTTTTTTTCTTGCTTACATTTTACAGCCTATTTAGGCATTTCATTTTTCTCTACAGTTGCAGTAAAGACGTCTTTTTGTTATAGCACAAGCTTATTAGACCTTATCACAGCTGCATGCTTTCATTTGTGTGTACTGTATAATGGAAAAAACCCACAGACTGATGTTATAAAATAGCAAGTGAGATCAAACTGAAAAAGGTCACCTTTCTTAGAGGCTGAAGATGTTCATCTTTGGAGCTTAGATTTGTTTTCTTGACTAATTTGACTGCCACTTTTGAATCTGCAGATTGACAACCTTTAAATTAAAAACATGAGCATATGAACTAGCTTTATCCTAGTAGATTTTCATACCCACATTCTCATTTTTTCCTCCATTTTATGTTACCCAGATAAGGAAAGGGAAACATCTTTTTTCCTGAGATGGTTACATTGCTATAATTTGCAATTTGTAATATCCTAAAAAACAAAGGTGGGTTCAAAAATCAGGTCTCTATGAAGCATTGTAAACATTATATTATTGTTATTTAGGATTTGTTTTTAAATAAGGCTGCATTTTAATTTGGAAAAACTGAAAATATTTAAGAGGTAAGAGGAATTAAATGATTTTAGATTATAATTTCATGTTTTACTTACACGTCTACTTTTTCATTTGTATTTTTACTTTGTGGTACTTAAAAATTCTGTGAAGATTTTTAGTGGGTTTAAACATCAATAGAATGGGGATGTATTATAAAGGACAAGAGTATAGACATAAGTTACAATTAATGGAAATGTGTACTCATACGAACAGTACCTTTGTTCTTTTGGGGTAGTGTACTCTGGAGCATAAAGTTTCATCTCTTTTCCTCATCATTGTCCTTAGAAATGAACCATCAGCATAGACATGTGATTTTTTAAATATTAACATAAAACTTCTCTATGATAAATGTTCATTCAAAATAAAAGGGAGAAAAAAATTAGATTATAATATATACTAATACAAAATGCTGTTGGTGAGATTGTGGGTCATTTTTTTTCTTATAGAATTTACTCAGTTATCCACAGTGAATAAATATCTATTACTTTTATAAGAAATAACAGTTTAGAAAAATTGATTATTAGCTTAAGGTTGTCTATTTCAACATTTTCGGATTTAAACAATTTAACAACTTTTTTTACAGTTAATTGTTTTATGACATCATTGTTATTAAAGGAAAAGAGGGCTACATGAATTAATAAAAAATAAACAGGGTTTTATTATTTTAATGAATATTTCAGGTAAATTTTAGATTTTGTTCTTTATCTAACTTTCTTAAAGTAGCACTTCAGTGGCGGGAGGTTTCCAGGTAAAAATTCCAGAGACTGTGTAAACCTAATGCCAGTAATGAGCTCTGTCACTGACACAGTGAAGAGGAGTCATTCTTAATTTCTGTGTACTCTTTCTTTTTCATGTAAAGTGTAATGTGCACTTTTTTCTCTTTCCCCCCACTCTATGACACACAGCTTTCCACCTTCACTTTACCAACGCTAACAAGAGGGATTTTAAGAATGCATTTTCACTCACATTTGGGGAGAAATGGGTAATGTATGTATGAAACCATGATTTGATTTTAAGGTCTTGCGAATGCATCAACAATCTTTAGATATATTGACACAGAGTTGCTGTAAAATACAAATTCCTTCCAGGTAAGCAAGGAAGAACTTTAAACTTTTAAATGTTAATCTAGTGTTTCTAGTTGAATCAGGGATATTAAAGTTTTCAAAAATATATAATAACTCTAATAAATACTTCAAGAAGCTGTCTTAGTATTTAATTACATATAATACTATCATTTATTCTAAAGCCTTAATAAAATCAGATTTTTACTACTGTAGGCTGTTTCTCAGTATTAACTAATTCAAAATTGAGGGTCCTGTTTTCTGTTACTATCCCAATCTCCAACCCAGTGTGTGACTTTCCTGAGGAAGAAAATTGTGTCAGTCTCAGTGAGTATTTGAGAATTGACTTCATAGTTAAGCTGGAAGGAAGGGTGTTGTAGGAGGGAGATAAGCTTATAGGGTTTGTACTGCTGAGAGAATGCAGATTTTCTGATTCTGTTTGGAGGAAATGAGGCTGGGGAGATATGAGAGTGATATCCTATTAAGTATGTTGTCGTGCCCTCCCTCTTTTAGGATTCTGCACATCTCTTACTCATTTCTTTGTTGGGTAGTCAAAGTATAACGGGGGAGGACATTTGGCTTCACATTACTGCCTTAGTGTAATACTCTATCATAGCAAATTACTGGAAAGAGCAGATTTTGGAAGTTAGACTAGACTTTATTACTAGGAGAGAGAATTCTCAGAGAGTTTATCCTGGACACCTAAGGATGCGTAATTGGAAAGATGAAGTGCTTTACAATTTTGGTGTTATTTTGCAAAAAGTAGGACAGATCCTTTATTTTTATGTTAGTACAAAGCTCCTATAATTGCCAGCTCTAAAGTTCCTATGGCACTGTACTGTAATAGTTTAGTTTTGAGCATGGCCATTGATGTTAGACTTGATTTAGGTTGAGACTCTTTCACCTAATAATTAAGCTAATTATTATTGTCCTAAAGTGACTTAATTCCTGGCATAAAATGTTTAATAAATGATAACTGTAATTTTCCACAAGATCTTTAGTGTTGTATTCCAATATAATTTAGTTCAATCTCAGACCTAGTAAATTGTTTTCCTTCCCGATCAGCTATCTTCATCTCTGGAGCTTTCTCATAGAAGGGAAAGATGTCTTAGAAACATTTTGTTTGTTTGTTTTAGTTTATTTTCAGAGGTATTGACTAGCCATCATGTCACTTATATGCATATACTAATGTTTGATATATTAAAAACAGATATAATCCTTAAGATAGAATTTGCCGATTAGAGGTGAAATGGTCCAAAGAGAGACAGGAAAATGGGGAAGTGGGAGTAGTTGTAAAGAGAAAATTAAAACTAATGTGCAAACAAGAAAGCAGGTTTATCTGCAGCTGTAGGGAAGAACTGTTAAAACTATTCTGCTCATTATGATTTCCTAGGAAACGTTTTAAGATTCTTAATTAAATTATTCAACTATTTATATTCAATATTTCAATAATTACAGTATAGATACATATGTCTGTCTGCATCACATTAACTATACATTTGTTATATCCTAACTAATATCGGGGTTCCTTCTCATCCAAAAGGAAGTTTAAATAAATACTTTGAATATTTCAGTAAATAACAGCATGCCATTTGGCAAATTTAGGGGAACAAGTGAATAACTTAGCTATTCCAACAATGTTTTGCCTCCACATTCCTTGGCGCAAACAGGGACCTCAGTGAAGCGTCCCTCATGGGAGTTGCCTGCGGAAATCTTACAGAAGAAGTCCAGGTCCCATTTCAACCTCCCCTCCCTTCTATTCTTTTAAAAATCAACTTTATCGACGTATAATTTAGGTACAGTAAAATGTACATTTTAAGTGTATAATTTAGGAAGTTTTGACAAATGAACACACCCACAATATTGAACACTTTTATCACCCCAGAATGTTTTCTGGTTTTCCTTCCTGGTAAATCTCAATTAATCATTGTACCCTGGAAACTGGAAACCTCTAATCTATTATCTGTCACAATGAATATTTACATACAAGTTATCTTAAGCATAAAATTTTCATTTGTCTTGGGTAAAAGTAAAAGAATAGAATTGCTGGGCCATATAAGGGTGTGTAATGTATTTAAACCTTCAAGAAACTACTGAAATATTTGTCAAATAATTGGTTTTTTTTTTTCATTCCCACCAGCAGCATATAGGATCTTTTTTGATTATTGCCATCCTACTGATATGAAATGGTATCTCATAGCTGTTAAATTTACATTTTCTTGATGCCAAGCTTATTTTCATATGATTATTGGCCATTAAGATATTTTCTTTTGGCTCGTCGCCTGTGGCTCAAGCGGCTAAGGCGCCAGCCACATACACCTAAGGTGGTGGGTTCGAATCCCCAGCCCGGGCCCGCCAAACAACAATGATGGCTGCAACCAAAAAATGGCCAGGTGTTGTGGCGGGCGCCTGTGGTCCCAGCTACTTGGGAGGCTGAGGCAGGAGACTCACTTGAGCCCAGGAGTTGGAGGTTGCTGTGAGCAGTGAAGCCATGGCACTCTACCCAGGGTGACAGCTTGAGGCTCTGTCTCAAAAAAAAAAAAAAAAAAAAAGATATTTTCTTTTGGGACATATCTTCTCATATCTTTGCCCCCTTTTGAAAAAGTTAGATTGCTTGTCTTCTAATTGTAAGAATCTTTTATATATTCTGAATGTAAATTTTTACTCCTATATATTATACACACACATACACAAAGTGTTTTTCCCATTCTCTGAGTTGTATTCTTTTTTTGTTAAAAGTATTAAATAGTAATTGAACAATAATTAAAATAATCAGCAGAATTTTAATCAAGTCTAGTTTATCAGTTTTTTCATTTATCTTTAGTGCTTTTAGCATCATGTAAAAATCCTTTAGCTACACCAAAGTTTTAATTTTGCCTGTTTTCTTTTAGATGTTTGATACAGCATTTGATACATTTATTGTTATTTTTGTGTATAGTGTGTGATAAGGGTCCTTGTTTAATTTTTTAAAAATTTACTGAGGTGAAATTCATATAACATGAAATCAGCCATTTAAAAGTAAACAATTCAGAGACATTTAGTGCATTGACCATGTTGTGTGACCACCACATCTATCTAATTCCAGACATTTTTATTGACCTCAAATAAAATCTAGTGCTTAAGTACTTTCTCCCCATTTTACCTTCTCCTACCCCCTAGAAAGTACCCATATGCATTGTGTCTGTATGGATTTACGCATGCTGGGTATTCTCTAAATGAGATTATACATTATATGACTTTTTCTGTCTGACTTCTTTCACTTAACATAATATGTTCAAGGTTTATCTTTCTTGTATCATGTATCAGTGCCCCATTCCTTCTTATGGCTCAATACTTTTGTTTTTATGGGTATACATTTTATTTATTCATTCATCCCTTCTTGGACATCTGGGCTGTTTCTATATTTTATCTATTGTGAATAGTGATGCTGTGAACATATATGTACATGTATTTGTTTGAATACCTGTTTTAATATTTAGGGGTATATGCCTTGGTGGTGCCATACGATAATTCTATCTTTAAGCTTTCAAGGAACTCCCAGCCTATTTTCCATGGTGGCTGAAATAGTTTACATTCTAATCAGTAGTATATAAGTGTTCCAGTTTCTACACATTCTCACCAACACTGCATATTTTCTATTTCATTAAAAAAACTTTAGTTTTACTTTTTTATTAGGGCCATTGTAGCTTTTTTATGGCATGGTTCTTCACTGTGTGTTTGATTTCCATGTTCTTAATGACTAGTGATGTTAAGCATCTTTCCATGTGCTTACTGGCCATTTATATATCTTCTTTGGAGAAATACCTATTCAAGGCCCTTGCCTATTTTTATTTTTTATTAATTTATTTTTATATTTGACAATGTTTTATTTTTATTTTCTTTAACTTTTTTTTTTTTTTTGAGGCACAGTCTCACTTGGTCACCCTTAGTAGAGTGCTGTGGCATCATAGTTTACAGCAACCTCAAACTCTTGGGCTTAAGCGATTTTCTTGCCTCAGCCTCCCAAGTAGCTGGGACTACAGGCACCCGCCACAATGCCCGGCTATTATTTTCTTTAACTTTTTAAAAATTTCACACTAAGGTTACAATGTTTACATTGTTAGGTAAGGTCCCTTTTGTAGTTGTGTCCTGCACCCAGGAGGTGTGCCATATCCCTTTATATTAGGCCCATAAACTGGGAGTACACCAATCTTCTTTCCCTCCCTCTACCCCCTTTTCATTCCCCTCCCCCCAACTTCAATTAAATTGAATTTTTTCTCTTGTGTGGGCATGTATTAATTCATCTTCTGGCTTCATATTAGTATAGAGTATACTGGATACTTGCTTCTCCATTCTTATAATACTTTACTAAAGAGAATGTCATCCAACTCTATTTAGGTTAATAAGAAGGATGGAAAGTCTCCACATTTTTAGGGCTGAATAATATTCCGTAGTGTATATATGCCACAGTTTGTTAACCCATTCCTGGGTTGATGGGCATTTGGGTTGTTTCCACATCTTGGTGATTATAAATTGAGTTGCAATAAGCAATCTAGTGCAGATGATCTTGTGATAAAAGGATTTTATTTTTTTGGGTAGATGCCTAGTAATGGGATTGCAGGATCAAATGGGAGATCTAATTTGAGTTCTTTGGGGATTCTCCATACTTCCTTCCAAAAAGGTTGCATTAGTTTGCAGTCCCACCAGCAGTGTAGAAGTTTTCCCTTCTCTTCACATCCATGCAAGCATCTGCAGCTTTGGGACTTTGTGATGTGAGCTATTCTCACTTGGTTTAGCTGATATCTAAGGGTGGTTTGATTTGCATCTCTCTGATGATTAGGGATGATAAGCATTTTTTCATGCATGTGTTGCCCTTTCATCTGTTTTCTTCATGGAAAGTTCTATTCATGTCTCTTGCCCAGTGATAGATGGGATTTTTTGCTCTTTTTTGTTGATTAATTTGAGTTCTCTGTAGATGATTAGCCCTTTGTCATATTTTTTTTTTTGAGACAGAGCCTCAAGCTTTTGCCCTGTGTAGAGTGCTATCGTGTGACAGCTGACGGCAACCTCCAACTCTTGGGCTTAAGCAATTCTTGCTTCAGCCTCCTAAGCAGCTGGGACTACAGGTGCCTGCCACAATGCCCAGCTATTTTTTGGTTGTAGTTGTCATTGTTGTTTCTCAGGTCAAGCCTGGATTTGAACCCATCAGCTCCAGTGTATATGGCTAGCGCCCTAGCCACTGAGGTACAGGCACCAAGCCCCCTTGTCATATTTGTAACATGCAAATATCTTTTCTCACTTGAAGTTTGTCTATTTGCTTTCATTGTTGTGTCCTTACCTGTGCAGAAGCTTTTCAGCCTACTCAAGTCCCATTTGTTTATTTTTGTTGTTGTTGTGAGAGCCACCAGGAGTCTTCTCCAAAAAATCTTTCCCCAGGCCAACATCATGAAGACTTTTCCCCATGCTTAAGTTGACCAGACGTTCCACTTTTGGCAGGACAGTCCCGATTTTTAATGATTTTTTCTGCATCCCATGGCATTTTTAAAAAGTCCCGATTTTTGGAAAGAATGCACAACAAGCTAGGGATCAGCAGGAGAACAGGAGAATGGAAGGGCTGCTGAAAAGGTTAATGTAACTCCATTTGGGAATGAAGAGGTTCATGTAACTTTATTTGGAAATGAAAAGGCTAATGTAAACTCCCTACTCCTCTCCTGGGCAAGGTTGCCCAGGTGGAATCGGTATCAGAAGGAGACTGGCTCCCTCCCTCACTTCTAGGCAAGGACAGTTAGCTCAGAAGGAGCCAAACTGTCTGGAACAAACAAGTAGCCCCCCCCCCCAGAGAGTCCCTAACCATACACAGCTCAGCCAGTAGCAGCCCAGCCTGACAAAACACCCTATGAAATTCCTCTATGTGCTTTAAAAACCTCAGCTCACTTCACTAAGGGATCACCCTTCCTCCAGCCATGCTGAAGGGAAGAGTGGCCCAGGCATATGCTTGCAAAATAAAGCACTTTTTTCTTTACATGTGTGTGGTGGTCTCTCAATGGCAATTCTGGTCGCAACACTGCCATGTGGCTATTTCACCAGGATATGGGTTTTATATTATTTTTGTTAATTTTATAATGTTAAATTTTAATAATAACAAATAATTGTTGAGAGCTGATTATCAAGAACTGCTTATCAAAGTTTGCATTGTTGATCAGTTGTTAGAATTTGACGAGAAATATGCCAAAGAATAAAATAATACTATACATAATTTTTTAAATGCATTATATTTGTAAATTGTACTTATGTTGAAATTAAAAAAAAATTACAGTACTATTTTTGCGTTCTATGAAAATTTTTTGTTGCTCCATATAGACCAGATTTTTAATTGAGACACCCCTCCCCCCAGTCAATGGTGTTCTGCTTTACCAATGTTAAACTCTGGTCACCTTACCCATGCTTTCTTCTAGAATTTTTATTATTTCATGTGTTAATTTAAATCTTTTATCCATCTTGAGTCAATTTTTATAAGTGGTGAAAGGTGTGGGTCCAGTTTCAGTCTTTTACATGTAGTTATCCAGTTCTCCCAGCACAATTTATTGAATAGCAAATCTTCTCCTCAGTATATCCTTTTTGTTTGGTTTATTGAAGATCAGATGGTAGTAAGAGGCTGGTTTTATCTCTAGGTTTTCTATCCTGTTCCATATATCTATATCTCTATTTTGTGCCAAAACCATGCTGTTTTGATCACTGTGGATTTGTTATATAACCTGAAGTCAATAGAGTGATGCCTCTGGATTTGTTTTTATTACTAAGAATTGCCTTGACTGTAGTGCCATACAAAATGAAGAATAATTTTTTCTTCTCCATGGTTTTATCTGTTATTGATACTTTCCACTGCATCTTTAAGTTTCCTGAGTGACTCCATAAATTACTTACGCTCTGATATAGCCTTTGGGATTTCATCATGTCTTACATCTGTGTTTTCTTCTTGTTCATGTCTTTCCCCTGCTTTTTCTTCTTGCTTCCTCCTTCAATTTCCTTGTCTCTGTGCTTGATCCAGAGCACCTACCTTCTGTGCTAGTCTTCCAATGCTCCTGACCTCCTCCTCACATCCTGGAGTCCCTCACTGTCTCATTGTGCTCCCAGAATGGTGTTTCTGGGCTGGACAATGCAGCCAGAGGTGGCTGAAGTCCACTCTCTTTACTCTCACCCAGAGCAGTTGGTGTGGAGATGTTTCTATTCTGCCATCTTGAACCAGCCTCCCATTGCCCATTTTTAAATTTGGCTGTTTGTTATTTTGTTATTGAATTGTAGTTGCAAGACTTCTTTGTATGTCCTGAATATTAGATAAATACATAATTTGCAAATATTTTCTCTCATTCTGTAAATTTTTTTCACTTTTGAGATAATGTCCTTTTATGTATAAACATTTTAAATTTTCATAAAGTCCAATTTATCTTTTTTCTTTCTTTGTTTTTTATGCTTTTTGTGTCATACCTAAGAGGCCATTGCCAAATCCCAAATCATGAAATTTTACCTCTGTATTTTCTTATGTGAGTTGTATGGCATTGGCTCTTAGATTTAGGTTGTTGATACATTTTGAAATAGTTTTTGTAAATGGAGTGAAGTAGAGGTCAACGTTCTTTCTTTGCATGTGGATATCCAGTTGTTCCGGCACTATCTGTTAAAGAGACTATTACTTCCCCATTGAATGGCATAAGCACCCTTGTCAAATATCAATTCACTGTAGCTAAAGGTTTATTTCTGGTTAATACCACACTGTTTTGATTACTACAGCTTTTTATACGTTTTAAAATCATCAAGTATGAGACCTCTGATATTGCTTTTCTTTTCCTAGATTGTTTTGGCAATTTGGGCCCTTTTTAATTCCCTAAGAATCTGAGGATTGACTTTACTGTTTTTGCATAAAAGATGTTGGGATTTTGATGGGGATTTTGTTGAATCTGTAGATTGCTTTGGGTAGTACTGCCATCTTAACAATATTGTATTAAATCTTTCTGTTTGGGTACGCAGGCTGTCATCATTTATTTAGACCTTCTTTAAATTTTTCATCAGTGTTTTCCAGTTTGGTCAATGGATTTTTTTTCTTAATTTCCTTTTCAGATTGTTGTGGTTATATAGAAACAAAACTGATTTTTGCATTTCCCTCTTGTACTCAGGAACTTTACTGAATTTGTTTGTTAGCTTTAGTAGTTTGTAGATTCTTTAAAACTTTCTGTATACAGGTTGAGTATTTCTTATCTGAAATGCTTGTGACCAGAAATGTTTCAGATTTTGGGTTTTTTTTTCAAATTCTGGAATATTTGCATATACATAATGAGATATCTTGGGAGTGAGATAAAAGTTTAAACATGCAATTTATTTATGTTTTTTCTTGACCTTTACATAGTCTGACGGTAATTTTATACAATATTTTTAATTGTTTTGACTGCAGTCTATCTTATAAGATTAGATGTGGAATTTTCCACTTGTGGTATCATGTCAGCACTTAAAAAGGTTTGGATTTTGGAGCATTTCAGATTTCAGATTTTTAGGTTAGGGATATTCAACTTGTATGAAATTATATCTACAAAGAGAGATAACTTTACTTCTTCCTTTCCAGTTTGGACTCTTTTTACCTGCTTTTCTTGCTTGATTATTATGGCTAAAACTTCCAGTAATATGTTGAATAAAATTGTCAAACATGAGCTTTCTATCTTGTTTCCAATCTTATAGGAAAACAGTTTTTCACCTTTGAATATCGAGTTAGCTGTTGTGTTTTTAAAAGTGATTTTATTTATTTATTTAGAGATAGAGTCTCACTAGTACCACCCTCGGTAGAGTGCTGTAGCATCATAGCTCACAGCAACCTCAAATTCTTGGGCTTAGGCTATTCTCTTGCCTCAGCCTCCCAAGTAGCTGGGACTACAGGAACCTGCCACAATGCCCGGCTATTTTTTTGTTGTAGTTGTCATTGTTGTTTGGCAGGCCCAGGCCAGGTTTGAACCCACCAGACCCAGTGTATGTAGCTATGCCCTAGCTGCTGAGCTACAGGCACAAAGCCTAGCTGTGTTTTTTTCTTTTTTTAAAAAAATTTCTGGTTAACGTGAGGGTAGAAACAGCCAGGTCATAATATTTAAATTTGTTAGATAGAGTCAATCTTGTAGTTGTGTCCTACACCCAAAAGGTATGCCTAATACTTCTATGTTGTGCCCATTAAGTGGGAATAGCTGTTGGTTTTTCATAAATGCTTTTGAGAATAGTGCTGAGAAAGTTTCTTTTACTCCTGGATCTGAATGTTATTTGTGTGATCTAGAAATGTGTCCATTTCATCCATGTTTTCTAATTTGTTGGTGTAAAATTGTTATACTATTCTCATATAAACTTTTGTATTTCTGTAAGGTTAGTAGTAATGTCACACATATTCATTTCATTTTCTATTTTAGTTATGTATATGTTTAAAAAATTACTTCAGAATATTATAGGGGTACAAACGTTTTGTTTACATAAATTGCTTTCGTACCATTGGAATCAAGATATAAGTGGTCCCATCACTCAAATGGCATATGTTGTACCTGAAAGGTGTGAATTAACCCATCCCCCCACCTATGTGATTTTTTTTTTTTTTTTTTTTGTAGAGACAAAGTCTTACTTTATCGCCCTCAGTAGAGTGCTATGGCATCACACAGCTCATAGCAACCTCCAACTCCTGGGTTTAGGCGATTCTGTCTCAGCCTTCCTAGTAGCTGGGACTACAGGCACCCACCACAACACCCAGCTATTTTTTTGTTGCAGTTCAGCCGGGGCTGGGTTTGAACCCGCCACCCTTGGTATATGGGGCCAGTGCCCTACCCACTGAGCCACAGGCACCAACCCCCTACTTGATTTTTTTGATGAGTGTTATTTCCATATGTGCACATAAGTGCTGATGGTTAATTCAAATTTAATAATGAGTACGTGTGGCATTTGTCTATTCTTAGATACTTCACTTAGAAGAATGGTCTCTAGTTCCTCCATCTAGGTTGTTACATGGCTGAGTAGTACTCCATACATATACCATATTTCTTAATCCACTCATATATTCATGGGCACTTGGGTTGTCTCCGTATCTTTGGAGTTGTGAATTATGCTGCTATAAACATTTCAGTGCAGGTGTATTGTTTAGAAGACGTCTGGTTTTTTTCTTTGGGTAAACACCAGTAGTGGGGTTGCAGGATCAAATGATAGGTATACTTTCTTAGTTCTTTGAGGTATCACTGTACTTTCCATAGAGGTTGTACACAACAGCATATGAGTGTTCCTATCTTTCATCATTCATGGCAACATTTGTTGTTTTGGGACTTTGTGAAAGTTCCAACAAATTAGAAAGCATAGATGAAATGGAAACATTTCTAGAAACACACAAATTACCAAAAGTAACTCAAAAAATAGAAAATCTAAACGGATTTATCACAAGTGAAAACCGAATAACAAAGTACAGTCTATAACCAGATAACTTTACTAGTGAATTCCATCAAAAATTTTGAAAATTTAATGCCAACTATTCTTACCCTCTTCAAAAAAATTGAAGAGAAACCAACACTAGCTAACTCATTTTATAAAAATATTATAATTTTCATATCAAAGACAAAGATACTAAAGAAAAGAGAACTACAGATCAATATCCCCTATAAAATTTGATGCAAAAAAAACTCAAAAAAAACCCAAAAACAACTAGCAAACCAAATCCAATGGCATGGCAAAAAGAATTACAGCACCATGACCAAAAGAGATTTATCCCAGGAATACAAAGTGGTTTAACATAAGAAAGCCAATTGATGCAGTATGCCTCACTAGTAGTATAGTCACATACTAAAATCATGGGATGTAGTGAAGTGTGTATTCATAAGGAATTTGCAGAAGTCAATGATAATGACAGAAGTCACAATAAAGGGGGAAAGATCTTATTCTAATAAACTAACGTCACACATTAAGAAACTAGAAAAAAGAAATGCAAACTAAATACTTTATTGTGTTTTCATATAAATTTTGGAAATAGCTTGTCAATTTCTAAAAATGTCTGCTGGGATCTTGATTGTGTTTACATTTATCTTTCCATCAATTCATGTTAACAATACTGAGTCTTCCTTTTTTAGTTTTATTTTCTTTTAATTTTATTTTCTTTTTAATTTACATATATGTATTTATGGGGTGCAAAGTGATAGTTCAGTACATGTAAACAATGTGGAATGGTCAAATCATAGTGATCAGCATATCCATTTCAAGTAGTTAACATTTCTTTGTGGTGAAAATATTTAAAATCCTTTCTTTCAGCTCTTTTGAAATATATATTTTTATTAATTATAGTCACCTTGTGTTGGAGTAGAAAAACAGAGCTTATTTATCTATGTAAACTATAACTTCGTACCCATTGACTAATACCTCTCCTTCTCCTGTCCACCCACTACCATATACATACAACTTCTGGTAACCTCCCCTCTACTTTCTAATATGACTTTATTATTTTTAGATTACACATGTAAGTGAGATCATACAGTATTTGCCTGTCTGTCCCTGGCATATTTCACTTAACATCATGTCCTCTGGGTTCTTCCATGTTATCACAAATGACAGAATTTGCTGGGTTTTTTTTTATGTTGGGATAGTATTCCACTGTGTGTATATATACAGATTTTTTTTAATGATTGGATTACATTATTTGCATTTCTTAGGTAAAGTTCAAATTGTAGTTGGGCTCTTCACCCAGGAGGTGTGCTATATACCCTTACATTGTGCTGGTTAGAACACAAGAGAGTTTACCAGTCGTACTCCCTCCTCTTTTCATACTGATTTTTTTTTAATCCAGTCATCCCTTGATGAACACCTAGGTTGTTTGCATATATTGCTTATTACAAATAATGCTGCCATTAAAATGGGAGTGTGGCATCCCTTCAGTATGCTGATTTCATTTCCCTTGTATGTATACTCAGTAGTATAATTGTTGAATCATATGGTAATTCTATTTTTAGTTTTTAGAGGAATATCCATACTGTTTTCCAAAGGGGCTGTACTAATTTAAGATACCACCATCAGTCTGCAAAGGTTCTCTTTTCTCCATATCCTCATATTCACATACCCATCAACATTTGTTTTCTTTTATCTTTTTGATAATAACCAATCTACTAGATGTGAGGTGATATCTCATTGTGGCTTGGCTTTTCATTTCTCTGATGATTAGAGATGTTGAGCATTTTTCATATATTAGCCATTTGTACGTCTTCTTTTGAGAAATGTCTATTCAAGTCTTTTTGGTTTTTTTGAGACAGAATCTCACTCTGTTGCCCTTGGTAGAGTGCTGTGGTGTCCTATAGCTCACAGCAGCCTCAAACTCTTGGGCTCAAGCGATTCTCCTGCCTCATCCTTCCTGTGGTGAAAATATTTAAAAGAGATGCACCAATGTGTGTTAGAAGGAAAGGCCTTAGTGGGAAAGGTTGGTAAGTTCTGTATAGTGGGGGATGGATTTCTTTTGGGGGGGAAACCAGAGAGAAAATCGATGCAGAAGTGAGTGTGTGGCTTTTTAAGGTCTGTTCTCCTTGTCACAGTGCAAGTTCAGCAAACCACTTGAAATCCCCATTAAGCTGACAAGTGTGCTCAGAAATAGAAAAATGATTTTTTTTATGGCATTTACTGGTCAGACATACAGTACAGTGGAAAGTACACAGCACCTGGCTATATGCAAGTCTTTTGAATATACATTCCTCATGTTGTTTGTGGTGATTATTGTGTAAACAAATCTACTGCACTCCCAGCCATATACAAGTATGGCACGTAAGATAATGTACATTATATAATACTTGATAAAAAGCAACTGTGTTACTGGTTTATGTATTTATCATACTGTATGTTTTATCATTATTTTAGAATGACCTCCTACTTATAAAACAAAAATTAACTATTAAGCAACCTCAGGTAGGTTCTTCAAGAGATATTCCAGAAGAAGGCATTATTATCCTGGAAGATTACAGCTCTGTGCAAAGGATTGTCCCTGAAGACCTTCTAGTGGAAGAAGATGTGGAGGTGAAAGATAGTAATGCGGATGATCCCAACCCTCTGTACACTTAGCCTGATGTGTGTGTATGTGTCTCAGTTTTAACAAAATTTTTAAAATTAAAAATACAATTAAAATATTAGGCCAGGCTCAGTGGCTCATGCCTATAATCCTAGCACTTTGGGAAGCCAAGGCAAGAGGATCACTTCAGGACAGGAGTTGAAGACCAGCTTGTAGAACATAGAGAATATAGCAAGACCCCATCTCTTAAAAAAGTGGAAAAGTTAGCTATTTATGGTGATGCATACCTGTAGTCCCAGCTAGTAGGGAGGCTGAGGCAGGAGAATTGCCTGAGCCTAGGAATTTGAGATTGCAGTGAGTTCAGATGATTCCAGTGCACTCTAACCCAGACCACAGAATAAGACCCTGTCTCAAAAAGAAAGAAAAACAAAGAAAAAAATTTAAAATTAGAAAACTGAAAAAAGAGAATAAGGATGTAAAGAAAGAAAATATTTTTGTATAACTGCACAATGACTTTGTGTTTTCAGCTAAATTTTATAAAAGTGTCAAAAATTAAAATAATTAAAGTTTATCAAGTAAAAATGTTACAGTAAGCTAAAGGTTGATTTATTATTAAAGAAAGTTTTCAGTGTATACTAATTGTACAGTGTTTATAGTCTTCATTGTACAATAATGTCCCAGGCCTTCTCACCCAGAGCAACTTCCAGTCCTGCTAGCTCCATTCTTGGGAAGTTCCCTATATAGTTAGTCCACTTTTGATTTTTTATACCATAATTTTACTGTACCATTTTTAGATTTAGATATATTTAGATGCACGAATACTGACCATTGTGTTATAGTTGCCTATAGACTCAGTACAGCATACTGGTTTATAGCCTAGGAACAATAGGCTGTACTATATAGCTTAGGAGTGTAGCAGGCTGTACCATCTAGGTTTGTATAAGTACATTCTATGTACACAATGAAGAAATCACCTAATGATGCATTTCTCAGAATCTAGCCCCCTTGTTAAGTAACAAATGACTATAATTGTTACCTTTGCTGTGTAGAAGCTTTTTCCTTTGATGCAATCCCATTTGTCTATTTAGGCTTTTGTTATTTGTGCTTTGAGGGCCATATCCAAGAAATCTCTGCCCAAAGTTATGCCATAGAATTTTCTTTGGTGTTTTTTTTTCTAGTAGTTTTATAGTTTCAGATCTTACATTTAATCCATTTCGAGTAGATTTTCTATAGGGGTCTCTCTATCTCTCCTCTCTCTCTGTCTTTCTCTCTTTCTCTTTTATGATGTCTTTGTCTGGTTTTGGTAATAGAGTTGTGTTTGACTTATGAGTCCTTTACCTTTCCACAGGACAGTTTTCCCCTATGCCTGAAATTTAATCCTGGAGAGCCTAGTATGTAGTTAACATGCCATAGAAACAATGAGTACCTGTAGTCCCTTAACTGAAATCATTATGATCATATATGTTTTGGAAATAATTTGGAAAGGTTTCTATACTATCTATAACTTGACAATTTGTAATTGAACATAGTAATATGCAATAAAACTCAAGAAGAGTCACACTAAGGAGGATAAAGACTTTAGCCTCACATGGGTTCCTGTCAGTTTTTGCCACCGATTGAGTTTGGGGGCCAGGCTTACTAAAACATGAAGGGACTATGGTTCTGGAAAAACTTGTGGTGGCCTGTACCATTTCCTATGGATGCAAATTACTAATTTTAAAGTAGGCAATTTTTAGAATCCATTTTAGTCAGCTTGAAATTGTCTATAGTGGTATTTCAACATCTGGTCCTAAGACATTTTATATCTGTATCATCTACCACTAGGTGAAATAATCAACTCCAATTCCATGTTATTCTGGTGAATGTCAAATCCATATGATGAGCCAAGACTCACATACCTGATAAAGAACTTGGTAACTCTTCATAGTCTATTCTAGGTACTGTCTCTAACCTGGACTACTGCCATTAACATCCTAACAGATTTTGCTTTCAAGCCCCTCCTCTCCCTCAAGTTACTCAAAAATATTAGGGAATTTGCTGGCATTTTTGGGGTAATTTTTATCAAGATTAAAAAGACTAAGACAGATTTTTTTCTAAAATTTCCATGGCTCTGGTTTATTTTTTTGGATTATTATCCCAATATTAGTACTGAGACTGCTGAACAGAAGCTTTTATATCTGAGGTGCAATAGAAAATAAAGTATAGTGAAGTTCTCTTTCAGCACGTTCCCTGCTTTATCTGTTGATTTTCTTAGCCACAAGTGTGGAAAGAATGTTTTCTTGACTATATCTTAATGAAAATTGGCCAATGAGACATAAAGCATGTTCACTTGTTTGGGGCTAAAAAATGGAGAGATGTATTTTAATAAAGTATTTTTAAAGTAATTTTAAAGGAAATTATCTTTATAACTAAATAATATCTGAATTTGATGTGTATCTTTGGGAGTAGTTTGAATAAAGTTGAGAAAAGAATTTCTCAGATGTTTCTGAAGGAGATTTTCAGCATTAATGCTTAGAAGTCATCTTCTGAGTTCTCTTTGCAGGCATACTTAAATGAAATCTGATTTGGGGGCAAATGATATTGCAGTAACTTTATCATATAGAGAAGCATCACAAAGGCAATTAAATGAAGATACATTATTTTGGCACTGCTTTGCTTTATTCATAGCTAAATTTTGTCTAAACATACTTGAAATAAAATGAGCAGTGATGTTGTTTGCCTCTTAATGTTTCAGAATCATTTTATCAAAGATTTAAATATATTTTCCATTATACCAGTTTCTAGTGAGAGTCATTGTTTTGAAAACTTAGCCATTTATCTTTTTCCTGATGTTCCCAAATACAGACTGTATTCTTCAAATAATAAACCTGGGACTAGCAAATACGTTCCCTTGATAATTGTCCATCTCTATAAGAAATAAAACTTTGTACTTATTACTTAAATCTTCTTGAAACATGGCAAATATTCTACCAGAGAATTTTTCTCAAGTTTTTGAATTATTTAATAATAATGTTGAGGCCAGGTGCAGTGGCTCACGCCTGTAATCCTAGCACTCTGGGGTGGCCAAAGCAGGTGGATTGCCTGAGCTCAGGAGTTTGAGACCAGCGTAAGCAAAAGTGAGACCCTGTCTCCACTGAAAATAGAAAAACAAGCCAGGCATTATGGCAGATGCCTGTGGTCCCAGCTATTTGGGGGGCTGAGGCAAAGAGGATCACTTAAGCCCCAGAGTTTGAGGTTGCTGTGAGCTATAATGCTATGGCACTCTACCAAGGATGACAGAGTGAGACTGTCTCAAAAAAAAAAAAAAAGTTGAAATAGTAAAGATTAGTGAATAAAATTTCAAAAGTATCAAATTCTTTGGAAGACTTTGGGGGTACCTGGTCTTTGTATTTATGAAGCTTGCAGTTTAGAGGAAGAGATAGATAAAAAAAATGGTAGCATTTAAGCTGGTATTTAACTGATTCATTTGTTTATTTAAAAACATTGGTATTGTGCTTGGCATTGGGAATATGGCGGTAAACAGAATGGGTAAGAGCCCTGTTATTAAACTTTTAATTTAGCAACAGAAGCAAATAACTTTTTAAGACATCCATGAAACAGAAGCTTAAGTGGAAGGCAAGTTTGGGCATCATCAGCTCATGGGTGGTATTTTAGTCACTTGGAAATGAATGAAAATATGGATCTTAAGGTGAATTGAAGTGACTTTTTCCTTTTTGATTTACACTAAAATTTTGGATTGAGGTCCCAGTTAAGATCATTCAACAGAGCTTCAAAGATACTATCCAGTTTAATGGTGTTGAGACTTAAGTGAGAAAGAAGCATTTCTTACTCCACTGTATCTTTTTAAAGGTAATTTTTAATTGTAAAAAAACATAAAACATAACATAACATAACATAAAATTTACCATCATTAACCATTTTTAAGGGTACGTTTCCTTAGTGTTTGGTATATTCACATCGTGCAACATATATCTTGGGCTTAAAATTGCACATAGTCAAATAGGTTAGCACAGAATTATTCATTAATGGGATTCATCACAACTTAGTCTCAAAAGAAGATAATTTTATGTTTTGTAAAATTAATTTTCGATGTTCATGTGAGTTTTTAATTTAAAATTGGACAAAAAATTGAGAATTTTTTTCAATAAATTCTTTTATTTATTTATTTGAGACAGAGTCTCAAGATGTCACCCTGGTTAGAGTGCGGTGTTGTCACAGCTCACAGCAACCTCAAACTCTTAGGCTTAAGAGATTCTCTTGCCTCAGCTTCCCAAGTAGCTGGGACTACAGGCACTCGCCACAGCACCTGGCTATTTTTTGGTTGTAGTTGTCATTGTTGTTTGGCAGGCCTGGGTCAGATTTGAACTTGCCAGCTTCAGTGTATGTGGCTGGTACCCTACCCGCTTGAACTACAGGAGCTGAGCCATTTTCGATTAAGTTCTTAAGTAGTCATTAAAAGGAGAAATTACTGTGGCCTCCTGGAAGTTGAGGAAGGCTTTCATGGGGTAGGTAGAACCAGAGCTAATCCTTAAAGGATGAGCAGGACATGCCTGGTCAAATGGAGGGGTGAGGTATTTGAGGACATTTGGGAGACAAGTAGCTGAAACCAAATTTGGATCTAGGAATGTGCTTGATTTACCTAGGATTTGTGAGACTAAGCTGGCTAACAGTGCCACATGTTGGGTCGTATGGAAAATAATGTTTACCTTGTTGTGATTGTCTCATTGTAATAGGACTGGAAAATATTGTGTTATTTTTTTTTTTAGAAAGTAAATGATGTTATTAACATTAGTTAATGATTTCATTTACTTGGTATTGAATATTTAATTGTCCATCTGTATTAGTTCTTTAGGGCTACCCTAAACTAACAAACTGCCACAGACTGGGTGGCTTAAAAGAATAGAAATTTCTTGCCTCAAAGAGTTCTGGAGGTTAAAAGCCTGAAATCAAGGTGTCAGCACAGCTGTTCTATTTCTTTTTTTTCCCTCCCACAGGTTATATGCTATTTATTTCGCACTTTACACTGTTTTGTATTGTGTATCCTTTAACAGATTATTTTAGCTGTCTTTATTTTTTAAATTTTATAATTTTTTAAAATTAATTGGTTCAAGTTCATTGAGGGTACAGAGAAGTAGGTTACACTGTTTGCATTTGTTAGGCAAAGTCCCTCTTAATAGTTGTGTCCCACCCCCAGGATAGTTCTCTTTTTGAAGACTCTAGGAGCTGATCCTTTCCTTTTCCTATCTTCTAGTGTATGCCAGCAATCCTTGCATTCCTTAGTTTATTATAGGACACTGGATTAAGGTCCACCATGAGCTCATCTTAACATGATTATATCATATGAAGACCCTAATATTATTTAAAGTCACATTCTGAGATTCCAGGGGGACATGAATTCTTAGGGGACATTATTTAATCCCCTAGACTATGCATATGAAAATTTCTTATTTGTACTTACAAAGAGCACCTTGTACAGTATTTTCATTTTCATGTATTTGGTCTATATAACAAATATATGCAGCCTTATATGGAAATGTTATGATAAATTGTACAGAGTTAAAATAGAATTTCCCTAATTTTTCAAAGCCATGAAAGTCAAGAACATGATATCAATATTTTTCTGATATAAATTTATCAGAAATAAGGCAAGCAATAATTACATTAGAAAGTGTTCAAGAAAGGAAGTTTGCAAGGTATTCTTCACACTTTTGCACTGCAGTACATATGCCAGGCTGAGTAAGCAGTGTGCATTCTGCTCACTCTCAAAGAGCTCATTCCCCAAAGAAATGTGTGTTTACAGTTTCCTCTCACAGCTCTGTTGAGAGACAAATTACAGCATACATAGTATGATGAATGTAATATAATTGTGCATAGCATAGAAAGAAATAATTATCTGAACTGAGTTTTAAAAGATAAAGATTTTTACCAGGGAAATAAAGTGTGTGTGTGCGTGGGGGGGGGGAGAGAAAGAGTTAGCCTATTTATTTTAAAAGGATAATGAGTAAATCAAATAAGATTATTTGTTCCATTTAAATCAACTCAAAGTTATGACCCTCCCACTGTGGTAATACCATTCCACCATCCATATGTCCAAAATGTTGTTTCCCAGACCAAATATTGTCTTTTGGAACTGTAGGATTTATTAAATCCTCCCTTATAGCAATTCAGGAAGTTTCAGTGGGGAAAACTTACCATAATTCCATGAAATAAGCATCAGCCTGATTACTGACTTTGTGACTGAAATAACATGATACCTTTTAACCCTGCCACAAGGTATTTTTTTTGGACAGAGAAAATAAGGTGTAATAATTACCTCTGGAACATGAGTTGTATCACTTTAGATTGTTTTTCTTTTTTTTCTTCTTACATATGTATATATATATTATTTCAAATTAATATGCAGGTACAAATTTAGGTTAACTCTTACATTTTTATTTATTTTTGGTGAGGTGACACATTCATGTGGGTCAAAATTTGGAAATTGTTCAAGAATAGGTCTCCTATCCTTTGTTCTCATCCTCATAGTTCTCCTTTCCAAAATCAGCTAGTATTAATATTTCTTGCTTTTACTTCTAGGATATTTCATACATATACAAGGATGAGTACTCACAAAAATGTGCATGCATTCCCCCCCACCTTATTTTTATACATTTTCCTATACTTTGCTTTAGAACAGCGATTCTCAACCTGTGGGTCGCAACCCACAGGAACTGTATTAAAGGCTTGCAGCATTAGGAAGGTTGAGAACCACTGCTTTAGAGTATTTCATATCAGTGCATAAAGAGCTATAGCTACACAGTATTATTTGATTGTATAGATATGTCATAATTTATTTAACCAGTCTCCCATTGAGGGATGTTTAGTTTGTTTCCTGCTATTTGCTATTGCATTTCTGCAATGAATGATCTTATAATAGGTCATTTCAGATGTGTCCTATCTGTGGAGTGCATTTCTAGAAATGGAACTATTGGGTTGAATGGTATGTGCATCTTTTGTCATTTTGATAGATATTGCCAGAATGTCCTCTATAGAGGTTATACCAATTTATACTTATACCAGCAATGTATAGAAGTATTTATCTCCTCAACCCTCAACAATACATTGCGCTACCAAACATTATATCTTTCAGCTAAAAAGACAGGTGAAAATACTATTTGGTGTTTTTAATGGGCATCATTTCATATATTTAAGACCCTGTGATATTTATAAAAATATTCCCTTTTATGATGGCTGAGATGCTACTTAATTGACAGGCACAGTCCATTTTCTCTTTAATTCACACACCTGTGGGGTATATTCTTTTACAAAAGAGAAGAAGGATGAGTCCAAGGAGAGCACATTTAGGTCAGATAAACTCTGAGCCAGGAACACTTCTAAGTGTTTTTTAAAATTTTCACGTTTTTATAATTCACTCATTATACAACTATTGTATCATGGTTGGCAAACAAATTAACCTACATCCCCTAGTAATTTTCAATGGCTTAAATTACTCAAGAAATTTAACTCAGTATTACTTCTCTTTTCTTTTATTATTTCTGATTAATTACTTCCTAATACACAATGAACTTTATAAAAATTTTTTCACATTCCAAGAAAAAGAGAATCATCCTTTACTTAGAAACTTACCAATGTGTTTGATTTTGCACAGAATTATTTAAAATTATGGTATATTTACATTTGAAATGTGTGTTTGTAGTTTCCTTTCTCACTACCTAAGCCACATCATGGGGAGGTTAGAAGTTCAGTATATATTTAAATGTGTTTACTGATTCATAAATGGCTCTGGACTTTTGCATCACACAACAAATTGTTCTTAGAGTTTATCTATGGCATTGTAGATCGCCTCTCTTGTAGCACTTATATAAGTCTATCACATATTATCATTAGTTTCTTATGTGTCTACCTTTCTACTTGATTGTGAACTTCTAAAGGATATAATTTATATTCTTCTCTAGCACAGGCTTAGAGCTTTGCATACACCGCATACTTATAGAAATGCTTGTTGAGTTAGATTTATATTGAGGTTCTGAGGTTGCATTTAAAAAAACATTTTTCATATATTGTTCGTTTTATTTTTTATGTAGTCCTATTCTGATACTCCCCAAGCTTGCTTTCTGTTAATTATGTTTAATTTTTACTGAGAAGAATTATTTGAAGTACTCTTCTAATAACATCAAGGAACAGGTAAATTTTTTATCGTACATATATCCTTGCTATTCATCATTTTTTTCTATTAAAGTCCTACTTTAATTTTAGTCACAGGTGTTTCTAAATATTTAGTGAGCAAAGGTGGATCAGTTGGACACTTTGGTAGGGATATTATTTGTTTCAATCTGACTAAGATTCATAATTTATATAGGCAATAGGAAATGTGCAATTAAGGTTTTAGTCATTGCTAATATTAAGGAATTTGGAAGATTTTTGAGCAGAGTAAGTAGCTTTTCAAGTTGCAGTGGTCTATTTTTAATTATTAATATAGTTGTATTGAGGTATTTGCAGATTCACATGCAAGTCTAAGAATTAATACAGGGAGATCCCTTGCATATTTTGCTTATTTTCCCCAGTAACATCTTACAACCTAGGATTTTATTACATATGTGTGTTCATGTTTCCGCCACCATAAGATATTAAACAGTTCCAATACCAAAGGATCCCTGTATTGCCTTTTTTTGTTTTTGCAGTTTTTGGCTGGGGCCAGGTTTGAACCTACCACCTCCCGTGTATGGGGCCAGCGCCCTACTCCTTTGAGCCACAGGCACTGCCCTACATTGCCCTTTTATAAATATCCCCACAGCCCTACCAGCCTAACCCATGGAAACCGTTAATTCGTTGGCATTTCAAAAAATATTACATAAATAAAATAATAAAGTATGTAAGCTTCTGCGATTAGTTTTGTCCAATAAGCATAATTCCTTGTTGATTCTTCAACCAAGCATCAAAGTATCAAAAGGATACTTTGTTCCTTTTGCTGAGTAATATACTAAGTTATATAATTAACACAGTTGAAGGAAGTCTTGGCAGATTCCAGTTTGGGACTATTTTAAATAAACACGGTTGAGTATTACTGTGAAGTTTTTTTGTGTGTGTATGTGTGTGTGTGAATAAAAGTTTTCATTTCTTTAGGGTAAATAACCAGGATGCAATTGCTGGATCGTATGGTAGTTACATAAATAGTTTTATAAGAAATTGCCAAAGTGGCATTCCTATTCCAAAGGAATGTTATAATCCTGCAATGTAGGAATGATACAGTTTCTTCTCATAATCATCAGCAATTGTTGTCACTATTTTTTATTTTAGTCACTTTTAGTAGTGTGTAGTGATATCTCAGTGTGCTTTTAATTTGTAGTCTTCTAATGCCTAATGATGTTGAACACCCTTTGATGTGCTTGCTTACCATCTATGTATCCCTTTCAGTGAAATGGCTTTTCATAAGTTTTACCAATTTTGTAACTGAATTTTGTTCTTTTTGCTGCTGAGTTTTGAGAGTTCTTTATACATTCTAGATACTAGTTCGTCAGCTATATGATTAGCATTGTCTTCTAGTCTAAGGCCTGTCTTTTTATCTTCCTAACAGGGTGTTTTGCAGAGCCAAAGATTTTAAATCTGATGAAGTCAAATTTATCAATATTTCCTTTAATGGATTTTGCTTTTGGTGTCAAATCTAAGAACTCTTCACTTTGCCTTAGATATGGAATTTTTTTCATATTTTTTAAAAGTTTTACAATTTTATACATTTAAATTTATGATCCATTTTTGGATTAATTTTGTATGTGGTATAAGATTTAAAATAAAGTTCTTTTTTTTTTCTTCTGGATATTCAGTTGCTCTAGCGCCATTTGTTGAAAAGGCTATCCTTTCTCCATTGAAGTGCTTTTGTACCTTTGTAAAAATTTTACTCTACAAAATAAAATTCATTTTAAAAAATCACTTAATTTATTTGTGTGGATCTATTTCTAGGTTTTCTGTTCCATTCCACTTATTTATGTGTCTGTCCTTACACCAATATCACACTGTCTTGATTACTGTAGCTATATAGTAAGCCTTAATATTAGATAGACTGATTCCTCCTACTTTATTCTTCTTTCTCAAAGTGGTTTTAGGTATTTTAGGGCCTGTGTATTTCCACATAATTCTTAAAATCAGCTTATCTGTGGCTACAAAACCTTTGTTGGAATTTTGATAATACTGAATTAAACCTACGCATTGATTTGGCGAGAATAGACATCTTTACTATGTTGAATCTTCCAATCCTTGAGTATGGTATGCTACTCATTAGATTTTTCTACCCAGAATAGTCCTTATGGTATTTTGCTTGTTAGATGAGAGTATATACATTAATCTGGATTAAAATTGCTATAGGCTTACAGAGAATGATTTGGCTCATTTATTCATGTTCATTCATTAATTTATTAATGTTAAATGTGTGCTTGAACCGTTACAATTAATAAATGATATTTTATGTTTGCAATATTAATAATGATTTTAAAGCTTGTAATTCTATAAATAGGTGTTGCAAATTAAATGTTTATATCTCCTCCCCAAATTCATATGTTTAACCCTAATCTCCAATGTGCTGTATGGTGTTTGTAATGAGTCTTTTGGAAATTTAGGCCATGAAGATGGAGCCTTTATGAATAGGATTAGTGCTCTCATAAAAGGGACCTGAGAAAACGTCCTCCCCACTTCCATCATGTGAGTACATAGAAGAAAGATGGCCTGGATCATGTGGCATAAAACATGATTGTCTGTAGTTGGCTTCATGCAAGGACTATGGGTGGGACTATTTGGCTTAGAAAGGACTTTAGACAAGTTGTCGCTGTGATTGACATTAATAAAAGGTTATTTATGAAAGCATGCTACCTTTGGGTAGGCTTGAGTCTAAAAACTAGTTTGTAGGAGAAATATTTCCACATCATTATGTAATAGTTAGCTGGGATGCATTGTTGATCCAGAGTTGTCTTAGTTCTTGGTATCAGAAACTTCTGGTACCCTGAACTCTGCATTGCACATCTTATTCTTGGGGAAAATGGACAAGTTTCAGATCTTTATTTCATAATGTTTATGTCTATTATTTAAATGTATTAAAGTACAGATCACTAGGACACTTTCTACTTATTGTTCTTTATCCAGTCAACTAATTGGTTTGGTTTATCTATTCAGCACTGCTCTAGTGTTTGTGTGGATTGGACCAAGAGTTCAAATGTAGATATCTATATGCTATATGTGTAAAAATTATAAATGTTATAAAAAACAACTAACAAATTGTTAAATAAAATAATGTTCTATTCTCTGTTTTGACAAGTATGACTTTTTCATGATCTGCAAAGTTCAAGTTCAAATTTAGGATTCTCAAACTCTGCTCATAGTTCAACACTAGGACATGACTACACTGGAAAGCTGGCTTTTAGTTCTTGGGGAGGCCCCTATTCCTGGTTCTGTCTTGTCCTATGTGGGGGCCTCTAATTTATGATTCACTCCAGACTATGTATCTAAGTTCTGTCCATGGTCCCTACCATCAGCTTCCCTTTGACCACCCCTTGGGCCTAACGGAGGGTGTATAAATAGCAAGATCCACCTTTTGGAATAACACTTCCAAATATGTTCTAGGAGAGAAAAAAGCTATAGTACCCAGTATTGTTGTTGAGTAGCAACAAAAATAACAACAACAACAACAACCCCCCCCAAAAAAAACATTAAAGTGCTACTAGCCTTGTACCATATTTGAAAGAATGGGGGAAATGGTTACATGAATAATTTTCTTTAGGGCTTGATTATTTTCAAGGACCTGTGCTGAGAAAAGCAGTAGAAAGTATAACTGAAAAAGAGGTCCACATGAGCTTATGAAAGTGTCTTGGAGTTATTTGGATAAGGAATTTTGGGATCTTGGGTCCTCAAATTATGATCTAGAAAGGGGAAACATGAGCCAGCAGTGCTGCTTTTAGTTCCTGCCCATCTTCCCTTTTGAAACTGGAAGCAGCTGAGGAGTTGCTATAATAGGGTCTGCTAAATTTTGGAGTCCCATATAAAAGCATGGTACTTCATCTGTTAATTGTTTTTGATGTATTAACTGTTAAATGGTGTGTTATGGTTTTTTATTTGAAAGTGTGCTAATATGTAGTCAAACATGATAAAGAGTAGGGGACCCCGAAAGTCCATCTTTATACAAATGTACCAAATAAACTGGCAAATACTCTCAGAATCAATTTTATTGGCATTCTGAAAACTAATTAAAAGTTTATAGCAACCAGGTAAATTCTTAATAATAAAACATGTTGATTATCAGTAGGCTCTAGAGATTTGTGGCATTTTTACTTACCCTGGTTCCATCCACTAATTTCTAGCTTGGCAGAGGCTTTGAAGATAGTAGTCCACATTCTACTGTATTAGTCTCCTTAGTACAAACTCCTGGTACTAGAAGAAGTAGAAAGGACTTATTAAGAATCATGTTAGTTTTGGTCTGTGTGGTAGCTCGGAGGGAACAGCTTGCTTTTATTTTGCCTAACTCAGAACTCTTCCAAGGTTGAGGCAACTACCTGAGGGAGGAGTTTGGAAAACATTTATAGGCAAATGTATTAACTGCTCCTTCCTAGGGCTAGGGATATTGGACAAACAGTAAACTAACTAAAAGCTTGGGAAAAAATGTTGGAAATGAGATGCTTTGGGGTATCAGGGCTTTGAAAAGCTCCTCCATATTTCTGGTAATTAGGAAGGTCATGCACATACCCAAGACTGCATGGATTCTCAGAAGAGACCCTACCATTTCACCTTGGCTTAAATTCAGTGTCTAAACTATCAGGAAATTAAGGCTAAGTTAGAGTAGTAAACTTCCTGGTTGAATGTACGTGAACATCTGCAAAGACTGGGAATTTTTTGGTTGATGTTCTCCCAGGCATTTTAGGAAATTTATGTCTCAGATCACTAATTACCCAGTAAGATAATGAAACAGACTTTAGTGGCCACACAGAAAAAAGAATACTGACTTTACAAAATTACCGTAGGAAAGTCACTAAACAAACAAACAAACAACTACTACTACAAACATCAATAACAAACCTTGGAGGGCAGAGAATCTGATTTTTAAATTTGTTACATTATAATATTCAAAATGTCTTATTTTCATAAAAATATGAGCCATGCAAAAAAATAAAAGTATGACTCATACACAGGAAAAAGAGAAATTAATAGAGTTCTGTAAGGAATTCCTTGGTTTTCCTGAGGAAGCCCAGACATCTGGCTTACTGACGAAGACTTTAAGTCAGCTTTGTTAAACATGGACAAAAAGCACAATGTAAGAAGAATTGAGGGATACGATTAGAATGACGTCATACCAAATAGAAGTGTACAAATGTCCCTTTGAGATTCTGTTTTGAATTATTTGGGGGATATACCCAGAAGTGAAGTTGCTGGATCATATGGTAATTCTTTTTTTTGTTGTTGCAATTTTTGGCCAGGGCTGAGTTTGAACCTGCCACCTCCGGCATATGGGGCTGATGCCCTACTCCTTGAGCCACAGGCACTGCCCTAGTAATTCTATTTTTAATATTTTGAGGAACTTCCATACTGTTTACCTTAGAAGCTGCACTGTTTAACACTCCAGCCAATAGTGTATGTACAATGGTTCCAATTTCTGCACATTCTCACCAACACTTGGTATTTTCTGTTTTTTTTTTTTTTTTTCTTGATAGTAGCTATCCTGACTGGTGTGAGATGGTATCTCGTGATTTTGATTTGCATTTACCTAATAATTAATGATATTCAGCATCTTTTCATGTTCTTCTTGGCCATTTATATTATACATCTTCTTTGGAGAAATGTCTATTTAAGTCCTTTGCATATTTGAAAAATCAGGTTGCTTATTTTTTTGTTACTATTGAATTAGTTGTAGGAGTTCTTTATATATTATGGATATTAACCTCTTCTATGATTTGAATGTATTTTTTCATATCCCATGAGTTGCCTTGTTACTATGTTGATAGTATCTCTTGATATAGAAAAGTTTATAATTTTGATGTCAAATTTAACTATTTTTACTTTGGTTATCTGCCTTTTGGTGTCATATCTAAAAAGTCATTGCCAGATCTATTATTATGTTTTCTTCTAAGACTTTTATAGTTTTAGCTCTTACATTAGGTCTTTGATCCATTTAGAATTTTTTTTTCATTTTTTAAAATGTAATGTAGCACCCATCTTTAAAGACAAAAAGAAAGGATAGAATTTGGAGGAAAGAAAGGATTTAACTTGCAGAATTGCTAACTAACCGAGTAAAATGGACAAATCAGAAAGAATACTTAACACAGCTATGGGATCCCCACATAAAATGGTTTTTCATGAGGATTGATGAGTTATTTCAAAAATGGTCATTTTTATTGCATTATAACTTATAATTAAAATTTTGTTTTCTTTTTGTTTTGTGATACATAGAAGCTAATCTATTTCTTGTGAGCAAATGAATTGATGGGTTTTGCTCAACTGCATAAAATCATTGAATATTTTGTAGGATTTTGGTTCTCTGACCTTAGATAAAATAGCACATATGAACCCTTCCTCAAACAGTACTTGGCTCTGATGTTTCTTTTTCTCTCAAGCAGATAGCCCAATTCTCAAAGACTAACTATCTCACTTGTACCTTCTGTGGGGTATTTTTATTTGTTAAATATTATTTTTAAGTGCAGTTGATTATCATTTTCACCTTTATAAAGAAAGCATTGTATAACTATTTTTTTTTTTTTTGAGACAGAGCCTCAAGCTGTCCCCCTGGGCAGGGTGCCATGGCATTACAGCTCACAGCAACCTCCAACTCCTGGGCTCAAGGGAGCCTCCTGCCTCCGCCTCCCAAGTAGCTGGGACCACAGGCGCCCGCCACAACGCCCGGCTATTTTTTGGTTGCAGCCGTCATTGTTGTTTGGCGGGTCTGGGCTGGATTCGAACCCGCCACCTTAGGTGTATGTGGCTGGTGCCTTAGCCAGTTAAGCTATAGGCACCAAGCCTGTATAACTATTTTTAAAGTTGAGTATTTAGTTTAATGCTACTTAACTATAGACCTCTGGTAGCTATAGAGACTTAACAAAGGGATTAATTTAAAAAAAATATATATATATATATATTAGCAAGGATAGAGAGAGTTAATAAGTGAGTCTGGCATTGTGTATCCATTTTAGGGATCTTATTCTTTAGAAAATGAAGAACACTAGTGTGAAAGACTTAATTTTATTAAGTAAGTATAGTTTATGTATATGAAGCAATTTGAGTATAATGAGTTCAAAGAGAAAATGAAGTCAAAGAGAAAAGTAATAATTTTACTTCATAAGATGGTAGCTCAAGTATAGGCGTTTTAAAAATGTAGTGGGCTTGGCGTCTATAGATCAATGATTAGAGCACCGGCCACATGCACTGGGGGTGGTGGGTTCAAACCTGGCCTGGGCCTGCTAAACAATAATGACAGCTACAACAACAACAAAAATAGCCAGGCATTGTGGTGGGCACCTGTGGTCCCAGCTACTTGGGAGGGTGAGGCAAGAGAATAGCTTAAGCCCAAGAGTTTAAGGTTGCTATGAGTTATGATGCCACAGCACTCTACTGAGGGTGACAAAGTGAGACACTGTCTCAAAATGAATAAATAAATAAATAACAATAAATAAATAAAGATGTACTGGGAAAGCCTATAGTTGAGTTTTTTTTTTTTTTTAATTACGGCTCTTTGGAAGAATTGAATTTAGTGACTAAGATGCTTCTTGGTGTTGATTTTCTATGTTGGTTCTTATTTACATCACATTGTTAGTAGAAATATGAAGGCAGTAGGTATGTTGTTGTATAACTTCAATTCTCGCTGTCTATAAAAAGAACAAGAACACATAATATAGTTTTCTTTTTTCATTTTTTTCTTTTATGGGGTGACGGAAACAAGGTCTCACTCTGTCACTCAGACTAGAGTATAGTAGCTTGATTGTAGTTCATTTCATCCAGGAATTCCTAGACTCAGATGATTCTCCTGCCTTGGCCTCCCAAGTAGCTAGGACTACAGGCATGCACTCTCATGCCTGACAAATTAAAAAAAAAATGAATCACTGGAGGCTAGCACTTGAAGTCCTGGCCTCAAGTGATCCTTCTGCCTTGGCTTCTCAAAGTTCAGAGATTATAGGTAGGAACTACTATACCTGGCCTGCTTCATTCTTTTATTTTGTTTATTTTATTACTTTTAAAGAATTATTTTGAGAAACAGTCTTTTTCTGTTTTCCTGGCTAGAGTACAGTGGTGTCATCATAGCTCACAGCAACCTCAAATTTCTAGGTTCAGGAGATCCTTCTATGTCAGCCTGCTGAGTAGCTGGGACTATTGGTACAGGCCACCATGCCCAGCCAATTTTTTTTTTTTTATACCAGGGTTACAGGGACCTAATCCTTAGGTCTACATAGCCATCAAATATAGTACCACATTTCATTTGAAGGAGCTCCCCAATTAAGTGGTGGAAATTAATCAGCATTTTTCGGACTTACCTTGTATCTCAAACCTCAAAAAAAGAAAGCGATGGGGAGAATGGTATGTTCTGAGTGTTCTCTGACACTTCAGTCAGTTTTTACTTTCAGTGGTTCTGCATATTAGCGTTTTTCTAGCAATGGGCCAAAGCTGTGCCAAAACACCGTAAAATACAAGTGGGACTAGGCTTTGTTTATTTCAATATTGCCTGATGCATAGAAAATGGTAAAAAAATTCCATAAGAGAATAAATTGCAACTCTTTAAGTCTACAATATTTTTTCTTATTTTATACATGAAAATGTAGGCATAAAATTGTACTTAAGTATTGTTTTGGCCAAAACATTTGTAATACTGAGCTCTGTGTAATTTCGCAGAATTTCTCTACAGATCTAAGCAGATCTGGTATGGAGATTGTATAAAAGATGCTGCTTCAAGGTACAGCAGGATCCATAATTGAATTGCTTGAAATGATTATAGAAAAAAATTCATTCCAACACGTGGATTTTCTTATAGGCCAGCATTTTATAAAGAGGATCCTGATGGTGACTGGGTGACAGGAAGGGCTGAAGAGGAGAACAGATCCAGAAGTAAAGATGTAATTGCTGTAGCTAGTTAGCACAAGGGGAAAGAGCTCACAGGACATCCAATTTTTTTATCTTTTCACTTGGAGTTGCTCAGATCTTTTATAGGCAAGAAAACATTTCAAGTTTTTAACACATTTATACAATTTTCTTAGTTTTTATTATAGAGTGCTATAAGCATTTACTTTTGAGAAGGACTTTGATCAGCTATAAATTAAAGCCCCAATTTTTTTCCAATGAGTTATTCAGTGAAATTATAGGTCAGGTAATGTTGAAAGAGGTTTATGTGGAGATGATTGTTTTGTAAATGAATATTTATCGAATGGGCCACTTACCACAAGTTTTAAAATATTAAAATACCTTATATGTTGTAAGATAAATTGGTGTCAGATTCTATACTGAAGAAATAATGCCAATTTTGTATAATTAATATAAAACTAAGCTTTTTAGTCATCCCATTCTCTTCACCCCTATGATTTTGTATGTTTAGGACTGAGTACTTAGATAGATATATTGATAGGTTCAGGCTCTGCAGTAGGCCAAGATGCTTAAATTGTCATGAATATTGAAAAATAAGAATAAAGTGGGAAGAATCCCCCTACTGGATATTAAGGCCGACTACATTGCTATAGTTTAACCAAAATAGTTGTAATCGAGAAGGAATAGACACAGAGATCAATGGGACAGAAGAGAGAATTAAGAAATTGATCTACACCAATATACCCAGCTAAATTTTGGCGAAGGAGCAAAAGCAATTTAAGGGAAGAAAAATAGCTTTTTAAACAAATGATACTGGAGTAATTGAATATCTTCTAGGCAAAAAGATTGATCTTATCCTCAACCTCATACTTTATAAAAAAGATTAATTCAGAATGAATCATGGGTTTAAATATAAAAAATAAAAATGCAAATCTTTTAGAAAAAAATCATAGGAGAAAAATATCATCTAAGGCTTGATGAAGAGTTGTTAGACTTGATAACAAAAGCCTAATTCAAGAGACAAAATAATGATAAATTATGACTTCATCAGAATCAAAAATGTTTGTTCCAAGAAAGTAAGTCCTTGCTAAAAGGATAAAAGGATTAGCTCCAAACTGGGAGCAAGTATTTCAAAATACATCCAACAAAAGATTAGTAATTAGAATATATATATATATATATATGTATATACATATATATATGTTTTAGATAGAGTATATATTTTTATAATTCTCAGAACTCATTCGTAAAAAAACAAAGAATCCCATAAGAAAATGGGCAAAGACAAGAACATACATTATAATTTTTTTTTTGAGACAGTCTTTCTTGTCAACCTCAGTAGAGTGCTGTAGCATCACAGCTCACAGCAACCTCCAACTCTTGGGCTTAAGCAATTCTCTTGCCTCAGTTTCCCAAGCAGCTGGGACTACAGGCACCCACCACAATGCCCGGTCATTTTTTGTTGCACGTCTCACTGTTGATTTTAGCTGAACTGGGCAGAGTTTGAACCTGCTAGCCTCAGTGTATGTGGCCAGCACCCTACTCACTGAGCTACAGGGTGCCCCTAGCTCAGTGATTAGAATGCCGGCCACATACACCAGGGCTGGTGGGTTCAAACCTGGCCTAGGCCTGCTAAACAATGACACCGGCAAAAAAATAAAAAATAGCCAGGTATAGTGGCGTGCACCTGTAGTCTCAGCTACTTGGGAGGCTGAGGCAAAGAGAATCACTTAAGCCCAAGAGTTGGAGGTTGCTGTGAGCTGTGATGTCACAGCACTCTACTGAGGGAAACATAGCAATTCTCTTAAATAACAACGTATACAGTGAACATTATTGGAAAATTGAACACAAAGGAATTCTGGGGGAGATATATGGATAGTCTTTGCTGAATGGGCAAAAAACATGAAGATATTTGTGTCTTATGTGGCTGCTCACCAGAGGATGGCCTCGGCAGTAGAGGATTTTAATAACCAAGTGGATAAGCTAACCTGTTCTCTGAATAACAGTCAATCTCTTTTCCCAGCCACTCTTGTCCTTGCCCAGTGCACTCTTGAACAAAGTGGCCATGATGGCCAGAATGGAGTTTATACATGAGCTCAGCAACATGACTTAGACTCATCAAGGCCTAACTGGTTACAGCCACCCTTGAGAGCCCAGCCTGCTGGTAGCAGAGACTAGCATTGAGCCCTAGATATGGTACCACTCTCCAGAGTGATTCCCAGCTTCTAGTGGCAGGTTGTTTACAGTGGACACTGCTGACCACAGAAGGTGCAGCATTTTGTTCTTAGTGGGATTGACACTGCGCATATGGAATGCTTCTGCCAAAACTATCACCCATGGGTGGTTTTATTTTGCATTTTTCTAATTTCTTAATATGTAACTTTACATTATTGATTTGAGACTTTTGTAATACCTGTATATGCATTTAATGCTACAAATTCCTTCTAATAACATTTTAACTATATGCTACCCATTTTTTCCTTCCTTCCTTCCTTCCCCCCTCCTTCGTTCCTCTCGTTTCTTTGTTTCCTTCTGTCTCTCCTCTCTTCCTTCCTTCCCTTTCTCTGTTTCCCCTCCCTTCTTCCCTTCCTTCCTTCTCTTTCCTTTTTTTCTTTCCTTTTAGAATCTCACTCTGTCACCTTGGCTGTAATGAAGTGGTGTCATTATAGTTCATGCAATGTCAAACTCCTGGGCTCAAGCAATCCTCCTACCTCAGCCTCCTGAGTGGCTGGGACTACACCTGACTATTTTTTTCTAGTTTCAGTAGTGATTGGGGTCTTATTCTTGCTTAGGTTGGTCTCAAACTCATGAGATCAGGCTATCCCCCTGCCTCCATTTCCCAGAGTGCTAGGATTACAAGTGAGCCACCATGCTTGGCCGCTATCCATTTTTGACATGTGTTTTGGTTTCATTTAAATTTATTCAAAAATATTTTTTTCCAAGAATTTTACTTTGACTCATAAGTTACTTAGAAGTGATTTGTTTCACTTCCAAACATTTGGGGATTTTTTTTCAATATCTTTATCTTTTTTGACTTCTATTTTAATTCTGTTGGGCCAGATAATATGCTTTGTATGATTGCTATTTTTTAAAATTTATAATGTTTTTTATGGCCTAAAATATGTTCTCTTTTGGCAGTGTACTACACACATTTGAGAAGAATGAACGTTTTTGGTGCTGTTTTATGGAATTTGTATACACAGCAAGTTGGTTGATAGTGCTGTTTATGTCATCATGGCCTTACTCATTTCTTCATGTTTGATCTATCAGTTATTGAGAGAGGACTGATGAAGTCACAAAATACAGTTGTGCATGTGCTTGTTTTTTCTTTCATTTCTAACAGGTTTTTCTTCCTATCTTGATGCTCTGTTAGTTGTATACATGTTCAAATACTGTGTCTTCTTGGATAATTGATCTTTTTATAGTTATGTATTGTTCCTCTTTATCTCTAACCAGTGTTTCTTATAGTGGAGACTATGGTGTCAAACATTAACATCGCTACTATAACGTTTTCTGATACTGTCATTCTTTTTTTATTTTCCCAAAAGCTTTTTTCGTCTATTATTCATCCATTTAAAATGTACAACTCAGTGTTGTTATTTTTTTTAGCATATTCACAGAGTGGTACAATCAAATCTACATTCTAATCTTTAACATTTTCATTGCCCCTTAAACAAACCCCATACGCATTACCATAATCTGTGAGATTTTGGCCACCACTAATCACACTGCTTCTGGAGAGTTGCCTAATCTGGATGTTTCAGGTAAATGAAATAGTACAATGTGTGACAATAATAAAATGTGTGACGTTTTGTGATTGGCTTCTTTCACTTAGCAGAATGTTTGTAAGATTCAGCCATGTAACATGAGTCACTACTGCATTTCTTTTCATCACTGAATCGTACTCCATTTTATGGATACACTACATTTTGTTTATCAGTTTATGGATTGATGGACCTTTGAGTTGTTTCCTCATTTTTGGCTATTATAAATAATCCTGCTATGAAGGTTTATGTAAAAGTTTTTCTATCAATTTATATTTTCTTTTATCTTGGGCATATTCTTAGAATTAGAGTTTCTAAGTCACATGGTAACTCTATAATTACTTGTTTGAGTACCTAACATCCTGTTTTTGAAAGTGACTGCATCATTTTTATATTCCACCAGAGAGTGTGGTGAGGTTCCTGGAGAAGTCTGTTAAGAGCGTGTGCTCCTCTATGTTTGTGAGTCCCTGAAGTTTCACACTCTCTGGTTAGTCCATACCAAAATTTCTAATTTAATCTATCTGACTGTTCTGTATTACATCTAGTATTTTCTTCCTTAGGTAAACAAATACTCTGAACCAGTTTCTTGCTGGAGGTTTTGGGCTGATCATTTGCTTTGTGGGCTCTGTTATCTATAGTATATCCGAGAAAAGTTAATCTGAAACTTGCCTGGATTTTTTTTTTTTTTTTGCAGGTTTAGGCGTAAAGTCCTTCTAGTTCTCTACGTCTCCAAGCTAAAAATGCCAGTTAATATTGAGATTTAGCTATTTTTTTAATATATTGTGGGTGCTAGTCCTTAATTGTATATACTTTTTCTGTATATTGTGGGTGCTAGTCCTTAATTGCATATACCTTTTGTTGTTTTCATGCTTGTTTTTTTTTTTTTTTTTGGAGACCAGAGTTTCACGCTCTGGGTAGAGTGCCCAGAGTGCCTCTGGTGTCATCCTGTCTCACAGCAACCTCAAACTCTTGGGTTCAAGCAATCCCCCTGCCTGCATCCCCCATGTAGCTGGGACCATAGGTGTCCACCACAACAACCAGCTAATTTTTCTATGATTTGTAGAGATGGGGTCTTGCTCTTTCTCAGGCTGGTCTCCAACTCCTGAGCTCAAACAATCTACCACTTCAGCCTCCCAAAGTGCTAGGATTATAGACGTGAGCCACCATAACCAGTTTGCTTGTCCTTTTTCTTACTGATACTTTTTGATGAGCAGTTTTTAGTTTTGATAAAATCTAATTTTCTTTTGTGCTGTTTCCTGTCTAACAAATATTTACCTACGTGAAGATCGCAATGTTATGTCCTGTTTTTTTTTCTAGAAGCATGTATTATCTTTCATACTTAAGGACATTATTGATCTTGAAGTAATTTTATCAGTGGTGTGAGGTAAGCGTTGACGTTTCTGTTTTAACATATGGATATCCTGTTGTTTCATCAATATTTATTGGACAGTATTATTTTCCCACTGAACTTTTCTGATATCATTTTGAAAATTGTTTCACCTGCATTTATGTGGGTCCAATTTTGGATTCTCCATTTTGTTGCCTTGATCTATTCATTAATACCATACTATCTTGGTTTTTGTAGCTTTGTAGTGACTATTAAAATCAAAAGTAGGTATTATACTTTTCTTTTTCTTTTCAGTATTTTTTGGATAGTTCTATGTCATGCCCTTCCCACTGCTATATAAATTTTAGAATCATATTGTCAATTTCTATGACAGAGTCTTCTAGTATTTTGATGAGGATAAATTTTAGAAAGATTGATAACTTAAGAACATTTATAGTCCAGTACACAAACCTAGTATATATTTCCATTTATTAAATATCTGTGTATTTCCATTCCACTCATTTAAATTTTTCTCAGTAATGTTTTATCATTTTCATTGTATAAGACTTGCACATCTTAAATTTATCTCTAAGTAATTTATGGCTTTGGATACCATGATAAATGATATTAGTTTAAAAGTTTTCATTTCATAATGATTATTTGTTTCATAGATGACTAGGATTTTTCTACATTTAAGAACCACATCATCTTCAAATTTTGCTTTTCCCTTTTCAATCATTTTGCCTTTTTTTCCTTGTCTAATTACAGTGGCTAAGCCCATTGGCAAAATGTTGGATGAAAGTGAAGAGATAGGGTAGTGTTTATATTTGGTAGTGTTTATATTTGTTTTTCAATCATAAGGAGAAAAAAACTTTAGTATTTCACTCTTAATTGTAATGTTAGAAGTATGTGTTTTAGATGCATATCATCATGTTGAGGAAGTTCTCTTATATCTTTAGTAACAATTTTTTGTCATGTGTGGGTACTGAATTTTATTCAATGGTCATTTACTATTACTCCTTTAATTTGTTAATGAATAATGTTGTGTTTATTGACTTAGGGTTGTTAAACCAATGTTGCATTCTGGGGATTAAACCCTATTTGAGTAGGATATGGTATCCTTTTATATGTTGCTATTTGGTCCCCCACCACCTTGGTTGGTTTCTATTGAATTTTACTTCTCTCTGTGCTCATGTGTGCTCAATGGTTAGTTCCAATTTATTAGTGAGTAGAAGTGGTGTTTGTTTTTCCCTTCTTGAGATACTTCACTTAGGAGAACAATCTCCAGTTCCACACAAGTTGTTGCAAAAGGTATTGATTCATCTTTTTTTTATGGCTGAGTAGTACTCAGTGGTATACATATATCATATTTTATTAATCAACATATGAATTAATGGGCACTTTTCTATATCTTTGCAGTTGTGAATTGTGCTGCAATAAACCTCCAAGTGCAAGTGTCTTTTGATGAAAAGTCTTTTCCTTTGGGTGGATACACAGTAGGGGAATTCCTGGATAAAACTGTTAGGTGTATTTTTAGTTCTTTGAGGAATCACCATACTGTTTTCCATAGGGACTGTACTAATTTGCAGTCCCTCCAACAGTATATAAGCATTCCTTTCTCTGTGAATCCATGCCGGCATCTGTTGTTTTAGGACTTTTTAATAAATGTTATTCTCACTGGAGTAAGGTGGTATTTCATTGTTGTTTTAATTTGCATTTCCTGATGATTAGTGACGTTGAGCACTTTTCATGTTTATTGGCCATTTCTCTTTTTTTGAGAAGTTTGTTTATATCTTTTGCCTACTTTTTAGTAGCTGTGTTTTCTTCTTGATGATTTGTTTGAGATCTGTGTAAATACTGGATCTTTACGTAACGTGTCAATATTTTCTCCCATTCTGTAGGTTGTCTATTTTCTTTGTCAGTTATTTCCTTAGAGGTACAGAGCGTTTTTGTTTAATTTAAATTCCATTTATTCATTTATTTATTTTTGCAGTTTTTGGCCAGGGCTGGGTTCGAACCTGCCACCTCTGGCACATGGGGTCAGCATGCTACTCCTTTGAGCCACAGATGCAGCCCTTAAATTCCATTTATTAACTCTTGTTGCCATGATTGCCATTTGGTCTTAGTCATAATTTCTTTGCCTCATCCATTATCTAGAAGAATTTTTCCTACTTTTTTTCTAGAATTCAGACGGTTTCAGGAGTTAGATTTAAGTCTTTTATTCATCTTGAATTAATTTTTGTGAATGATGAGAAGTAGGGGTCCTCTTTCATTCTTCTGCGTGTGGCTACAGTTTTCCCAGAGCCATTTATTGAATAGGACTTTTTTTTTTTTTACTCAGTATATGTTATTGTCCTCTTTGTTGATGATTAGTTGGTAGTAGGAGATAGTTTTAAATCTGGACTCTCTGTTCTGTTTCATTGGCCTGTTATCTCTATTTTTGTACCAATACCATCCCGTTTTGATTATTATAACCTTGTAGTATAGTTTGAAGTCTGATGTGATATCTCCAGATTTTTTTCTTTTTGCTTAAGTTTGCTTTGGGCTTTAGGCCATTTTCTGATTCTGAATGAAGTATAAAATTAACTTTTTTGGATCTGTGAAGTATGGCATTGGTAATTTGATGGGGATTGCATTGAATTTTCAAATCACTTTGGGTAGTATGTACATTTTAACATTGTTGAGTCTGCCTGTCCACGAGCATGCTGTTTTTATGTTTGTTTGTATTCTCTGCAGTTTTTTTTTTTCCTAAGTTTTATAGTTCTCCTTGTAGAGATCTTTCACCTCCTTGGTTAAGTATACTCCTAGATATTTTATTTTATTTGTAGCTTTTGTGAATTGTATTGAGTCTTTGATTTGACGCTTGGCTTTACTATCATTGATATATAGAAATGATACTGATTTATTTATATATTTATTATATTGATTTTGTTGTAGCCAAGGACTTTTCTGAGTTTTTTTAAATTCTAGGAGATTCTTTGTGGAACCTTTGGAGTTTTCTAGATTTAAGATCATATTATCAGTGAAAAGGGACAGTTTGACCTCTTCTCTCCCTATTTGAATACCCTTGATCTCTTTCTCTTGCCTGATTGCTCTGGCTAGGACTTCCAGCACTATGTTGAATAGATGTGGTAATGATGGGGATCCTTGTCTCTTGTTTCAGTTCTTAGGTGTAATGCTTTCAAATTCTCCCCATTCAGTATGATGTTGCCTGTGGGTTTATCATATATGGCTTTTATCATTCTGAGATTCCTTCTGTGCCTTGTTTGTTGAAGGATTTTATCATGAAAGGGTGCCGAATTTTGTCAAATGTTTTCTCTGCATGCATTGAGATGATCATATGGTCTTTTTTGTGCTTTTGTTTATGTGATTAATCATAATCTATTTATTTGCATATATTAAAGCATACTTGCCTTGCTTCAATAAAGCCTACCTTCTCCTGTTTTTTTCTGATGTGATATGAATTCGGTTTGCTAGGATTTTTGCATCTGTATTCATAAAGGATATTGGTATGTAGTTTTTTTGTTGTTGTTGCATACTTTCCTGGCTTTGGTATCCAGGTGATTCTGGCTCTGTAGAATGAATTGGGTAGGATTTCCTCCTTCTCAGTATTATGGAATAATGGAATAATTTCTGTATTATGAGTATGAGGCTTTCTTTGTAGGTCTGATAGAATTTGGCCATGACTCCATCTGGTCTAGGGATTTTTTGTTGTTGTTGTTGTTGGAAGGTTTTTTATTACTGTTTTAATCTTACTGTTCATTATTAGTCTGTTCAAGAATTCTGTTTCTTCCTGGTTGAGTTTTGGTAGGTTGTGTGTTTTCAGGAACTTGTCAATTTCCTCTATTATGTGCATAGAGATTTGCATAGTATTCATGGATGATGTTTTATATTTCCGTGGTATCAGTTGTAGTGTTACTTTTTTCATTTGTGATTGAACTTATTTGGGTCCTTTCTCTTTTGTTGTTGGTTAAATCTAGAAAGAGACCATTTGATTTTGTTTATCTTTTCAAAAAGCCGACTTTATTTTTGAATAATTCTTTATATTTGTTTGTTTTCCAGTTCATTTAGTTCTGCTCTGACCTTTGTTATTTCCTGTATTCTGCTATCTTTATGTTTAGTTTGTTTTTTTCTTTTCTAGTTCCCTGAGGTGTGAACTTAGGTTGTTAATTTGTGATCTTTCTGCCTTTTTGATGTAGGAATTTAAGGCTATGAATTTTCCCCTGTGGAATGCTTTTGCTGTGCCCTGTAGATTTTGATAGCTTATGTTCGTTTTGTCATTCAGTTCAAAGAATTTTTTTTTTACTGAGATAGAGTCTCACTTTGTCACCCTTGGTATGGTGCCATGGCATCATAGCTCACAACAACCTCAAACTCTTGGGCTCAAGCGATTCTGTTGCCTCAGTGTCCTTAGTAGCTGGGAATACAGCCCCCCTCCTCAGTGCCTGGCTGGGTTTTTTGTTTGTTTATTTAGCAGGTCCCAGCCAATTTTGAACCTGCCATCATCCCTGGAGCATGTGGCCAGTGCCCTGACCATTGAGATACAGATGACCCTCAAGGAATTTTTTTTATTTCCATCTTAATTTCATTCTTGTCCCTATAATTGTTCAGCAGCAGGTTGTTTAATTTCCATTACTTTGTGTAGGTTAGAGTGTTTCTCTTGTGATTGATTTCTAGTTTTATTCCCCTGATGTCTGAGAAGGTACATGGTATAATTTCAATTTTTCAATTTTTGTTGAGACCTGTTTTGTCACCTGAGATATGATCACCTTAGACAGCGTCCCATGTGCTGCTAAAATCAATGTGTATTCTAAAGTTTCAGAGTCAAATGTTCTGTAAATGTATGTTAGGTCTATTTGATTTGTAGTTTGGTTTAAGTCCATTGTTTCTTTATTTTCTGCTTTGATGATTTGTTGAGCTCTAATGGTGTGTTAGGGGGCTTGGCAATTATATTGGTGCTATTTATTTATTTGCTTAGCTGTGATGAAATTTGCTTTATTATCTGGAAGCTCCTGTTTTGGGCACATATAGACATAAAATTGTTATATATTCTTCTCTTCCTCCTTTACCATTATATAATGACCCTCTTTGTCTTTCTTTACCTTGTTGGCTTAAAGTAAATTTTATCTGATGAAAATGGCTATGCTGTTCTCTTGTGATTTCCATTTCATGAAATATTTTTTTCCGTCCTTTTTCATTTTTTATTTTTTTGGCTGGGGCTGGGTTTGAACCTGCCACGTCTAGCATATGGGGCCAGCGCCCTACTCCTTTGAGCCACAGGTGTCACCATTTTCCATCCTTTCTTACTGACTCTGTGTGCCTCCTTATGGTTTAGATGTATTTCCTGGAGACAGCATATACCTAAGTTGTGTTTTTTTCATCTACTCAGCAATTCTCTGTCTTTTGAGAAGAGCACTCAGTCTGTTAACTTTTTTTTTTTTTATAGTACTGGTATGTGGGATGGTGTTCTGTTCATTCTGTTGAGTAGTCCTTTATTACTTTGTTTTACCTCTTGTTTTATATTTTTTAAGGAGCTGTGAGTTTGGGAATTTTTTTAGGTGTCTTTACACTGGTGAGTATCTGTTATATTTACAGGGCAGATCATGGCAAATTCCTTCAGTGTTTACTTCTCTGGAAAAGACATAATTTCTCTGTTGATTGCAAAATTAGTTTTGCAGGATACAAAATTCTAGGCTGGCAGTTGTTTCTTTTTAAGTCAATTGAAGATGGGGCATCAATCCCTTGACTTGTATGATTTCCACTAAGAAGTCTGCTCTTAGTCTGATGGGTTTTCCTGCTTTCATCTTGCTACTTGCAAAATTTTCTCTTTCATTTTGACTTTGACCAGGGTGATTACAATGTTTTATAGAGAATACTTATTTGCTATGAATCTTCCCTGTGCTTGATGTCCATTTTATATCTGTATGTCTTTATTTCTGGTGACAGTAGGAAAATTTTCCTTCATAATTTCCTCAAATAGGTTTTTTTTTTTTTTTGAGATGGAGCCTCAAGCTATCCCCCTGGGTAGAGTGCCATGGCATCATGCTCACAGCAACCTCCGACTCCTGGGCTCAAGCGAGTCTCCTGC
>NW_003852550.1:2477510-2483448 GCF_000181295.1 Otolemur garnettii
CACAGCTCACAGCAACTTCCAACTCCTGGGCTCAAGTGAGTCTCCTGCCTCTGCCTCCCAAGTAGCTGGGACTACAGGTGCCTGCCACAACGCCTGGCTATTTTTTGGTTGCAGCCATCATTGTTGTTTGGCAGGCCTGGGCTGGATTGGAACGTGCCAGTTCAGGTGTATGTGGCTGGTGCCTTAGCTGTTTAAGCCACTGGCACCCAGCCAATACAATTTTATTTTGTTTTTTATTTCAGATTAATACGAGGGTACAAACAATTAGGTTACAATGTTTGCATTTGTGAGGTAAGGTCCCTGTTATAGTTGTGTCCCACACCCAGGAGGTATGTCATATACCCTTTCATTGTGCCCAGTACTTGGGAGCACACCAATTTACCTTCCTCCTCCTCCTTCCCCCTCCCCTCAACTTGGATTAAGTTGAGTTTTTCTCTTCTGTGGGCATGAATTACTTCATCTACTGGCTTCATATTAATACTGAGTACTTGAGACACTTGCTTTTCCATTCTTCCAATACTTTAGTAAGAATAATGTGTTTCATCTCCATCCAGGTAGATATAAAAGATGTAAAGTATCCATCTTTTTATGGCTGTATAGTATTCTATGGTATTCATATACCACAGTTTATTAGTCCGTTCATTGGTTCATGGGCACATGGGTTAGTTCCACATCTTGGTGATTGTAAATTGAGTTGTGATAAACAATCTAGTGTAAATGTCCTTATGATAAAATGATGGGTAGATACCTAATGGGATTGCAGGATCTTTGAAAATTCTCCATACTTCTTTCCAAAGAAGCTACATTAGTTTGTAATCCCACCAATGGTGTAAAAGTGATCCATTTTCTCCACACCATTGACAACATCTGTAGCTTTGGAATGTTGTATGGAGGTTATTCTTGCTGGGGTTAGGTGATAACTCAGGGTGGTTTTGATTTGCATTTCTCTGATTATTATGGATGATGATCATTTTCCCATATGTTTGTTGGCCATTTGTCTGTCTTCTTCAGAGAAGGTTCTCTTCATATGTTTTGCCCAGTGATAGATGGGATTGTTTGTTCTTTTTTTGTTGATTAATTTGAGTTCTTAGTAGAATCTAGTTTCAAGCTGTTGTTATATTTGTAACATGCAAATAACTTTTCCCATTCTGAAAGTTTTCTGTTTGCTTTAATTATTGTGCCCTTAACTGTGCAGAAGTTTTTTTGCTTAATTAAGTCCCGTTTGTTTATTTTTGTTGTTGCAATTGCCAATGAAGTCTTCAGAAAATATTTCCCCAGGCCTATATCATGAAGAATTTCCCCCATGCTTTCTTCTAGAACATTTATTGTTTCATGTTTTATATTTAAATATTTTATCCATAATGAGTCAATTTTTATAAATGGTAAAGGTGTGGATCCAGTTTCAGCCTTTTACATGTGGTTACCTACTTTTGCCAGCACCATTTATTGAATAGGGAATCTTTCCCCCATTGTATGCTTTTATCGATTTGTTGAAGATCAGATGGTGGGAAGAAGCTGGTTTTATCTCTTGGTTTTCTATTCAGTTCCAAATGTCTATTTCTCTATTTTTGTGCTAATTCCATGCTGTTTTGATCACTGTGTACTTGTAATATAACCTGAAGTTTAGTAGAGTGATACATCCAGTTTTGTTTTTATTACTAAGAAGAGCCTTGATACGGGTTTTTTTCTCATTCCATATGAAACTAAGAATTATTTTTTCCATTTCTTCAAAGTATGATGTTTGTATTTCAATGGAGATTGCATTAAATCTGTAGATTTTGGGGGGTAGTATAGACATTTTCACATTGTTGGTTCTTCCTGGCCAAGAACATGTATGTTCTTCCATTTGTTAATGTCTTCAGCTATTTCTTTTCTTAGGTTTTTATAATTCTCTTTGTAAAGATCCTTCAACTCCTTTGCTAGGTATACTCCCAGGAATTTCATTTTCTTTGAAGCTACTGTGACAAGCTTTGCATCTTTGATTTGCTTCTCAACTTAACTATTACTTGTGTATACAAAGGCTATTGATTTGTGGATGTTGATTTTTGTACCCTGAGATGTTACCATATTTCTTTGTCACTTCCAGTAGTTTTGTGATTGTGTTGGGTTTTCTAAATATAAGATCATATCATTGGCAATGCACGAGAGTTTGACCTCCTCTGCCCCCATATGAATGCCCATAATATCTTTCTCTTGCCTGATTGCATTGGCTATAACTTTCTGAACTATGTTGAATAGTAATGGTGATAGTGGACATCCTTGTCTGGTCCCAGTTCTAAGTGGAAAAACTCTCAATTTTATTCCATTCAGTATGATATTGGCTGTGAGTTCTATCAGTTTAATAAATATGCCCTCTATATCTATTTTCTTAAGTGTTCTTGTTAGAAAGGGAAGCTGAGTTTTGTCAAATGCTTTTTCTGCATCTATTGAGAGGATCATATGGTCTTTGTTTTTGCTTCTATTGATATGGTAAATTACATTTATGGGTTTACATGTCTTAAACCAACCTTGCATCCCTAGATAAAGCCTACTTGATCATGATGCTAATTCTTTTCATTTGTGGCTATATTCTTTTTGCTAGGATTTTATTGAATACTTATGGTTTGATATTCATTAGTGAAATTGGTCTATAGCTCTCCTTTCCTGGTTTTGGTATCAGGGTGATGTTTGCTTTACAGAACATGTTGAGGAAAGTTCCTTCCTTCTCACTGTTTTGGAATAGGTTCTGCAGTATAGATACAAGATCTTTGAAGATTTGATAGAATTATGGTGTGAAGCTGTATGGTCCCAGGCTTTTTTTAGTTGGGAACTTTTTTATTGTTTCTTCAATTTCAGTGCTTGATATTTGTCTGTTCAAGAGATCTATTTTTTCCTGGTTAAATCGAGGGAGATTGTGTGATTCCAGGTACACACAGACACACTTGTACACAGTCTGAGAGTAGCAGACAGAATTGAAACTCTGGAATTAGATATATCTGTACTTTGTTTAAATTTCAGATTTATGTGAGGGTACAAACCATTAGGCTTTAATGTTTATATTTGTGAGGTAAGGTCCTGTTGTAGTTTTTCATTTCATGTGGGAGGTGTGCTGTATACTCGTACCTTGTGCCCATAAGGCGAGAGCACACCAATCTTCCTCCCTCCTGCCCCTCCCCCAACATGAATTAAATTGAGTTTTTCTCTTCTGTGGGCCTGTATTAGTTCATCTACTGGCTTCATGTTAGTATTGAGTACATTGGACACTTGTTTTTCCATTCTTGTGTTATTTTACTAAGAATGTATTTTGACTTCATCCTGGTAAATAAAATAGATGTAAAGTCCCCATAATAAATGTATACCACAGTTTATTAATCCATTCATGGGTTGATGGGCACCTGGGTTGATTCCACATCTTGATGTTTATAAATTGAGCTGTGATAAATAATCTAGAGCAAATGTCCTTATGTTAAAATGATTTTTTATATTCTAGGTAGATAACCTAATGGGATTGTGGCATCAAATGGAAGGTCTACTTTGAGTTCTTTGAAGATTCTCCATACTTCTTTCCAAAGAGGCTGTATTAGTTTGCACATATATCTATATATTAACAGAATTTAACTTTGGGTATTGGGATTTGGGTATCTTCTACTTTCATTTACAGTTTTCAGTATTCCTAATATTTTTCCAGACTGATAGTTTTAGTTTATTAATTAGAGAGCAAAAGCCTGAACTATTTTCATTCTTGAGGATTAAAAAGTAGGGAATTTCCTAAGCTATCACAGGCAGATTGTGATATTACCAAAATACTGTATAGTAATAAAAATTCTAGCTATGTTCACTTTGTGTTACTCCCACTCCCCAACAGTAGAACATTAAATGATGTTTGAAGAGGTATAGTCTTTCAGGCTCCCATGAGAATTGCCAAATAATTAAGGGACATTTATGCTTTTTGGGAATAGGTCCAGGTTTCATTTTTTCTCCTTCTGAAGTCTTAGAGAATTGAAAATCTTTACAGCAAAAAGTGTTCTTTATTCTCTTTCATTTAGAGTATAGAAAGCTACCCATTCTCAGGTGACTCTGGAAGATTTTGACTTGAATTTTTAAAGTTGTTTGAAAGGGGGAAGACAGATGAGAATTAAGTTGAGGAGTTATCCAGCCAAATCTGGTTAATGTAGCCAACGATAGGATAAAGTAGAAGTTTGGTAACATTTAATCCATTGTGCTTATTCCTGTTTTCCAGGACAATTAAGAAATAACCTGTCTTTCTCAGAGTCTCAATAAATACTGTGAAAATGCATAAATACTTTATCAAGTTCCTGCTAAACTATTAAATATGTGACAGCTTAGGGATGTTGCCTAAACTTTTTAAATTCTTATTTGGCCTTGTACAAAGGTACTTGATAGCTTCTAAATTTTAAAAGTAACATTGAGACAACAAAAATATAGGTGTTTTTTCAAGGTGCATATGTAAGCAAAGATCTGGTAGTAGCCCTTCCTTCCAATAAAATTATTGTGAGAAATATATAATCACTAGAAATCAAAGTTAATTTAGGGCATTTCAGACCAACCGGTGTGTCATGAGTAGTATATCAGGAGGAAAGAGATAAGGGGACCAAGGAAGAATGAGACAATATTGTCATGAATATACTATGAAGTTATAAATAGTATATTCTTTGGGAAAAAATTGGTCTTCACCAGAAATCTATCCACATTTTGATAGAACTTAAATAGCAAGAGAATGTTTCCTTTAGCCACAACTGTGTAGAGGACCTTGTTATTATATATTACTATAATTTGTAGGGACATTCATATCTTAGTGATTTTTTTGTGATTTGGAAATTGGGTAACTTGAACACTTGTAGAAGGCATTATATTTGTCATCTTTTTTTCTGATCTTCAGAGTGTTTGGGTTCTTCATGTTTTATTCATATTCCTATGATTATTTGAAGGTGAGAAAGTAAGGGAGAAGGAAATACACTGCTATGGTGGGGTAAATGAAAATACCTCTGTATTTATTTATTTTTTTTGTTACCAGATGTGTTGAACACGAATCGGACTTACAGAGTCTAAACTAGAGTCAGGATATGGGACAGACCTCAATAGTAGGCAGTTTGTTAGCCCAGCCATCTGGGAAGTCAACATGGTTGAGAGTATGGTTGGTATCATTTGCGAGTTTAGTAGAAGAGTCAGGGTAGCTGGTAGAAGGCAATATGTAGAAATGCAAGTTAACATTATAGTTTTGATAATTACCAGGAATTATGTGTTCATTATCATAGTAATGCTCAGGCCGGGTGTCCATAGCTCAGTGGTTAGGGCACCAGCCACATGCTTCAGGGCTGGTGGGTTTGAACCCAACCGAGGCCTGTTTAAAAATAAAAAAGTGGAGCATTGTGGCAGGCGCCTGTAGTTCCAGCTACTCGGGAGGCTGAGGCAAGAGAATCACTTGAGCCCAAGAGTTTGAGAGTGCTATGAGCTATGATGCCACTGTACTCTACTGAGGATGACAAAATAAGACTCTGGGGCAGGCACACAACCTACAGATATATGAAAAAATGCTCACCATCCTTAATCATTAGAGAAATGCAAATCAAAACTACTTTGAGATATCACCTACCTCCAGTAATTACGATTAGCCCATATCACAAAATCCCAAAACCAGAGATGCTGGTGTCGACGTGGAGAAAAGGGAACACTTCTACACTGCTGGTGGGAATGTAAACTAATACATTCCTTTTAGAAAGACATCTGGAGAACACTTAGAGAACTAAAAATAGACCTGCCGTTTGACCTTGCAATTCCTTTATTAGGTATATTCCCAAACGACCAAAAATCGCATTACAACAAAGATATTTGTATCAGAATGTTTATTGCAGCCCAATTCACAATTTCCAGGTCATGGAAGAAGCCCAAGTGCCCATCAATCCACGAATGGATCAACAAACTGTGGTATATGTACACT
>NW_003852550.1:2484137-2496465 GCF_000181295.1 Otolemur garnettii
TTTTTTTTTTTTTTGACAGAGTCTCTCTCTCTTTTGCCTGAGGCTAGAGTGCTATGGCATCATAGCTCACAGAAACCTCAAGCTCCTGGGCTCAAGTAATCTTCTCAGCCTAAGGAGGAGCTAGGACTATAGGCATTTGCCATGACACCTGGATCTTTTTTTAATTCTTTTTTTTTTTTTTAGTACAGATGGGATGTCACTCTTGTTTAGGGTGTCTTGAACTCCCAAGCTCAAGTGACCCACCTTCCCTGGCCTCTCAGAGTGCTCAAATTACAGACATGAGCCACCATGTCTGGCTCCTATGCTTTTATTTCTGTTGGATTAATACTGGGAGTGGAATTGTTGGGTCATAAGGAAAGTGTATGGTTTCTGCACTTGGTTGTACTATGGTTTCTATGGTTGCACTATTTTACATTCCCATCCACTGTTTATGAGAGTCCCCATTGTGCCACACCCTCTTCAATATTTGATATGTCAGTCTCTTATGCTTCAGCCATTCTTGTGGGTATATAGTAGTATCTCATCATGCTTTTAATTTGCATTTCCCTGATAACTAGTGATATTGAGTATTGTGGTATATGTTTACAGCCCATTTTTATGTCTTCTTTCATGAAGCATCTGTTCAACTCTTGTGCCTTTATGTCTATTGGGTTGTTTCTATTTTTATTATTAAATTGTAGGAGTTCCTTTTATATCCTGGATATCAGTTCCTTGTCATATAATTATTATGAATATCTTCCTCCAGTCTCTGATTTGCTTATTTATATTAATAATGATATTTTTTGATGACTTAGACATTTTGAATTTTGAAAAAAATCTTCTTTAGCTTTTCTTATGGTTATTCCTTTCTCCTGTCTAAAATTGTCTTCTCCTAATCACATATCATAAAAGTTTTTTAAATATTTGTTTATAACAGTTTGTTTCTCTATGTGCCTCTAAAACAGCAGTTCTCAACCTGTGGGTCGCGACCCACAGGAACTGTATTAAAGGGTCATGGCAGTAGGAAGGTAGAGAACCATTGCTCTAAAAGCGTTGTTTTACCTTTTATGTTTTAGCCCATTTCAAATAATTTTTGTATTTGGTTTGAGGTTAGGATTAAGGCTTATTTTTCCCAGTAGGAATATCCAGTTATTCCAGTACTATTTCAGGAATAATTTTCCCCTTTAGGATTGCTTTGACATCTTTATTTAAAATCATATCAAATACACTATCTCCATTCTGTCTTATTGATTTATTTGCTGATCCTTATGATATCACACTGTCTTAGTACTGTACCTTTGTAGTAACTCTGGAAGTCAAATTTGTGACTAACCTCTCTCCCTCCAGATTAAGCAGAATAGCCAGTAAAGAAAAGCAGTCTTTTAACTATGTTATAATTAATGTTTTCATCATCCTAGTATAAGTAATGTTTCACTTAAGAGTATTTTCAGCTTTATTATCTGAGCCATTATATTTTTCAGAATGTCATTACCATTTACTGAAGAAATTGTTCTAAAACATTTGTATAATTTGGGGGCATAATCCTTAGGAATATTTGAACCTAGTATTAGGTCACCTTTCCTGAAACTTTTAGTCAGACCCAGGCATTCAAAACCACTGTGCTAGTTTTGCTCAGCTCAGACTCCAGGGAACCATTCACACTGGTATAGTAAGGAGAAAAGTAAATAAAAGTAAGAAAAAGATTAGAAGAATAAAGAGGAGAGATGAGGAAGGAGATAAGAGAAATAGGCATGGTGTAAAGTGATAGGTCGTCACATGCTAGTGTCCTTATGGACTAGGAGAGTTAGTTTTAAACATTTATTTTGAAGGTATCACAAAAGTAAAGCAGATAAAAAGCAGACAAGCATTTCTAAGGGGTATGTTTATAATATTACCAGAGCTCATTCCCTTTGCCTTTTGTCTTCTGCTACTCACAGACTCTAAAGCTTAAATTCAGCATATAAGAAAGACTATTATGTTTCATATTGCAGGTTTGAAATTTAGAAATCATGAAGGTAAAAAAGTATTGTGCATTTTCCCAATGTAGAAACTGTGTTTACAATTCTTTGTGCTTTTTTTTTTTTCTTCCAGTTTTTGGCCGGTGCTGGGTTTGAACCCATCACCTCCAGCATATGGAGCTGGTGCCCTACCCTTTTGAGCCACAGGCACCGCCCTCTTTGTGTTTTTTTGACACGAAAGTGGTTCTCTCATGGGTACTGCATTGCCGATTGATTTTGACCATTGAGAATTCTGTGTATATTATAGGTTTATTTAAGAATATTATATACATCAAAATTGCTAACATTTATCTTGTTAAACTTAATGTAATAAAGTATAATTTTGTACATACAGGTACATATATTTTCTTTATTTCTCCATTTCTTCCAATTTCTTTCTATGTTCTGATAAAGATGCTCCAAAAGTTAATATCAGTATGATTGCCTCAATCAGAAACTATGACTTTCTCCTAACTGGTTAGAAATTAAAATTTAAAAAATGTCATTTTTTCCTATTATTTAAATAGAAGGAAGTAGAGAAATTTGCTGATTTTGATCACTATTGTTGCTCATTTTGTTTTGGCATATCACATTGTACCCAAGAAGTACTGCAAACGTTATATTCAGGGATAGCATTGCAGATGATATCATGATGTTTTTAGGTGCAAAGTAATAGTTTAGTTGGTTAAATTGAATATTGAAGCAATTGCAGCCTTTGAAATCCCTAATAATAATTATGTAAATGATATGAATATTGATAACAGGTCTGATATTGAAGTAAATAGAAACATAAAAGGACTGGCCATCTCATTAAATAAGGGTATGTTTAAGAAATGAGACAGAATTAAGATGATCAATAGCACCATCTTGAAAAAAACAGTTAACTCACATATACTTGGGCTTATGTTTTTCCCCTAAATTATGAAAGCTTCTTTGAAATGGTGATTCACATTTTGTATGGTCTTCTTTATAGATTTTGTCTGGTAGTCTTTTATAAGATTTTTTTTTTTTTTGGTAGAACTGTCCTTTATGTCTGAGACCGTCTATGCCTTCAGTAGGCAACTCAATTTTAATAACTTTGCTAGTTCAAATTGGTCATAAGCTGCAAAGAGGCAGTAATAAGCAGAGGGCACCATCTGGTCACATTACAGATCTGACACCTATGAAAGAAGGGAAAGGAAAGATTGACTAGGAAGTGTGTCTGGCTGCATTGTAATTCTAACACAGTTCTGGCCCTGCCAATGGAAGTCTTTGGAGTCACTTGTTCTATAGGAGTGCATCTATGTTAGTATTCCCACTATGCTCAGCCATTGCCTGGGAGCAGCCTGGGTAAAACATGGCCTTTGTGGGAGGATGAAGGTCATTCTGGAAGGGTGGCAGGTTATATGTTGATTAAACATGACACCTGTGCAGATTTGAGTGGCTCATTTCTGTGTACATTTCCATGTGCCATATACATCCACTTCTCCACCCAGTTTTTGGTATAGTTTGTCCATGAGTGTTTCCTGTGGCGCTATCTTCCTGAGGGGAAAGTTGGCGGAGAGAGAGGGGGTTGGGGGGAGATTTGTTGAACTGTAGTCTCTATCATTGTAGTGGTTAGTCCCAGGTCCTCCATCTTGGAAAGAGTAATTAATAAGAACAAGGAGGACTGCTTTTAAACAGTGGAGTCAGGAAGGAATACCTACTTGATGGTTTATGGTGCTCTTGTGCCTCATTTAAACTGTGAAGGGAAACTTTGGAACAACTTTGATATAACAGGAATTAAAGATTTGAGTCACGACTCTAGATAATGCATCAGGACCTATAGAGGTAATAGCTGAAAGTAAAGGGAATTTAGAATGGCTAGCAGAGGAAGGAAATGATGAACACTATAATTTTAGATACTGGGATTCACTGGTGAACAAAACCAAACCACTACCTTTATAAAGATTACATTCTAGTGGGAAGATATATATGCATAATATATACGTGTGTGTGTGTGTGTGTTTTATATAGTTCTTATTAGTTTGAAGATCACATTCCTTGTTGAAGATGAATTAAACAAAATTTTCTCTAAATACCAGGCTAACCACTTCTCTTCTCGGTTTGCTTTTTAAAATTTTCCTAAGCATTTATTTCCCATAAGTTTTGATTCCTTTTAAGTTTTTAGCTTTCCTTCAATTGCTATTATGGGTTTATATTACTCATTTGTGCCTGTCTTCATTTCTCCCTTCATTTCATCTTTTCACATGTTCTAACAATGTAATTTACTCAGTGTTCCTGATTTAGTCACATGTCTGTTTTCTTTCTCATTGAATTCTCATCCTCATATGATAGAATTTTGCTTTGTATAGAAATGCCCATAAGCACTATCCTTTTCCTCTTTTATCATGAAATCACAGTTAGAAGTGTGACCTTTCAAAAATATGCTTAATTTACATAGTGTACAGATGACCGTGCTCAGCTTTCTCTTCTCCCGCTTAATACTAACCGTCCCAATCTGACATTACAGTTTTTCATCCTTACGTGCCTTTTACTGCCACATGTCAATCAATTCAACTGTGCTCCTCAGGCTTAAATGCTCCCAGAATGCTTTTGTTGGAAATGATCAGATTTCAGCCATCTTCTCAAGACTATGAGTCTTCCTAATATTATAACACATTGGTTCTCAACCCCTGGTATACATTAGATATAATTGGTCTAGGTTGAGGCTAAGTTAGTCCAATTTAGGACCACCATTATAGTGGAAAGGGAAGCTATATAGAATTTCTTTGCATTATGCAATTGATGAGAAGATTTTTGTTTATTCTTTATCATGTTCTTAATATTTCCTCTTATAATATGTTTTTTCCATTCATTCTTCATTGTTCTGTGTTCTTTTACTTGGTTCTTTTATCTTGTCTACGAATGCTTTATTCTTTAAAAGAATAACTCTTTGAACTTATGGCTCATATATATCTTGTTGGTTACCATCACAATTGCCATTATTTTTGTTTTCTAGATCAGTCCTGTTCAATAGCAGTATAATGCATATCACATATGTAATTTTAAATTCTATAGTAGTAACATTAAACAAACATTAAGAATTAGGTAAAATGGACTTTAATAACATTTATTATTAACCTATTATACCCTAAAAATTATCATTTCAACATGTAATCAATATACAACTTAATAACGAGACATTTTACACTCTTTGAAAGCTGATGTATATTTTACATTTATAGCCCATCTCAATTTGGACTAGCCACACTTCAAGAATTCAGGAAGCACAGATAGCAAGTATCTGCAGTATTGGACAGAGCAAGTCCAAATGAAAAATTGTTCACATTATTTTCCTTTGAAATCTGCAATAGAAAATGCCTGTTGACCTTTTTTTGGTAATAATTCCTTCCCAATTAGAATTTTCTCTTACAGCAATTTGTTTATACTTCTTTCCATCATAGAATTATGTTTATTATCACTTTTGTTACATTATAGTAACTGATGTATGTGTTTGTTTCTTTAGCAAAATTACAAGATCTCTGAAGGCAGGTTCTGTGTACCAGTTCCTCTTTGTGCCATCTTTTCTCATTCACAGCACTACTCTTTGCTGTTGAGATAGTAAAGCAGGAAGTAAATGTTTATGGAATTGAATCAACCCGTCTCTTCATGGACCTATCTATTACAGAGGCTTAGCAACTAGGAATATGGTCAGTATGTATTCCTTCAAGAATAGAGATGCATTTAATTTTCAAAAATCAAGCCACAAGTCAGGCCATTATACCTTGTGTTTTAGTATTTGTAGCTCTTACTCAACAAAAGATACTATTTGAATTTTCTTTTATGATTTTCTACTATGCAGTATTTGTTTCAAATTCAGTATTTCCGTGAATTATGTTTGCCTATGACTAGCCAGTTAGACTCAGATTTCTAAAATTATTTTGCTATTTTTATGCATGGTTCTTTTTCTAACAGTTCATATGTCTACAGTTTGTTTTTATGGTTCTTAAAGCTTTTGACCCAGCATTCTAATGTTTGTTATCTAGAAATGGGCTGGTGATAGAACTTAAATATGATTTCATGGTAACATGAGATTAAATAGCGAATTGCCAGGTTGCTGCTATTTTTTATTAAAATAAATGCTCATTGACTGTATATATAAGGTATATATATACAAGTCTCTTTCTGCCCGTGAAGAATTTTCTAACTCCATCTTTCGTATTTGTTTATCAGATCATCTCTTTCTTACCTATCCTTTCTCTCATCTCTCTAAAATGGGGCTAACTAAAGGACAGATTTTTTGTTATGACAACAGTATAAAGTGTTCAGAGATTTTGAGTAGTTATAAATTAAAGCTACTTTGCAAATAAGTGCTCTATTTGAGTGACAAATACTGAGAAAGCACTGCCAGCTTTAATATTAGAGGAAGTTAAAACTGTTGCCATAGGTTCCCCACCCCAAATGTAAAGTTTGGGGGGCTTATCTGAGGAACTTGTCTGTAGATTTTTAAGGTTAACCTACTAGTAATGAAACAATTAGAAGTATGTCCAGACCAGATATGGGAATAGCTACATTGTCTAATAACTGCTGTCTTTAAATCTTTGATATCTCTTTGATCAATGTGACTTTATGAAAACTCTTAAAATAAGCTTTTTAAATACTGACTTGAAAATTACTAGAATATTTGTGATTCGGGAGGAGCTCTGGTTGTAGTTTGGTGTCTCATAACCAAGAACATTATAAAGACTATTGGTTTTTTCCTGCTAGTTACAAATGAAACAGCCAGGACTGAAGAATTCTTGCTTTTTGTGATTCCACTAAGGTTTTTCTGATTTCTGCCCATTGTTGGAAAATACCATGGGGCTGTCATGCAGAACATTTGCTGAAAGTGGTAGCAGAGTTTCTTGCTTTGCTGTCTGTGAAATAAAGATCTTATTAACTCCTCCTATTGTGAATATCAGCTGCTTGAGATAATCAGCCAGTAATACTGTCAGAAATGCACAGGAAATGTTGGTCCCTCAGTATAAAGGCAAAACCCAATTTCTTATTTTTACCTTCCTGTCAGCAGGCAACAGGGAAGCCTAGGGCATGTTAGTACATTTTTATACTGGCATAGAGCCCTGCAGTTGGACTCACTAAGTCTTAAATGCACTCAGAACACAGGTTCTGACTGCTTCATAGGAGACATTCCAGACATATTTACGCTCAGCTCAACTCTGAAGTTTTTATTCTTATTATCATGGTACTATGGTCTTTCTGTTTGCTTCTTTTATCTGTGATGTTAGTACTTTTCCAAGGCCAAGTTAAAACAAATAACTACAGATAAGTTCAACTGTGTTAATCTGTTTACATTTATGAAACTGCTTTACTGCAAGTCTGAGAAACATATTGAAACTTTGAATATGTCTGTACATGCCTGGTAGAGTAGAAAGCTTCAGTGCTGTCAATAGCCAGTCCATAAAGATCTTCTTACCATAAAATCAGGATTCATCTTACTCCTTAACTTTCTTTTTTTTTTTTTTCTGTGAAGGCATAACTGTTGGTGAACTCATTTATCTGAAAGTAAATCATTTATAATGGTGTTGGAAGTTTTTGTGACATCTACAAATAACTTAAAATCTGATGTTTTTATTGTGTTACTCATGTTTATCACCCCCCCATCATTCTGGGCCATTAATTTTAAGTTTTGGGGTAATTTTCTTTCAGAGAAATTAGTAGTGGAAAGAACGTGGAATTTGAAGACAAAAGACAAAAATCTAAGTTCAAGTGTTAGCTTACTATATGATCCTAAATAAAGACATTTAAGCCCTTTAAACCTTCATTTATCTACTTTTGAAAACATAGATAAGTATACTGACAGATGTCACAACATTATTGCTGAGAGAACCAGATAAGACATATGTCATATTATTTGCAAATTGCAAAAACTATACAAATGTTGATGATCATTTTTGTTGTTTTCCAACCCTTTCACCCGAGTGCATGTAATTCCCTATTGTCAGGTTAGATATGATACTATCACTTGAGAATGTATGTGTGTTTCATTTTATTCCTGAAAATGTACATATCACCAAATTTTCTTACCAAGATTTCATATTAGAAATGAATAGCAATAATTACAACCAAAGAAATTTATCTATAAGCACTGTCCATATCGCTTCATCTTTAAAGTAAAATAATGGCTTTCAGGTTGAATAGGGAAATTGGATGCTCTCTCTGTTGCTTTTATTATAGCCATTAAGACACAGTATTTAATGATTTCTTGAGTTGATCTCATTTTAAAATTACTTTAATCTTTTACTTGCTTGAGTTTCCATTGTTGAATTTTCTTTATCAGAACTTATGCAGGTTAAATGTCTACTGCAGAAACATCTTAAATCTCAGTATCAATACTATGGTCTGGCTGCCATGGGAGTTCTTCATCACTGGAGGTGTTAACAAAATGAGACTGGATGGCTAGAAATGTTTTAGGCGGATAGCATAGAGCACAAAGAGCTGAGGACTGGAAAGCTGCTGATAGTATGTTGTGATCCTTACTTGTGTTTTTTTTTTCAATTTAGATCATGAACATGTTTATATATAATTACTTCCTCCAAATATTGCTTATTCTACACTTTTGGAATGCTTGCTAGGAAATACTTGAATAGCACATAAAAAATACAATTTGTGTGTAACCAGTTTTCTAAGCTTTTTTTTTAATCCTTTGAATACTCACGATAATTTAAGAACACCTTATGTCATTTATCGCATTCTTTTTAATAAAAATGGATTTGTTATTTCTCTAATTGCCTTTATTTAAATTAAAAAGTACTGTGGAGATAAGATATTTAGTAATCTCCTATACCCCACATTAGTTTGTATAGATTCAGCACTCAATAAAAACTTGTCTTAATTTAATTTATTGTCACTGATACCTAAAACTTAGAAAGTTCTCTTGATTAAAGTAGCTTATACTCCATTTCTTACCTGCCTGCTAATCATAGAATATACTGTTTACAAATATCATTCTGACTTAGGATAATTTTCTAATATAACAATCTCATTTACCCAATTACCATTAAAAGCATCTAATAACCTAATTATTTTAAAAAGGCTTCAGTTCATGTTTCCAAATGGTACCCAAAAGTACTTGCAGATAAAAAAAAAATTATCCTAAATGAGCTGTAAGCATAGCCTCTATACTTCAAATGTAAAGTTAGGGGGCTAATCTGAGGAATTTTCTGTGTATTTCTAGGGTTAAACTACTGGTAATGAAGCAGTGAGTACTTTTCCCAGGCTGGATACCAGAATAACTTCATTGTCTGACAACTGGTGCCTTTCAATCTTTGAGCTCACTTTGATCAATGTATGTTTAGGAAGGCTGGATGTGGTGGCTCATGCCTGTAATCCTAGCACTCTGGGAGGCTGAGGTGGGTGGATTGCTTGAGGTCACAAGTTTGAGACCAGCCTGAGCAAGAGCAAGACCCATCTCTACTAAAAATAGAAAAAAACTGAGGCAAGGGGATCACTTGAGCCCAAGAGATGGAAGTTGTTGTGAACTATGATGATGCCACAGCACTCTAGCCAGGGTTACAGCCTGAGATTAAAAAAATAATAATAATAAAAGTAAGTTTATGAGAATCCTTAAAGTCTGGCATACTTCTGCCTGGTAACCTTCCTTAGGGATCTCACCTTTCTGCAACCTTCCTCCACACCCTCACCCCTCCATTTAAAAAAAATATATATAGGATCTCAAAAAACTAAATAAAAACATCTTATTCTTTAGTTATCTTTTAACAATTGCAATGTTTTGGTTAGGCATTGTGGCTCATGCCTATAATCCTAGCACTCTGGGAGGCTGAGGTAGGTGGATAGTTTGAGTCCAGGAGTTCAAGACCAGCCTGAGCAAAAGTAAGACCCTGTCTCTACTAAAAGCTAGGTGTTGTGGTGAGTACCTTTAGTCCCAGCTGCTTGGTAGCCTGAGGCAAGAGACTCTCTCAAGCCCAAGAGTTTGAGGTTGTTGTGAGCTTGTGTCAACCCCAAGGTGACACAGTGAGACTCTTTCAAAATAAAAAAAAAAGAAAAATTGCAATGTTTTATATGAAGCAAAATAATTAACTGCTTTAATATTGGTGACCGACATCCTGCAGTCATCATACTTTAATGACTTTCTCTAATACTTTTAGTTCTGAATTTGTAGAAAGTAGCCACCCCCGGGGTTGGAACTGAGTGAACTTCCCCAGCCTAAATTCTTCCCCTGCCAGACTCAACTCTAGCAGCCTCTGACTTACAGAGGAATTCAGCTGGGACAGAAGGAGAGGGGCTGGAACTGAGTGAACTTCCCTAGCCTAAATTCTTCCCCTGCCGGACTCAGATTCCCTGGTGACTCTGGCAGTCGTAAACCCTGGGAGCAGTTCCTAACTGGAGTGAACTAGGTTACAGCCCTGTGGGATTACCAGTGACTGGGTGCAAGGTGGGGAAGGAGGTATCAACCTTCCCAGACTAATTCATTTGCTGTGTGAGTCCTTTTGCCCTCACGGAGCACTGGAGCAAGTTATATCTGAGCTGCCAGCAGATCCCTCTTATCTAGGTGCTAAAGACATTTGAACTTTCCTACCTGAGACTGGTGCTGACTGGGATAACCTATTTGGACTCCTTGAACTGGGAAAATCACCCAAGGACTATCCAAAGTGGCATCCTGGGTGTATGGTTGAGGGAAGGTTTGATTTTCCTTGCCCAGTTATTGTTTGTGGGGGGTGGGGCGACTTAATTGCTGGTATTTCTCCACAGATGAGACTTCAATCAAGAGTAACTGATTCACTAGGGTAAGACAAAGACCAGCTGAAAATAAGACAGAGACACTTCGCCCCACCACACCAAGCAGGTCCCTAGTCTCTCAGGCCGTAACACCTTACGGGTCCTTGACAAAACTCAAGGGGAAAAGCCAAACGGGGTAAAGTAATCATGGGGTGCAATCAGTGGGAAAGCTCTGGTAATATGAATAATCAGAGTAGATCAACCCCCCCCAAGAAAGGATGTGGCAGACGAAAATGAAGATCCCCTGTATAAACAGATGGCTGAGATGCCAGAAATCGAATTCAGAATTTGGATTGAAAATAAGATTAATAGAATAGAGGCAAAGATAGAATTAGAAATTCAAGGAGCATTCCAAAAGTTCACTCAAGAATTCAACGAATTCAAAGACAAAACCAACAAAGATTTTGAAAAATTGAGGCAAGAGATTGTAGCCCTCAAAGATCTGAAAAATATGGTAGAATCTCTTGGTAATAGAATGCAGGGGTCAGAAGAAAGGATCTCAGACATAGAAGACAAAGTTTATGAATGTGCCCAAGCAACCAAAGAGGAAGAGAAATGAAAAATAAAAATGGATCATTTTCTCAGAGAGCTCTGGAATAATTCGAAGAAAACTAATATCGCCTTATAGGAATCCCTGAAGGCAATGAAGTTGCTTCACAAAACACCAAGAGGCTCTTCTTCATGAAATTATGAAAGAGAACTTTCCAGATATGCCAAGAGATCCTGAAATTCAGATAGCAGACAGCTTCAGAACCCCAGCATGACTGAACCTGAACAAGACATCCCTCAGACACATCATAATTAACTTCACTAAAGTTAATATGAAAGAGAAAATCTTGAAAGCAGTGAAACGTAAGAAAACCATAACATACAAGGGGAAGAATATTAGAATGACTGCAGATCTCTCTGCCAAAACCTTTCAGGCCAGAAGAGGGTGGTCATCAACATTTAATCCCCTAAAACAAAATAACTTTCAGCCCAGGATCCTGTATCCAGCTAAAGTGAGTTTCATTTATGATGGAGAAATTAAATACTTTAATGACATTCATATGTTGAAGAAATTTGCCATAACTAAACCAGCTGTCCAGGATATTCTCAGACATATCTTCCATAACAACCAGTGCAATCCTCCACCACAAAAGTAAACTAACTCAGAAACTATTGATCAAATTCCAACTTCCACAGTGGCAAAAGGATTAAAAATGTCCACTGGACTTTTGAAAAACTCGATACCTAAAATTTTACCAGGCTTATCAATAATTTCAATCAATGTGAATGGCTTAAATTGTCCTCTAAAGAGGCACAGATTGGCTGATTTGATACAGAAACTCAGACCGGACATCTGTTGTACACAAGAATCTAGTCTTACCTTAAAAGACAAATATAGACTCAGGGTGAAGGGATGGTCATCTATATTCCAGGCTAATGGAAAACAGAAAAAAGGAGGTGTTGCAATTTTATTCACAGATACAATAGGTTTTAAACCAACAAAAGTAACCAAGGATAAAGATGGCCACTTTATATTTGTTAAGGGCAATACTCAATATGATGAGATCTCAATTATCAATATCTATGCACCCAACCAGAATGCACCT
>NW_003852550.1:2497683-2500087 GCF_000181295.1 Otolemur garnettii
ACTTAAGAAAATTGGTATAGAAGGGACATTTCTTAAACTGATAGAGGCCATCTACAGCAAACCCACAGCAAATATTGTATTGAATGGAGTTAAGTTGAAAACATTTCCACTCAGATCAGTAACAAGGCAAGGTTCCCAATTGTCTCCATTGTTCTTTAACATTGTAATGTAAGTTTTAGCCATCACAATTAGGGAAGAAAAGGTGATTAAGGGTATCCATATAGGGTCAGAAGAGATTAAACTTTCACTTTTCGCAGATGATATGATTGTCTATCTGGAAGATACCAAGGATTCTACTACCAAACTATTAGAAGTGATCAAGGAATACAGCAGCGTCTCAGGTTACAAAATCAACACTCATAAATCAGTAGCCTTTACATATACCAACAGCAGCCAAGCTGAAAAAACAGTCAAAGACTCTATCCCGTTCACAGTAGTGCCAAAGAAGATGAAATATTTGGGAGTTTACCTAAGAAAGGATGTGAAAGATCTCTATAAAGAGAACTATGAAACTCTAAGAAAAGAAATAGCTGAAAATGTTAACAAATAGAAAAACATACCTTGCTCATGGCTGGGAAGAATCAATATTCTTAACATGTCCATACTACCCAAAGCAATATATAACTTTAATGCAATCCCCATTAAAGCTCCACTGTCATATTTTAAAGATCTGGAAAAAAATAATTCTTCATTTTATATGGAATCAGAAAAAACCTTGAATATCCAAGACATTACTCAGAAATAAAAACAAAGCAGGAGGAATTACATTACCAGACCTCAGACTATGCTTTAAATCGATAGTGATCAAAACAGCATGATACTGGCGCAAAAACTGAGAGGTAGATGTATGGAACAGATTAGAGAGCCAAGAGATGAATCCAGCTACATACCATTACCTCATCTTTGACAAGCCAATTAAAAACATTGAGTGGGGAAACGATTCCCTATTTAACAAATGGTGCTGGGCTAACTGGCTGGCGACCTGCAGAAGACTGAAACTAGACCCACACCTTTCACCATTAACTAAGATAGACTCTCACTGGATTAAAGATTTAAACTTAAGACATGAAACTATAAAAATGCTAGAAGAAAGTGTAGCAAAAACACTTGAAGAAATCGGCCTGGGTGAAAATTTTATGAGGAGGACTCCCCAGGCAATTGAAGCAACATCAAAAATGTACTTTTGGGACCTGATCAAACTAAAAAGCTTCTGCACAGTCAAGAACACAGTAAATAATGTGAGTAGACAGCTCTCAGAATGGGAGAAGATATTTGCTGGTTATGTCTCAGACAAAGGTTTAATAACCAGAATCCATAGAGAACTCAAACACAAGAAAAAAAACAAGTGATCCCATCTCAGGGTGGGCAAGGGACTTGAATAGAAATTTCTCTAAAGAAGATAGGTGCATGGCCTACAGATATATGAAAAAAACGCTCACCATCCTTAATCATCAGAGAAATGCAAATCAAAACTACTTTGAGATATCACCTAACACTAGTAAGATTGGCCCATATCACAGAGTCCCAAAACCAGAGATGTTGGCGTGGATGCGGAGAAATGGGAACACTTCTACACTGCTGGTGGGAATGCAAATTAATTCATTCTTTTTGGAAAGACATCTGGAGAACACTTAGAGAACTAAAAATAGACCTGCCATTTGATCCTGGAATTCCTTTATTAGGTATATATCCAGAAGACCAAAAAGTACATTACAACAAAGATATTTGTATCAGAATGTTTATTGCAGCCCAGTTCATAATTGCCAGATCATGAAAGAAGCCCAAGTGCCCATTGATCCACGAATGGATCAATAAACTGTGGTATATGTACACCATGGAATATTATGCAGCCCTAAAGAAAGATGGAGACTTTACCTCCTTCATGTTTACATGGATGGAACTGGAAAATGTTCTTCTTAGCAATGTATCTCAAGAATGGAAGAAAAAGTACCCAATGTACACAGCCCTATTTTGAAACTAATTTATAGATTTCATAGGAATGTTATAACCTAATTGTAGCCTTAGAATATGGGGAGAGGGGAGGGAGAGGGGAAGGGAGGTGAGTGGATGGGTAGGGGGGAGGTGATTGGAGGGGTTACCTCTATGGTTTGTCCTACAAGTGTACAAGTGAATCTTTCTAAAAGCAGAGTATCGATGTCTTAACTCAGTAACTAAGAAAATGATATGAAGGCTACATTAACCAGTTTGATTAGAGTATTTCAAAATGTATATGAAAACACCACACTGGGCTTGGCGCCTGTGGCTCAAGTGGCTAAGGTGCCAGCCACATACACCTAAGGTGGCAGGTTTGAATCCAGCCCAGGCCCACCAAACAACAATGATGGCTGCAACCGAAAAAAAAAAAAATAGCCAGGCATTGTGGCGGGTGCCTGTGGTCCCAGCA
>NW_003852550.1:2500287-2527453 GCF_000181295.1 Otolemur garnettii
AAAAAAAAAAAAAAGAAAGTAGCCAACCCTGCTCTGGTTAAAAGGCTTTCCAACTGGTGTGTTCATCTACTTTAATATAATTTTTTTGGGAACAACTTTTGTAATAGTGAAAAGAAAACGATTTCTCCTCATAGAAACTCTGTCAAAATATCTTGGCTTGTGCTCAGAATCTAATAGAAAAAGGGAATTGAAAAAATTGAAATACAAAGTCAAGAAACTAATTCTAGATCTGGTTTTGTCATTTACTGCCTCTTCATTTCTTCATGTTTTAATGAGGGAAACAGTTTAATTTCTAAGACCTTTTTCAACTCCACATTAACAATATTTTATTGGTAGCATTTATTAGGAAGAAACAGCAAGATCTGTTTATGGATTGTGATAGGATAGCAATATAGGGATGTAACAATGATAACCTTTATTTATTTATTTATTTTGCAGTTTTTGGCTGGGGCATGGTTTGAATCCGTCACCTCTGGCATATGGGGCCAGTGCCCTACTCCTTTGAGCCACAGGTGCCGCCCAATAACCTAAATTTTTTAGCATTGGACCATTAAAGAATAGTCATTCTGGCCAGGTGCAGTAGCTCATACCTGTAATACTAGCACTCTGGGCAGCCAAGGTTGGTGGATCGCCTGAGTTCATGAGTTCAAGACCAGCCCAAGCCAGAGTAAGACCTTGATTCTATAAAAATAGCCAGGCATTATGGCAGACACCTATAGTCCTAACTACTTGGGAAGCTGAAGTAAGAACATTGCTTAATCCCAACAGTTTGCAGTTGCTGTGAGCTGTGACTCTATGGCACTCTGCTGAGGGTGACAAAGTGAGATTTTGTTTCATAAAAAACAAACACACAAAAGAATATTCATTCCATGTTCCCCAACATGGAGGTTTTGTGTTAAGGGTAGCTAGCTTAGAGATAACTTCTGTTTTGTAATGTTAAATTTAAAGTAATATTTTCTAAGAGTTTATGAGACTCATGGGAGTGGCCATTGCCTAATAATATGGCATAATATTTATTATATTGTATGCATATGGTTTAAAAAGTACAGGTAGTACTGAAAAATATCAATCCCTTTACTCATCCCTTTTAACTTCCTAGCTCAGTTTCTCAAAGGCAAAGACTTGCAAATAATTTTTATTTTATTAAAACTTTCTTTTTTTATTTTGTGCTAGGATAGATCGGGTACTCTTTCTGCTATCTCCTCAACTTCTTCAATCTCCTCCCAATATGTTACTCTGTTTTCAGTCAAATCAATAAATAATTACATTATTTTGAATATGTGTAAATTAGAAATATGTTGCTTATTATATTGTGTATTTCTTTTCTGTGTAGATCTCTGTTCTACAGTTTCTAATTATCTTTATTTTATTCCTGTAATGCATTTCTTATACTATTTATTTTTTCCCAAAGCTCTGTTGTTTCTAGTTTCTTCTCTTTTCCCTGACACTGGGAAAATTATAAGTGGTCTCTTTTTATTTTCTGATTTTATTTATGGTGTATAAAAACATGATTCACTTTAATATATTGGTTTTATAGACAACATATTTGCTAAACTTTATTAATTCTAATTTCTCTGTAAATTTTTTTCTCTCTGTAGATATTTTGAATTCTCTCTAGGACAGTGGTTCTCAACATTTCTAATGCTGTGATGTATTTTGCAACCCACAGGTTGAGAACTGCTGCTCTAGGCAGTCATCATCCGTAAATATTTTTGTTTCTTTTCTTTCTACCGTGGCTAGGACCTAGGTTAAATTGTCATATTTTATTTAGGATTTTGCATCCATATTCATTGGTAAGATTGGCTTGTAATTTCCTTTTACACTCAGCCCTATTTAGGCTTGATGTCAAGGTAATGCTAGCTTTTTACTTCTCTGGAAGAGTTTGGTTAGATTTAAATTTTTGTTCTGGCTTAATTGCGTTATGGTTAGAGATCATAATGTTTTGTGTGAATTCCTTCCTTTGAGATTTTTTTAGATTGGCCTTAAGGTTCAGTGTATGGTCAGTTGTTTTTTTTGTTTGTTTTATGTTTTTTTTGCAGTTTTTGGCCAGGGCTGGGTTTGAATCGGCCACCTCTGGCATATGGGGCTGGTGCTCTACTCCTTTGAGCCACAGGCACCGCCTGTATGGTCAGTTTTTATAAATATTCAAGATGTGCCTAATATAAATATGTTCTCCATTGGATGGTATACTATGTTATGTATGTTCATTAGAACAAATTTGCTATTTGCTATTCATGTTCAAATCGTTTTACATTATTTTTTTGAGACAGAGCCTCAAGCTGTCCCCCTGGGTAGAGTGCAATGGCCTCACAGCTCACAGCAACCTCTAACTCCTGGGCTCAAGCGAGTCTCCTGCCTCAGCCTTCCAAGTAGCTCCTGTCACAATGCCCGGCTATTTGGTTGCAGCTGTCATTGTTGTTTGGCGGGCCTGGGCTAGATTCAAACCCATCACCTTAGGCACACGTGGCTGGCGCCTTAGCCACTTGAGCCACATGCGCTGAGTCATCTTTTTACATTTTTATAGATGATTTTGTTTACATGTTCACCTATCAGAGGTCTGTTTAAAATCTCCAACTATAACTATGGATTTGTCTGTTTCAACTTAAGGGTTTTTTCTTAGTATCTTTCTTGTGTATCAAATCTTTTATCATTTTGAAGTGGCCCTGTTTTATGTTTCATAATGCTTTTGCCATAAGGTCTATGCTTCATCTGAAATTAATACAAATGTACCAGCATTCTTTGTGTATATATAAGTTTTAAAATCTTTTATTTCAACCTTTTTCTGTAACTTATCTTTTTAATGTCTGTAATAAATAGAATACATGTTGAAATTTTCCTCCTTTTTTTGTAGTCTGAGGGTATTTGTCTCCAGAATTTTTGTCGATATACTTATTATATAACCTTTTTTTTTTTTTTTTTGAGACAGAGTCTGTCTCACTTTGTCAACCTGGGTGGAGTGCCATGGCATCATAGCTCACAGCAACCTCAGACTCTTGGGCTCAAGTGACCCCCTTGCCTCAGACTCTCAAGTAGCTGGGACTATAGACACCCACCACAATACCTGGCTGATTTTTCTATTTTCAGTAGACAGGGGTTCTCACTCTTGCTTGGGCTGGTCTCAAACTCCTGAGCTCAGGCAATCCACCCTTTACATAACTTTTTATGGCTTTTATACAACTTTTCAGTAGTAAGATTTTCAAAAAATTGAAAAAAGATGTAATGAGCTCCCTTGAATCTTTGTTTACATTCACCAGTTGTTAGTATTTTGTCATATTCACTTTATAGCTTTATATGTCTTGCCCTGCAGAGTGTTTATATGTATGTGTATGTTTAATGATTGCATGTGTGTATACATTTATTTTTGCTAAGCCATTTCAAAGTATGGTCCAGATATCACGACACTTCATATGCATAAATACCCTAGTGTATATCATGCCTTGCCTAAAGAAAAGGACATTATTCTACATAAACACGATATCATTAACACACTTAAGAAATCAACAGCAATTTTAACGCATTAACTGCCATGTGAGTTATAAATTATTTTTGAAGTTTTCATGTTCCTTTATTTTTGAACAGAGTTTTGTTCGGTTGCCCTGGGGTTCAGTGCCCTGGCATCATAGCTCACAGATACCTCAAATGCTTGGATTCAAATGATTCACTTGCCTTAGCCTGCAGAGTAGCTGTGAAACTCCTGAGCTGAAGCAATCCACCTGCATCAGCCTCCCAGAGTGCTAGGATTACATACATGGGCCACCGCGCCCTGGCAACTTTTCACATTACTTTTGACATTACTAATTTTCAGGGTTTTATATTACTTTTTTTTTTTTTTTGAGACAGAGTCTCACTATGTTGCCTGTGGTAGAGTACTATGGCATCACAACTCACAGCAACCTCAAACTCTTAGGCTTAAGTGGTTCTCTTGCCTCAGCCTCCCAAGTAGCTGAGACTACTGGTGCCCACCACAATACCCAGCTATATTTTGGTTGTAGTTGTCATTGTTGTTTGGCAGGCCTGGGCTAGATTTGAACCCACCAGCTCTGGTGCATGTGGCTGGCGCCTTAGCCTCTGGAGCTACAGGCGCTGAGACCTGATTATTTTTTTGTTGCAATTGTCATTGTTGTTCACCAGGCCCAGCTGGGTTCGAACCCACCAGCCTGGGTGTATGTGGCCAGCGCCCTAGCCACTGAGTATGGATGCTGCCCTTAATATTACTTTTTAATTAATGCATTTTAAAGGATCTTTTTGTTTTCAAAGTTTTTATTCTACATTTGTAATAAAACACCATGACCCCAAGGAAAAATACATTTTTTTTGTGGCAGTCAATGTGTTAAAGGATCACCTAATATTCAAGTTATATTAAATTTTTCCCTTATGGTCCTAAAGGGTCTTTCATAGCTGTTCATATAGTATACATGTATATTCTCTTAAAGTTTTAAAAATCTGGAATGTGTTGGAAGAAAATTTTCCATAGATCTCTGGTGTCTTTTTACATTTTGAGAAAAGAAGCACTGTCTCTGTTCAGAACTCTTTTTCAAGGATGTTTTATAGTGAATGACTTGGAAAATAGAGATAGAATCTACCTTTGGAGAAGAGGGAAAGTTTGTTTACCTTCTAATATAATAAAGATAATATCTTAGCTTACTGTTCATTGTAAAATATGTGGGCTCCCTAGACACCCAGTTTCTCTTTAACAGTAATGCACTGCATATGAAAGTATTACCTTGTTTGCTTTGCATCACCCTGTGGGAATTGGGCTCAGGGAAGCCCAGGTTATTACAGTAATACATGGGCTGTTGTCTCTGATCGGGAAGTCTTATATCTTTTGCTGGCATTTATGAAATTGTGGCAGGCTAACTTGTTAGCCTACAAGTACGGAAAAGTCCCACACCCTTCCAGTTCTGACACAATGGTCTTCCTGTATTTTATAGTATTTCATAACACTGATTTTTTAAACAGCGTCATTGAGATATAATTTACACACCATACAACTTAACCATTTAAAATGTACAATTTAATTGTTTTTAGAATATTTATAGAATTGTTCAACCATAACCCAAAAGCAATTTTAGGACATTTGTATCAACTCAAAAAGAAACTCTACATCTTTTAGCTATCACTTCCCATGGCCCTTCATCGCTACCTCCCAGCTCTAGGCAACCACCAATCTACTTGTTGTCTCTATATGTTTGTTTATGGTAGATGTTTTATGTGGGTAGAATCATGCAACATATGGTATTTTATGTCTTGCTTCTTTTACTTAGCATAATTTTTTCAAGGTTCATTCATATTGTAGCATGAATCAATGCTTCTTTCCTCTTTATTGCCAAGTAATATACCATAGTGTGCATATACAACACTTTTTAATGAGTTTACTATTAATAGTTTGGGTTGTTTTATACTTTGTTGGCTATTATGAATAATGATGGTATGAACATTCATGTACAAGTTTTTGTATTACATGTTTCTGTTTTTCTTGGTTGTATGCCTAGGAGTGGAATTGCTGGATCATATGTTTTAATTGCTTTAGAAAATGCCAGACTTTCCTCAAGCTGTTGTACTATTTTGCATTCCTACTGGCAATGTATGTGAGTTCCAGTTTCTTCCACAGCCTCAATAACACTTTCCATTGTCTGTCTTTTTTTATTATAGTTATCTAGTGTGTATGAAGTGGTGTGTCATTGTGGGGTTTTTTTGCATTTTCCTGATTGCTAATGATGTTGCCCATCTTTTCAGAGGCTAATCGGACATTTCATATATAGTTTTTGTAGAAATTTCTATTCAGGGCGGCGCCTGTTGCTCAGTGGGCAGGGCGCCAGCCCAATATATGGAGGGTAGTGGGTTTAAACCTGGTCCCGGCCGAACTGTAACAACAACAAAAAAAAATAGCCAGGCATTGTGGCAGCTGCCTGTAGTCCCAGCTATTTGGGAGGCTGAGGCAAGGGAATCACCAAAGCCCAGGAGTTGGACTTTGCTGTGAGCTGTGTATGCCACGACATTCTACCGTGGGCAATAAAGTGAAACTCTGTCTCTACTAAAAAAAAAAAAAAGAGAGAGAGAAAAGAAAAGAAAAGAAATTTCTATTCAGCTCCTTTGTTCATTTTTATTTTTTATTTAAAAATTACTTTTATTTTTAATTATTATGGGACCTAACAGTTGTATATCTTCATAAGGGGACATGTGATTTTTTTCTTCTTTTTTTATTAAATCATAGCTGTGTACATTAATACAACCATGGGGTACAATGCTGGTTTTATATACAATTTAAAATGTTTTCATCAAACTGGTTAACATAGCCTTCATGGCATTTTCTTAGTTATTGTGTTAAAGGCATTTATATTCTACACCTAGTAAATTTCACATGTCCCCTTGTATTTTTGATATAGGCATACGATGTGAATTAATGAAATCAAGGTAATTGGGTTATCCATCACCTCAGACATTTAACATTTCTTTGTGTTAGGAACATTCTAATTCCACTCTTTTAGTTATTTTAAAGCATCCCCTAACTTACTGTTGACTATAGTCAATTTGTTGTACTATCAAATATTGTTTATTGTATCTATTTAACAATATTTTTGCACTCATTAACCATCCCCACTTTATCCCCTACCCGCTGCTAACCTTCCCAGCCTCTAGTAACTGTCATTCTACTCCATCTCCGTGAGATCAATTGTTTTCAATATTTGGCTCCCACATAAGTAAAAACATGTGAGAGTTGTCTTTCTGTGCTTGGCTTAGTTCACATAACATAATGTTCTCCAGTTCCATCCATATTGTTTCAAATCCTTTGCCAATTTTTTAGTTGGATTATTTGCCTTTCTAGTAAGTTATAAGAATTCTTTATATATTCTTGATACAAATCCCTTCTCAAATATATGACTTACAAATACATTTTTCCGTTCTGTGAATTGCTTTTTCACTTTCATGATAGTGTCTTTTGAAGCATGAAATTTTTAAATTTTGATTAAAAAAATTTTATTTCGACAAAATTATTTGAAACTATTTCTTTTTTTTGTCACTTGTGCTTTTAGTGTTATATTTAAGAAGGCTTTGACTGAACAAGAGTCAATAATATTTACTCTCATATTTTCTTGTAAGAGTTATATCTGTGATATAGTTTAAGTTAATTTTTACATATGATGTGAGGAAGAGGTCCAAGTTTTTTCAGTTGCATGTGAGTATCCATCTTTCTCGGCAGTATTTGTTGAAAAGACTTCTTTCCTCCCTCATTGAATGTCCCTGGTACCTTTGCAAGAAATCAGTTTCCCATAGATATATGGGGTAATATCTGGACTCTGGTTTAAATATCTGTTGTTGAGCCATTACAACGCTGATTTGATTACTTTAGATTTGTAGCAAGTTTTGAAATTGGGAAATGTAAGTCCTTCAACTTTGTTCTTTTTCAATGTTGTTTTGGCTTTTGGGGTTCTTTGCATTGCCATATGAGTTGTATATTAATTTTAGTCTAAGCTTGTCCATTTCTACCAAAAAAAGGCAGTAGAAATTGTTATAAAGATTGCCTTGAATCTGCAGTATTACCATCTTAGCAATAGGAAGTCTTCTGATCCATAAATATGGGATATTTTTCCATTTATTTAGATTTTCTCTAAATTTTTTTAATAATCTTTTTTTTTTTTGGTTTTTACAGTATAAGGTTTTCATTTCTTAAGTTTATTTCTCAAAAATTATTATTTTTTTCTTACAGATAGCACCTCACTCTGTTGCCCAGGCTGGAGTGCAGCAACATGATTATAGCTCACTGTAAACCTCAAACTCCTGGGATCAAGGAATCCTCCCATTTCTGCTGTCTGAGCTCCCAAGTAGATGGGACAAAAGGCATGCACCACCATACCCAACTAATTTTTAATTTTGTTTTAGAGATGGGGTCATGCCATGTTGTCCAGGCTGGTCTAAAACTGCAGTCCTTGAGCCATCCTCCTGCTTTGACCTCCCAGAGCACTGAGATTACAGGAGTGAGTCACTGCCCCTGACCAGAATTTTATTTCTTGTCATGCAGTTCTAAGTGGATTTTTCACTTAATTTCATGCTAGTATATAGAAATACAATTGATCTTTCTATATTGATCTTGTACCCTGCAACCTTGCTAAACTTGTTTACTTGCTCCAATAGGATTTTCTGTATATAAGAATATGCCATATTTGAACAGAGATAGCTTTACATCAGTGGTTTTCTACCTTCTTAATGCTGCGACCCTTTAATACAGTTCCTCATGTTGTGGTGACCCCCAACCATAAAATTATTTTCGTATGGTTGAGGGTCACCACAACATGAGGAACTGTATTAGAGGCTCACGGCATTAGGAAGGTTGAGAACCACTGCTTTACATCCTTCTTTTCAATATGGCTGTTTCATTTCCTTGTCCAAATGTCCTGGACAGAATCTCTGGGATTATGTTGAAAAGAAGTGACAGAGTAGACAGTAGACAGTTAACATCCTTGTCTTGTTCCTAGTCTTATAATGAAATGATTCAGTCTTTCACTAGTAAGTATGATGATAGCTGTGGGTTTTTTGTAGCTGTGCATTATCAGGTTGAGAAAGTTACCTGCTATTCCTATCTTGATAGTTGTATTCTCTCTTTTGTTTTGGGGTCTTGTTTCTTTTTTCCTGTTGGTTTGTCAATTTTGTTGACTCTTTCTAAGAACCAACTTTTGATTTTTTAAATTTTTTCTGTTCTTTTTCTTTTCTCCATTTCATTAATTTAGCTCAAATCTTTATGATTTCTTTCTTGCCCTAGATTTAGTTGGCTCTCTTTTTCTAAAGTCTCAAAGTGGAAGGCTGTGACATTTTTTTAATATAAGCATTCACTGCTATAAATTTCCCTCTAGTCATTGCTTTGAAGGCATCTGATATGTTTTGGTGTTTTGTGGTTTTATATTCATTTACTTCAAACTATTTCTAATACACCTTGTAATTTCTCCTTTGACTTATATGTTAATTGGCGGTAAATTACTTCTTTTCTACATACTTGTGAATATCCAAAATTTCTTTTGATTATTGACTTTTAATTTCATTCCATTGTGGCTGGAGAACATACTTTGTATGATCTCAGTCCTTTTAAGGTTATTGATATTTGTTTTATGGTCTAGCAGGTGATCTATCCTGGATAATGTTCTATGCATTCTTGAGAAAAAAGGTGTATTTTGCTATTGTTGAGTGGAGTGTTGAAGAGATGTCTTTTGGGTCCAGTTGATTTATAGTGTTGTTCAAATCCTTCATTTCCTTGTTGATCTTCTGATTCACTGTTCTACCCAATGTTAAAAGTAGTGTATTAAAATCCTCAATTTTTGTACAACTATTTATTTCTCGCTTTAATTTAGCCAGCTTTTGTTTCATCAGTTTTGGGGTTCTTTTGCTAGATGCATCTGTTTCAAAGTATGTTTCTTGGTAAGTTGACCTTTTTATCATTATAAAAATGTCCATCTTTACCTCTAATAATTGTTGTTTTAGAATATATTTTGTCAGTTATTAGTATATATCCACTCCAGCTTCCTTGTTACTGCTATTTACATAATTATATTTTTTCCATCCTTTCTCTTTCAACTTTTGTGTTTATTTTAATCTAATATGTTTTGTAGACACCACTGGATCTTGCTTTTTTTATAAAGTCTGACAATCTCTGGTTTTTGTTTAGCTTTTTAACTTATTCACATTCAATATTATTAATTTTATTGAATTTTTGTCTGTCATTTCACTTTTTGTGTCCCATGCAGGTTTTTTTTTTTGTTCTTCTGTTTCTCCTTTATTTTTTACACAGTTATAAAGACCTTAGACTACTTCATCTCATTCTGTCCTGACTTACGCTGTATTGCTAACCTGTTTTCATTTTATATTTTAAATGTTACAGTTGTTTTTATAATTGTGTTTTATTGCTAGTATTTATTTAAATGCACTCACAACTTTACCACTTTTTTTTGCTCTTCATTCTTTTTAGCATTTTAGAGCATACATTGGGGGTTTTGTGGGCTTCTCCTGGGGGCATACTTTCTCAGTTTTTCTTAGTCAAAAAATATATGTATTTTACCTTGTTATTGAAAAATATTTTCACTAGGTAAAAAATTACAGATTTGCAGTTTTCTTTTAGCATATTAAAGATGTCATTCCACAGTCTTCTGGCTTCCATTATTGCCTCCAAGAACTAATCTGTAAATTAATTTTCACTTCCTTGAAGGCAATTTGTCTTGTCTTTCTTGATGCCTTTAAGGTCCCTTCTTTGTTTTCATGTTATGCAGTTATGCTCTATTGCTCCTAGTTTAGGGTTTTACTTTTCTTCCATAACATCTATTTGATTTCTTAAATCACGAATATCTTTAATGTTTTCATGAAAAGTCTTAGTCTCTTTTTTTAACTGTTGGCTCTACTGTGTTTCCTTTTCTCACTTCTTCTAGAACCCCATCACTTGTATATTATACTTCTTTAATCTTTCTTCCATGTCTCTTAACGTTTATTCCACATTTTCCGTAAGTTTTATCACTATGGTACATTATATGTAATTTCTTTTTCTTTGTTTGTTTTTGAGACAGAGTCTTTGTATGTCGCCCATGGTAGAGTGCTGTAGTGTCACAGCTCACAGCAATCACTAACTCTTGGGCTTAAGCGATTCTCTTGCCTCAGCCTCCCAAGTAGCTGGGACTACAGGTGCCTGCCACAATGCCTGGCTATTTTTTGTTGCAGTTGTCATTGTTGGTTAGCTGGCCCAGGCCAGATTCAAACTCACCAGCCTCTGTGCATGTGGCTGGCGCTGTAACTGCTGTACTACTGGCGCCAAGCCCTTTTTTTTTTTTTTGAGACAAGGTCTGACTTTGTCCCCCTTGGTAGAGTGCTATGGTGTCATAGCTCACAGCAACCTCAAACTCTTGGGCTCAAGCGATTCTCTTGTCTTAGCCTCCCAAGTACCTGGGACTACAGGCTCCCACTACAACACCTGGCTCTTTTTAAAGACAGGTCTCGCTCTAGCTCAGGCTGGTCTCAAACTCATGAGATCAAGTGATCCACCCACCTCGGCCTCCTAGAGTGCTGGGATTACAGGTATGAGACACCAAGCCTGGCCTATGTAATTTCCATTAAGTTTTTAATTTCAATTATTATAGTTTTTAATTATAGAAATTATATTTTCTTTTAATTTAGTTATATCATTTTTAAAAAACAATTTCCAGATATGTTTATTATTTCCAAGATATAAAAAATATTTTTCATAGTTATAAAAGTATTATATATTTCGTGTCTAATAATTCCAATATCTGAAATCTTTGCTGAGTAGTTTCTGCTGTCAATTGTTTTTTTTTTTGGTTCTTGCTTACAGTATTTTGCTTCCTTTTATGTTTAATTATTTTTTAGTGGGATGTCTCATTTTCCTTTCAAAAAATGATATACTGGAAATATTTGAGGGTCACTAGGTAGGTCTCTATGGAAGTTTTGACTGTGTTATGGTCTATTATTTCACTTCTAAGAAACACATTCCACAGCATCCTTTCTGATTCACCTGTACAAGTTTTAACTTGCTTAATTTATCAGTGTTCCTGGGAGGGCTTCATTTGTTTCCATCCACACAGATTTTGTGTTTCTTAATTTTGTCTATCGCAAAACTTTTGTGATAGCCCACATATAAAGATAAGTTCTTCTACATAAAATTTCTATGTATTTCTGCCCGGCCTTTGGGAGGTCAATGCAGCCAGAGTCCACTCTAAACAAATTCTCAGTTTGAGGTTACGGGGCCTGGTCATACTAAACTGGATTGCAAATCTGTGTAAGGGCCAGCTTGTAATTATAGTCTTCAAGAATCTTTTTTCCTGTGTTTCTCCACTGAGAACCAAGATATCTTTTCTTCCAATTCCCTGGAAGTGGGATTGTGAATTATAAATATTAAATAATTAGAATTATTATAAATACTTCTAAAGAGCTTATTTATAAAACAAGAAATGCAGATTCTCCATGTTTGGCAAATACTCTCAGGGCAAAAATTATTTCATTGGTGAGTTCACTGTTTATTTTTTCCCTAGATTTTAATTTGATAAACTCTATTGTGCTTCTTTTTGGTGCTTTTAGGAAGATGTTTTACATTTTTTTATACATTTTTAGTTTTTTTAGCATGTCAGTCTGGATACCTAACTAGTCACATATTTGGAATATTTCCTATTTCTCTATGCTATTATTTCATAGCATAGGTCTTCTTCAAACACTTGAATCAAAATCATTTTGAGATGCTTATTAAAATTTCAGATTTTCCTATTCACCTTCAGGCTTACGGAAATAGAATCTCTAGAATGGGTTCTCGGTATCTGAATTTTTGTGAGGTTATTTAGTTAACCCTAATACATACAGAGTTTGTTTTGATTCATACTTTTTAGTCTAATATCTGGTATTTTTGTTGTAGCAGCCTGAGTTCTAAATTTTTTAATTTTTGTACTTATCCTAGCACCATATCTTGAGTGATCCATTACTTTCACATCTATTTGACATCCCAACTATTATCATATAGTAATTATGTGGGGAGGAGAGGGTGCGTGAGTGTGTGTGTGTATAGATCTCTTTTTTGGCCTTTGTATTTTGGTTCATTGAGTTGCCTAGCCTTTGAGCAATACCATACTATTTTAATTATTGTATTTTTATGATGTATTTTACTATGAGATAATACTAAATCTTCCTTACTTTTTATTTTCTCCCACAATAAAAAAATTTAATATTAATTTAGTTGCATCATTTTCTTCCTTTAACAATCTTCAGTGATTTTGAAGAATGAAATAGTATTTTCTACAGTTGTGAGAAGGTGGGTTTTTGGTCTTATCTCCTTCTATATTTATTTCATATGGACTTAGGAAAGCCTTTTAGACTGAGGTTCTTAATGTTCATTTTACCTGATTATTTTCCTGAAACAATTTTTTATTTTAATCTTAATGCTTATCGTGGTCAGTATTACTTCAGATATCTTTCTGCCCATTCTCCCAAATTGAAGTCCATTATTCAGTTTCTCCATAGAGCCTTTATTAATACTCCTAGGCTCAAAGGAGCTATTTTTCTAAGCTTTGATAGTAGTTACTACGTGATCACAGGCTGTCAAAACTAGAAGCTACCCTAGAAGATTATATTGTCTATATTTGTCATTTTACAGATGAGAAAACAGTATGGGAATAAATTTTCCATGGTCTCCTAATGATTCAACTGTTAAAGTAAACTCAATATTGATTTCTTGTGTTTTAGAGATCTTTCCATTAGCTATGTAATCATTCTATTGTATTTTAATTTTATTTTCATTTGTTTGTGCCTAGTTTCCTTTTTTAAAACTAAAGTCACCACCTATATCTACACTTTTCTTGTAGACATCATAGACCTATTATTATGCTTGTGCTTATCAGACACCTAATCAATATTTATAGGTGGTGGTAAAAAACAAGTTGTTCCATTAACCAGATGTCAAATTGAGGCTATTTCCTTATGGGTGCCACTGTTATAACTACATAGAAAGTGGCATCTAGTGGTTGGTGTGTGTATTACAATTATCTATTTTGTTTTGTTTTGTCCTGTTTTAATGTAGTAGTACCAGTCATTCTCATAAACTAAGTGGAATAAATAGAATACAACTTAAATTTTTAAATTCAGCTTAAACAAACTTATCTATAATTCCCACATGCTCTAAGCAGCGGTCTCTCTGAAGTATAACTACATTGATGAATTAAAGAAGTATAAAAATGAAATTACTAATTTTTGTGATTCTTAATCTCACTAATTGTGAAAAATATTATGTAAATATTAGTTATGTAACGTTACTTCTAAAATTACACACAATCTCCTGAAAAGACCGATTTCAAGCACCGAGATCAAAGAAATAATAAAAAATCTCCCAACCAAAAAATACTCTGGTCCAGATGGCGTTACACCAGAATTCTATTAAACCTTCAAATAAGAGGTTATTCCTGCACTGCAGAAATTATTCCAAAAAATTGAGAAGGAAGAAATCTTCCCCAACACATCTATAAAGCAAACATCACCTTGATACCAAAACCAGGAAAAGATTCAACTAAAAAGGAGAACTACAGACCAATTTCACTAATAAATATAAATGTAAAAATTCTCAATAATGATTTTAGCCAATAGATTACAGTTTTTCATTAAAAAAGTCATACATCATAATCAAGTAGGTTTCTTTCCAGGGTTGCATGGCTGGTTTAACATATGCAAGTCCATAAATGTAATCCACCATATCAACAGAAGCAAAAACAAAGACCATATGATCTTCTCAAAAGATGTAGAAAAAGTATTTGAGAAAAATGAACATCCTTTTCTAATTAGAACTTTGAAGAATATAGGCATTGGTGGCATTTTTCTTAAACTGATCAAAGCCATCTATGACAAACCCATAGCTAATATTATACTGAATGGAGTAAAACTGAAAGCTTTTCCACTCAGAAATGGTACAAGGTTGTCCTCTATCACCACTACTATTCAACATAGTGCTGGAAGGTCTAGCCAATACAATCAGGCATAGGATGGTAATAAAAGGAATCCAAAGGGGGGCAGAGGAAGTTAAAGTCTTCCTCATTGCAGGTGATATGATCTTATACTTACAGAACCCCAAAGACTCAAACCCCAAGACTCCTGGAAGTCATCAAAAAATACAATAATGTCTCAAGATATAAAATGAATGCTCACAAATCAGTAGCCTTTGTATATGCTAATAATAGCCTAGATGGGAAGCTGATCAAGGACACAATTCCCTTCTCAGTAGCTTTAAAGAAAATGAAATACCTAGGAATATACCTAACAAAAGAGGTGAAGACAACCTAAGGATATGGGGAGGGGGGAGGGAGGGGGGGAGGGGGGAGGGAGAGGGATTCGAGGGTTCACTTCTGTGGTTCATCTTGCAAGGGTACAAGTGAATCTTTCTATGAGTAGAATATGAATGTTTTGACATAATAACTAAGAAAGTTACATGAAGGCTATGTTAACCAGTTTGATGGAAGTGTCTTGGATTATGTATGAAAACACCACACTGTACCCCCAAAGTGCATCAATGTACACAGTTACCATTCAAAAAAAAAAAAAAAAAGAGGTGAAGGACCTCTCTAAAGAAAACTACCAAATCCTAAGAAAAGAAATAGCAGAATATATTAACAAATGGAAGAACATACCATGCTTATGGCTGGGAAGAATCAACATTGTTAAAATGTCTATATTTCCCAAAGCAATCTACAGATTCAACAAAATCCCCATTGAAATACTGACATCATACTTTTAAGACTAGGAAAAAATAATTCTTCTCTTTGTATGGAACCAGAAAACAAACCCAGATAGCCAAAGCAATTCTTAGTAATAAAATCCAGGCAGGGGCATTAGACGACAGGACTTTAGTTTGCATTACAAGGCCATAGTGATCAAAACACATGGTATTAGCACTAAAATAGAAACTTAGATATCTGGAATTGAATAGAAAATCATGAGATGATTCTAAAATCTTACAGCCACCTGATCTTTGATAAACCAAACAAGAACATTCACTGGAGGAAGGAATCCCTATTCAGTAAATGGTACTGGGAGAACTATATAACCACATGTAAAAGACTGGAACTGGACTTGCATATTTTTCTACTCACTAAAATTGATTCAAAATGGATAAAAGATCTAAATCTAAGGCATGAATCAATAAAAATCCTCGAAGAAAGTGTAGGGAAAACACTTGAAGCTGTCAACCTAGGGAAAGACTTTATGAATACGACTCCAGTGGCAATTGCAACAACAACAAAAATAAATGAGACTTGATTAAACTGAATAGCTTCTGTACAGCTCAGGAGACAACAACCAAAGCAGACAACCATCAGAATGGGGAAAGATATTTGCAAATTATGAATTGGACAAAGCTTGATAGCTAGAATCTATAGACAACTCAAATGAAGCAACAACAACAACAAAAGTCTGCAATCCCATATATCGATGGGCAAGTGAGATGAATAGAGCCTTCTCTAAAGAAGACAGACGAGTGGCTAACAAGCATATCAAAAAATGCTCATCATCCCTAATTATCAGAGAAATGCAGATCAAAACCACCCTGAGATATGACCTAACCCCAGTGAGAATGGCCCACATCACAAAGACTCAAAGCTACAGATGCTGGCATAGTTACGGAGAGATGGGAGCACTTTTGATAGCTAGTAGGACTGTAAACTAATGCAACCATTTTGGAAGGAATTATGGAGAATCCTCAAAGAATTCAAGCTAGATCTCCCATTTGATTCTGCAGTCCCATTACTGGGCATCTACCCAGAAGAAAAAAATCATTTTATCATAGGGCAGTGCCTGTGGCTCAAAGGAGTAGGGCTTTGGCCCCATATACTAGAGGTGGCAAGTTCAAGCCTGGCCCTGGCCAAAAACTGCAATAAAAATAAAAATAAATAAATAAATCATTTTATCATAAGACATTTGCACTAGACTATTTATTGTAGCTCAATTTACAATTGCCAAAATGTGGAAACAACCTAATAAGCTATGGTATATGTGTACCACGGGATACCATGCAGCTACTAAAAAGGATGGTGGCTTTACATCTTTCATATTAATTTAGATGGAGTGGAAATACATTCTTTTTAGTAAAGCATCACAAGAATGGAGAAACAAGAATCCAGTGTACTCAACTCTGATATGAGGACAATTGATACTAGTACATGGTAGGGTGAGGGGGAATGGGGGAAGGGAAAGAGGGACAGAGGGAGAGGGGTGTCGGATCCTGGTGTGTGACACACCTTTTGGGGGCAGGACACTATTAATAGAGGGACTTCACACTGCAAACGTAAGCAGTGTAACCTGGCTCATTGTACCCTCAATGATTCCCCAACAATAAAAAAAGAAAAAAAATTACAGATAAGATTATTTATGATTTTGTTTGTTTATACACTATATTATGTGTTGGGGGCTATTGTTGGATACTGAGAGGTCAAAAAATGCAATTGTAAAGAAAGGTGGCATAATCTAGTCCATATTATTGAAATCCTCATAGGCAATTAGGTTTTGCATTATTCTCAGGAGCTTGATTTGTATTTAAAACAGGAAAGTCTCAATGAAAACTGAAGATGGAAAGTTACACTATCTTCTACTTACAACAACAAAATCTCTTGCATGTATATTCACATATAAAGCAGAGATATACATTCCAAAGTCAAATGTGAATTATTCTTACATTAACAGCCATTTTGGATTATCACTAATCTTTACTCTTCTATTAATGCATGAACGTTGACAATAAACATAATCTAATTCATTGACAATGACCTTTGATAGTTCCTATCTTGTGAACTTGTGAATCAGCATATTCTTTTGAATTAATACCTTTTAAATTTTATAAATTCCATGTTTATGTTTGTGCAAAAATGTTATGTCTTATAAATTAACATTGTAGTATAATTTTGTGTATATGAGATCATCCTTCCCATTAGAGAGCAATGATGTTCTGCCTTTGTCTACCTGCACCTAACATAACATAGTGGCTGGCACATAACAGGTGATCAGTAAGTATTTATTGCATTAGTTATGTATATTGGAGGGATCGGTTCATATTCATCTTTATATGTCTAGTGTCTGAGTAGTTTTCTATCCTTTAATAATACTCAATTCATGTTTGATGAATAAGTCCGAATAAACTTATTTAGTCTGTAGTGTAGTTAGCATATTATACTAAAATCACACTGTATCACCTGTGGATAATAAATAATGGCTGCATAACACGCTTTTCAGTTTGAAGTGTTAGGCGCATACCTTTTATTCAAACAGTCTCTTGTAATATGAGTGAGAGTTTCATCCAACATCAAGCTGTTGTTTGTTCTTCTAATTAGGAAAAGTTTCAGTATGAGTGTGGCTCCTCGTTGCAGCTGGGTTGGCTAAGAGTTCTGACTACAAGTATGAAGTCAATACTTTGATAAAGGATGGGGAAGGTACTCTGCTAATTTACTGGAATAGAGGAAATCATGTAATGTTAAACAGGAGGGTAACGTCATTTTTAAGTCATAGGCTGTTGAAGTTGAACACTGATGAGCATTATTTGATATTTATATCACAACTGTTTTAGTAAGTCAGGCTGATGTCTATTTGATGAAAAGCATACCACCTTCCTGTACTTAAATTCTGAGCTATCTATATATGTTAAAGTAATTTGTTTTTGTGAATGGTTTTCTAAGAGTAAAAGATAGTTTTGGATGGCAAAAGCCATCTACTATCTTCTTGTCATCCATAGGTTTTCATTTCAGAGGAGGATATTTTTCTGACTTCAGGACATCAGTTCCTAAAATGAGTGAATGAACTTGTTAGTAGTGGCTATTTAGAACATCTATGTTTTCAGAGCAGCATTTGTGGTAAAGCTGTTAGAGACTGAGCTAATATTCATGATGAAGGAGTGGAAACAAAGAAAAGAAAGGTGATGAAAGATAGTATTTTATGCTCCATGATTGCTCATGAATAGAAAGAAGCAAGTGACTTGAAGTGGTAGGCATTCTTGGCTAGTTGCCAAGGTCATTGCTAATATACAATGAGAGGTAACTTCTTAGAAGCGTTATAGAAAAAAAGGAGTTCCGAACAACTTTGACAAGTGGTGAATCATATTATAGGGAAGTTGTAAGAATTTCTTTTCCATTTAACATCTTACAAATATATTTTTCACTTTAAAATTATAAAAATTACACTTGCCCATTTTGAAAGGTTCAAATAGAAACATATAGAATAAAAGGTGAAAGGTTCCCCAGAAGTAACCACTGCTAGAAATTTCTGTATATCTTTTCAACTTTTTTCCTGGTATTTATAAGTTGGGGTTGTTGAATGTTGTTGAGCTATTAAGTCAGGATCTAGTTGGTTTTCAGTTTCGTATTTAATGAATATTTCCCTTTCTTTTCCTTATAGGCTTGCTATGGGTGTTCTCCTGGATCAAAGTGTGACTGTAGTGGTATAAAAGGGGAAAAGGTAAGATCTGAGGTGGGCTTTGGAAAATTCAGTGAAACAAATAATATTATATAATGTATTTTTTAAAAAAGAAAACAAGACTTCTACTTCAACAGCTAAGTAAATAAAATGAATGCCACTAGACTGTTAATTTTGAGTGCTTATTACACTGTATCTCCGGGATCAGCAAACATTTTCTTAAAAGGTGATATAGTAAAAATTTTATACTTTGTGGGACACATAAGGTCTCTGTTATGTATTCTTCTCTCCTTTTTTCAAAAAGCCCCTTTTAAAGTGACTAAAAAATATTCTTAGCTCTTGGACCATAAGAAATAAGCTTCTGCCTACATATGGTCTACGAGCTATATTCTGATCAATCTTATTGAAATCATTGGCTTAATAAGCAAAATGAGAGGGGAAATGCTTAAGGAGGAAACTAAGAATTTATCAGGCTACGAATCTATGCTAGATACCATGCTGGGCAATTTCACATACTTTTATCTAGTCTATGCAGGTTAATAATAGGTGAATGTCTGTTTTTCATATTGTTTTTCCCATAGCAGCACCTCCTATTATATAACTATTGTGATTATGAGGTAAGTATTGGTGAGAATCAAAGAGCATAAACCTAACCACTATAAGTCAGTGACTAACATCAAAATTAGAAAATTAAAAAGGGATAGTGATTTATAGCCTAAAGAGTTGCACTAAGAGACAAGATTGTACTCTAGTTTCCACTTTTTTTTTTTTTTGGAGACTCTGTCACCCTGGGTAGAATGCTGTGCCATCATAGCTCACAGCAACCTCAAACTCCTGGGCTCAAGTGATTGTCTTGCCTCAGACTCCCAAGTAGCTAGGACTATAGGCTCCCACCATGACACCTGCTTGGCTAGTTTTTTTTTCTGTATTTAGTGGAGATAGGGTCTTGCTGTTGCTCAGGCTGGTCTCGAATTCTTGAGCTCTAGAAATCCATTCACCTTGGCCTCCCAGAATTCTAGGATTACAGGTGTGAGCTGCTGTGCCTGGCCTCTAGTCTCCATTTTGAGGGGCTATATATATATATATATATATTTTTTTTCTTTTTTTGAGAGAGAGTCTCACTTGGTCACCCTTGGTAGAGTGCCATAGCATCTTAGCTTACAGCAACCTCAAACTCTTGGGTTAAAGTGATCCTCTTGCCTCAGCCTCCCTAGTAGCAGGACTACAGGTGCCTGCCACAACACCCAGCTATTTTTAGAGACAGAGTCTCACTCTGGGTCAGGCTGATCTGGAACTTGTGAGCTTAAGCAGTCCATCTACCTCAGCCTCCCAAGGCTGGGATTACAGGTGTGAGCCACCGCACCCGGCCCCTCAATAAATATTTTTGAGTGCATGTTAGTAATTAAGTGTGAAGAAATTTGGGACAATATCTCTAGGGTGTATTCTACTTAGAGATGTAGAGGGTACATCAACATATTAGAGATACTTAAACATCTTGGAAGCAAAGAAACCTATTTGTTTTGCAATGCTATATTTCCAAGCATTATTTAATGATGTAATCTAATTTCCCTCTAAGAGAACACCTATGAGTATTAATTGAATAGTGTTTTGCAGAATATGTATTTGAATAACATTAGTTTGAAGGGAGTAGTTTTGCATTAAGGGTGCTTTCTGTAGTGGTAAAAGGACCAGGCAAGATTAATTTCAGGTAATAGTGGAATAATGTTTATCAGATTAATTCTTCTTGAGATAAGAATTAAACACTTCTTGGGCAACATTTAATAACTATTTCATAGCACAGGAAAGGGACTAACCAAAGAAAGTAGAGAGGGTTCTACCCTTGAAGGAAAGAAATTACACTGCGTGAATTTGCATTTGCTTTCTCTTGGGTACACTTCTCAATCTGGATGGCAGAGGGTAGCTAGAACCCAGACAAAAAGACAATCTCTCTGGCTTGAAAGTCAGTGGATAGAGCTAAGGATATTATAGTAGCTGAAAAATGAGGGGGGAACATGCTGAAATGGAGTAAAGAATCCAAAAATTTGCTTTACCACTATACACAAATTTTTCATTAAATTCTGAACCTTATATGTATAGAGGTAGATTCATACAACTCAGGAAATAAAAAGTAATAGCTGGAAGGTTGCAGTAACTAAGCATAGATATAACTGCTGTCCATTGAAGGAAAATAGTTTGAGTTTGGCTGAGTTAACTACTGTATTTCTTAAAACAAAAGTTTAATCAATACTTTTAGGAGAAAGATAAGAGAATCTGGCATCTCTATATATTACCTACTATGTCCAGTATGCAATTAAAACTTACTAGGTAAAAGTGATCCCGTCAAAAAAAAAAAAAAAAAAAAAGACCAATCAATGAAAACCAACTCTGAAATAACACAGATTTTAGAATTTGTAGATAAAGATTTAAAACAAAAAAAAGATAAATATATTTGGGATTTAAAGAAAATTCTACTTATAATACGTGAACAGATAAGGAATCACAACACAACACTGGAAACTGTTTAAAAAAGCAAAATCTTGATTTTAAAAGTAAAATATAAGACAAACTATTCACGATATAGCTCAACAGCAGAGTGGAGATTACAAAAAAAATGATGATCTTAAAGATAAATCAGAAGAAGTGATCTGATCAGAAAAGCACAGAGAAAAACATGAAAAAAATATGAATAGGGCCTCAGTCCCCTGTGTGACAGTATAAAATAATCTAATGAAAATGTAAATGGAGTTCCATAAGGACAGGAAAGAAAGAACAAGTAAGTAAAAAGAAAAATAGATAAATAATGGTGCAGTATTAGTGGAAAGAGTTCTCTACACTTGGTGAAAAATATAAATTTACAGATGTAAGAAACTCAGTACACTTCAAGCAAGATAAAAGCAAAGGAAACAATACCTAGGTTGGATATAGTGAAACTAATGGAAAAACAGAGGTTAAAAGAAAATCTTGAAATAAGCTAGAGAAAAAAATTCACATTGTATACAGTGGAACAATAATGTGAATGAGGATGGACTTCTTGCCAGAAATATTAGATAATGTATAACAGTGCAAAAACATAATTAGGGAATTGAAAAGTATCTGCAGACATAATTATTACATACAGTGAAAATGTACTTCAAAAATAAAGGCAAATTATCAGACATTTTCTGATAATTAAAAGATAAAGAATTCTTCAGCAGCATTCCTACACTAAAAGAAATATAAAGAAATTTCCTCAGGCTAAAGGGAAATGTCACTAGATGGAAGTGTAAATTTACAGGAAGGAATAGAAATGGCATGTATGTGTGTAAATATAAAAGACTATTATTTTCCCCCTCTGTTGAACACAAATGTCTGTTTAAAGCATAACAACAGAGCTTCAAAATACACAAAGCCAAAACTGACAGAATTAAAGGGGAGAGAGAGAGAGAGACAAATCCACAATCATAGTTGTAAATTCTAACATTCCTCTATCAGTCTCTGGTAGAACTAGGAAGAAAGTTAGTAAAGACAGAGGAATTGATTTCCACTATTAACAACCTTGACGTTATTGCCATATAAAGAACTTCATATCCAACAACTACAAACTATGATTTTCTACAAGGGCATGTGGCATTTTCACCAAGGGGCCACAAAATGAGACCCTTTAAATACCAGAAGATTGAAAACATTATACAGTAGATCCTTTGTAATTTTATCACCCAAACGACTGTAATGAACTGGTCAACATATTGAGGTGGGCAACATAAGGAGGCCTGCTGGACTGATGTGTACATGTACTTTACTTTCTTATAGAGTTGTTTTTTTTTCTGAGACAAAGTCTCAAGCTGTCTCCCTGGGTATAGTGCCCTGGTGTCACAGTTCACAGCAACGTCAAAGTCTTGGGCTTAAACGATTCCGTTGTCTCAGCCTCCCATGTAGCTAGGACTACAGGCACTCACCACAACACCTGGCTATTTTTTTGTTGTGGTTTTCATTGTTGTTTTTAGCAGGCCAGGGCTGGGTTTGAACCCACCAGCCCTGGTGTATGTGCTGGTACCCTAACCACTGAGATATGGGCACCGAGCCTCTTATTTATTAGAGAGTTTTTATTAGAGACTATTAGACAAAATCATATATAATCAAAACACAGTAAAATCCTACATACAGTATCATACAAAATCAATACATGTACTGTTTTCTCGTGTTTTAATCATTCTTTCTGGAAAAGGAGTCAATCTTGATCTGCTTCTTACTCTTACTATAAACCTAAGTGGAGAAAGCATTCTCAATGCTGGCTACACCACTCAGGATACCTGGGCATTTTTCCACAGCAGATGATTTCAACTGCATTATCAGATGTCTGACATCCTCTTCTTTTGGAGTCTGCAATTTCTGTGTCATTCTCACTTGCTACTTTCAATTCCAGCTGCTTCATGCACTTTTACACTGTTCTGCACTTTGGTCAATATGGCTTGGAAATTGCTTTTGGGTCAGGTTCATTACAGGTTGCCACCTTATCATCCGTTGCAACAAAACCTTCAAAATCTCCTCCTTTGAATTCTGCCACGGGAGATAGAATGTCTGATGGATTCAAGACATCATGCTCTTAGATTGTGACAAATCCAACTTTCTTAAAACACTTTTGTTGTTGTTTTGAGACAGAATCTCAAGCTATCCCCTGGGTAGAGTGCCATGTTGTCATCATAACTCACAGGAACTTTGATCTCATGGGCTCAAGCGATCCTCTTGCCTCAGTTTTTCTATTTATAGTAGAGACGGGTCTCACTCTTGCTCAGGCCAGTCTTGAACTTGTGAGCTCAAGCAATCCACCTGCCTCAGCCTCCCAGAGTGCTAGACTTATAGGCATGAGCCACTGCACCCAGCCCCTCGAAACTTCTGTATCATTTCTGGCTGAACTTTATTCTACGCAAAACTGATCCAGATGACCACATCCAGAGTGTTAACTGATGCAGTAGATGAATTTGCTTCCACAGATGGACCATGGGTTTGTGTTTCAGTAATGACCTACTATAGGAGCCAGGCTTGACAGGGCATTTTAAATGTTTTGATAATGACTTGGTGAAGAGGTTGTATTTTTGAGGTCATGTTGGAAGACAAAAATTTCAGTGTCACATTTGTGAGATGATTCACTGTGGGTGGCTGGACAGTTGTCTACTGTCAATAGAATGGACCATTTCTTCTTCTTCATTTCTTCATCAATACCTCTTACCCACTCCTCAAATAGGGCATCAGTCATCCATGCACTTGTTTGATCTCCAAGTGATAGGGAGGTCTTTGAGCTTTAGGCAAAAATTTAGCATGGCTTTGCCAATTTACCAATCATCGAGGGCGTTAATTTCTCTCTAGTTGAGTTAGTGCAAAGCAAAACTGTGAAACAGTCTTTGGAAAGTTTTCAGCTCCTACATTTGTCACCCTTCATGATAAGGCTCCTGTCAGGCATCATCTTGAAAAAACATCCATACTTGTCAGCATTAAAGATATCGTCATCTTTGAAGCTTCTGGCAAAGTCTAAGAACTTTTTTTTTCCTTGAGACATGAGTCTCACTCTCTTGTCCCAGACTAGGGTTCCATGGCATCAGCCTAACTCACGGCAACCTCAGGCTGCTGGGTTCAAGCGATCCTCCTGCCTCAGTCTCCCAAATAGCTGGAACTATAGATATCCATCACAACACCTGGTTAATTTTTCTATTTTTAAAAAAATTTTTCTATTTTTAGTAGGGACAGAGTCTTGTTCTTGCTCAGGCTGGTCTTAAACTCCTGAGCTCAAGGGAGCCTCCTGCTTCAACCTCTCAAATTGTTAGGATTATAGGCATGAGCCATGGCCCCTGGCCAGTCCAGGAACTTTTAGGTGAACTCTTCCACAATTTCTATTGGCACTCTATTAGATTCACCACATGAGATGTTCTGGGAGATCTTGTGTTGTAATTGAAATTTCTCAAGCCAACCTCTTGGTGCTTGGAAATCTATCTCCCCTAGTTCCTATGTGTTTTGTTTTATTTTTAGCAAATTCTTGGATCATTGGCCCAGAGATTCGGATGTTAACTGGCCTCATTTGTTTGAACTGTTTAATGTGGCTTCATTGGCTTCATCAAGGGAAATTTTTTTTTTCCACTATAGGTCTCTGCTTTCCTTACCGTATCTCCCCAAGTACTCATGTTTACACTTTTTGATGTTGCTAGCTGGAGTCTTGCTAACACCAGCATATTCTGCTTTCTTTGGCTACTATTTTCTAGAAAATGTAGAAGAAGATCAATTTTTTCCTTTAATGTCAGCTCTTTAAGTTCTTTCCTTTGGGTCACCATGTCTTGATTAACTGTAAAATTTTTCAGTAATTATAGGATAGACCTATAATTCAGACAAGTCCTCCAGGTTGAAAAAGTCTTCCATAACACCTGATCAACAATAGGACGTTAGGCCTAATCCAACACGTGATAATAATAAAACATGAAAAAAGAACTTACACTAATGAAAACATAATACAACTAAGGGGTAAAGCCCATACCTCTACCTTCAGTGTGGAGTGGACTCAACTAGTCAACTTATAAGAGGACAAATTAAATTCTGTGTCACAGTCCAAATGGTCAAGATACAACGTACAGGGATGGTCGATATGTAGAGGACATTCTTCCATTGAATACATGTGGTACATGTCCAATCTATGAAAATTAGGTCAACTTTAGAAGGTGGTCAATGTAGGGAGGTGGTCAACTATGAAGATTCTACTGTATATATTCTCTGACCACAATGGAATGAGTAAAAAATCAGTAGGGTGGTGCCTGTGGCTCAAAGGAGTAGGGCACTGGCCCCGGCCAAAAACTGCAAAAAAAAAAAAAAAAAAAAAACCAGTAAAAATAGAGTTTGTAGAAAATCCTCTATTATTTAGAAATTTAAAAGCACTGTTTTAAATAACGATGGACCAAAGAAGAAATCACAAGGAGAACCAGAAAATATTTTTAGTTATATTCAAAAGCACATACTGAAAATTGTGGGATGGACTGACATTAAAGCAGGGATACAGTGGGACATAGCTTTAAATGTCTATGTTAGAAAAGAAAACAGAGTTAAAACTGTTAATCCAAGTTTCTTAAGAAACTCGAAAAGGAGAAGCAAATTAAATTTAAATTAAGAGAAACAAGGAAATAATAAAGATAAAAGTAGAAATATGTGAACTAGAAAACTAACAATAAAAGAAAAAGTACACATCCCAAAATGGGTAGCTGATAAATAATTGGCATGACTGATAAAAAAAAAAATAAGGAGAAAACCCAAATGACCACTATCAGGAATGATCTACACACATTACAAGATGAATAAGGGAATATTATAAATAACTATAACAGTAAATTTAACAACTTAGGTTAAATGGACAAATTTCTTGAGAAACATACATTACCAAAAGCTAAGTGAATGAATGAATGAAATAAGCAATATATGAATAGCCCTATGTCAACAAGGAAGTTGAATTATTAACCCTTCCCATAAAAAAATTGCAACTCTAGAAGGGTTTACTGATTAATCATATGAAACATCTATGTGAATGTCTTGCATAAATAAACTCATTCAGAAAATAGAGGGATAGAGAATGCCTCTTAACTAATTTTATGAAGTGAGCATAGCCCTGACACCAAAACCAGGCAAAAATGAAATTACCAAACCAGAAAATGACAGATCAGTATCCTTTATTTAAAAAAATAAAATGTTAGCAATTCAGGTCTAACAACATATAAAGTGAATAATTTCAGTATGTATGACCAAGTAGGGTTTATGCCAGGAATGTATGTTTGGTTTTACATTTGAAAATCAAAAATTGTGATTCAGTATAATTAAAAGACTAAAAAAAATTTAAGCAGAAATACATCCACCCACCATATAATTATCTCAGTAGATGCAGGGACTGCATTAACAAAATTCAATATCCTTTCCTGAGAAAAACTGTTTGGAGACTAGAAAAGAGTATCCTCAGCCTTAAGGAGAATCTTCCAAAGCCCTACAGTTAAAAGTATCCTCTTTGAGAAAGACTGAATTTGTTTCTTCTAAGTTTGGGCACATATCTGCTCTCACTACATCTGTTCAAGATTGCTAGTATGGTAAGACAAGAAACACAAAAGAAAAGGTGGCCAGAATGCAAAGGAAAAAATAAAACTTTTTTTTCTTTTTCTATATTGCTGATGACATGATTTGTCAGTGTAGAAAATTCCATAGACATATGCCAAAATGCTCCTAAAACTTGGAAGTGGGCTGGGTGCCTGTGGCTCAA
>NW_003852550.1:2527690-2534391 GCF_000181295.1 Otolemur garnettii
AAAAAAAAAAAATCTTGTAAGTGAATTTAGAAAGATCACCAAATAAACAAAACCAATAAACTAAGATAAATGAACAAAAATCTGATGTATTTCTATAGTCTAACAATGAAAAATAGGAAATTTGGATTATAATAATGCCTTTTGTAATAACGCTAAGAATTTTAAATGCTTAAGAATAAATCAGACAAAAATATGCATGTCCTATACACTGAAAACTATAAAACTAATGCTGAGGGAAATAAAAGAAGACCCAAATGAATGTTCATGAATTGGAAAACTTGGTATCACTAAGATGCCAGTGCATCCCAATTTATAGATTTAGTGCAACTCCAATCAAAATCCTTTTTTTTTTTGTAGAAATTAACAAGCTAACTCTAAAATTCAGATGGAAATGCTAACAAAGCTTTCATAAAAGAGAGCAAAGTCGGAGGATTTATGGTACACAATTCTAAGCCTAGTATAAAACTACAGTAAACAAGGTAGCCTGTTATTAGCCAAAGGAGAGATATACATGAATAGAACACTGCAGACACCCACAAGTGTATGGTGAATTGGCTTTTTGACAAAAGTGCAAAGGCAATTCATTGGAGAAAGGATAGTCTTGAAAGAACTATATACGCATGTACACAAATACAGGCTTTGACTCATAACTTGCACTCTATATAAAAGTTAGCTCAATGTGGATCATAAACCTAAATATAAAATGTAAATCTATAAATCTTTAAGAAGGAAGCAGAGGAGAAAATTTTTGTAATGTTGAGTTAGACAGGTCTTAGCTATGACACAAAAACATGATCCATCAAAGAAAAATAAATTGTATTTCCTCAATATTAATAACTTGTCCTCTTCCAAAGACGTTGTTTTGTTTTGTTTTGTTTTATTGAATGGTAACTATGTACATTAATGCACTTCTGGGGTACAGTGTGGGGTTTTCACATGCAATCCGAACTACTTCCATCAAACTGGTCAACACAGCCTTCATGTCATTTTCTCAGTTATTGTTTTAAAACCTTCACATTCTACTCTTAGATTCACTTGTACCCCTATACAAACACATTGTTAAGAGAATGAAAAGATAACCCATAGTCTAGGAAAAAAATGTTTTAAAGTTACATATCTAATAAAATATTCGTATCCAGAATATATAAAGAACTCTAAAAAATCAATAATAAACAGCCCCCAATAAAATTTAATTAAAAACAAATTGGCTAAAAATTTTAAGACACTTCTTAAAATGAGATTTATGGATGGCAAATAACATGTGAAAAGGTGTTCAACTTTATTAATTAAGGAAATGCAAAATAAAACCACAATGAGATTCCACTATAAAACTATTAGAATATTTAAAATATAAAACTTTTAGCCATAGCACATATAGGTGAGGAGTGGATAGCTGGAACAATTATAGATTACTGGCACAAATGTAAAATGATGGAAACAGTTTGGCTGTGTCTTAAAAAGCCTGACATACTGCTTTGGGAAAGATCTCAAAAAATAATACTTTGTTTTATATGGAATCAGAAAAAACCTCGAATAGCCAAGACATTACTCAGAAACAAAAACAAAAAAGCAGGAGGAATCATGCTACCAGACCTCAGACTATACTATAAATCCATAGTGATCAAAACAGCGTGGTACTGGCACAAAAACAGAGAGGTAGATATATGGAACAGAATAGAGAACCAAGAGATGAACCCAGCTACTTACTGTCATTTGACCTTTGACAAGCCAGTTAAAAACATTCAGTGGAAAAAGATTCCCTATTTAACAAATGCTGCTGGGTGAACTGCCTGGCAACCTATAGAATACTGAAACTGGACCCACACCTTTCATCATTAACTAAGATAGACTCTCACTAGATTAAAGATTTAAACTTAAGACATGAAACTATAAAAATACTGGAAAAAATACAGGGAAAACTCTTAAAGAAATTGGCCTGGGCGAATATTTTATGAGGAGGACCCCCCGGGCAATTGAAGCAGCATCAAAAATACACTACTGGGACCTGATCAAACTAAAAAGCTTCTGCACAGCCAAGAACACAGTAAGTAAAGCAAGCAGACAGCCCTCAGAATGGGAGAAGGTATTTGCAGGTTGTCTTCAACAAAGGTTTAATAACCAGAATCCACAGAAAGTCAAACGTATTAGCAAGAAAAGAACAAGTGATCCCATCTCAGGGTAGACAAAGGACTTTTTTTTTTTATTAAATCATATTTCTGCACATTAATACTATCATGGGATACAGTGTGTTGTTTTCATATACAATTTGAAATACTTTCATCCAATTGGCCAACATAGCTATCATGTCATTCTCATAATTGCTGTGTTAAGACATTTATATTCGACATTTAGAAAGATTCACATGTACCCTTATAAGATAAGTCATAGGTGTGATCCCAGAAGTCACCCTCCTTTCACCCATCCTCCCACCTCCCCTCCTCTCCCTTTCCCCTTTCCCCATATTCTTGGACTCTTGGATTATAGCTTTCCTAGGATAGTTAACAAATGATGAGTATTTTTTCATATGTCTGTAGGCCATGCGTCTGTCTTCTTCAGAGACGTTTCTCTTTAAGTCTCTTAGGCAGGGGACTTAAAGAGAAACTTCTCTGAAGAAGACTGGAGCATGGCCTACAGACACATGAAAAAATGCTCATCATCCTCAATCATCAGAGAAATGCAAATCAGAACTACTTTGAGATACCATCTAACTCTAGTAAGATTAACCCACATCACAAAATCCCCAAACCAAAGATGTTGGCATGGATGTGGAGAAAAGGGAATGCTTCTACACTGCTGGTGGGAATGCAAACTAATATGTTCCTTTTGGAAAGATGTTTGGAGAACACTTAGAGAACTAAAAATAGACCTGCCATTCAATCCTACAATTCCTCTACTAGGTATATATCCAGAAGACAAAAAATCACATTATAACAAAGATAATTGTGTTTATTGCAGCCCAATTCATAATTGCTAAGTCATGGAAGACGCCCAAGTGCCCATTGACCCACTGGATTAATAAATTGTGGTATATGTACGCCATGGAATATTATGCAGCCTTTAAGAAAGATGGAAACTTTACCTCTTTCGTGTTTACATGGATGGAGCTGGAGCATATTCTTCTTAGCAAAGTATCTCGAGAATGGAACAAAAAGTATCCAATGTACTCATTCCTACTATGAAACTAATTTATAGCTTTCATATGAAAGCTATAACCCAATTATAGCCCCAAAATACAGGGAAAGGGAGGGGAAGGGAGGGAGGATGGTTGGAGGGAGGGTAACTTGTGGAACCACACCTACAGAACCACGCATCTTGCAAGGGTACATGTGAAACTTATTGAATGTAGAATATGAATGTCTTAACACAATAACTACGAAAATTCCATGAAGGCTATGTTAACCAGTTTGATGAAAATATTTCAAATTGTATATAGTAGAGATGGGACCAGCACGTTGTACCCCATGACTGCATTAATGTGCACAGCTATGATTTAATACAAAAAAAAGACCAACATACATCTATAATAAGATTCTGTCTATTCCTAGGCATTGACCCATGAGAAATGACAGTATGTCTATACAAAACTTATACATGAAGCTATGGTGCTGGGGTTAGGTCATCTGTGTTTTAACAAGCTCTCTAGGTACAGTGGTGGCTCATGCCTGTAATCCTAGCACTCTAGGAGGCTGAGGAGGGTGGATTGCTTGATCCCTGGAGCTGGAGACTAGCCTGAGCAATAGCAAGATCCCATGTCTACTAAAAATAAAAAAAAAAAAATAGCTGGATGTTGTGGTGGGCACCTGTAGTCCCAGCCATTCAGGAGGCTGAGGCAAGAGGATTGCTTGAGCCGAAGAGTTTGAGGTTGCTGTGAGCTATGACACCATGGCATGCTACTGAGAGTGACAAAAGTGAGACTCTGTCTCAAAGGAACAAACTAAAAACAAACAACAAACCCCCACCCCCAAACTTGCACATGAATGTTCATAGTAGCTTTATTTGTAATAGCCAGAAACTAGAAACAGCCCTCCTGCCCATTAACAGGTAAATATAGCAACACATTGCAGTGTATTTATACAGTGTAGTACTACTCAGCAATGAAGAGTAATGAACTATTAATACAGCATACATGTTTGAATCTCCAAATAATTAAGCTGAATGAAGAGTTAGACAAAAGATTATAGTCTATATGATTGCACTTATGTAAAATTCTAGAAATGCCAGTTAATCAATAGTGACAGCAGATCTGTCAGTGTCTGGCGTATGTTGGGTGAGTGAGCTAGGTGGAGGCATAAGGAAGATGGGGCACAAGGAAACGTTTGTGAGTACTGGATATGTTCATTAGTTTTATTGTGATGTTTTCACTGGTGTATATATGTGTCAAAACTTTGTAAATTGTATACTTTACATATGTTTAATTTATTGGGTGTTAATTTTACCTTAATAAAACTGCTCTAAAAAGATAAGTTTAACATAAAGGTAATAAAACATGTAGATTTCCCTGAAGGAATGTTTCCAGGAGCACACTGCTGAAAATACGCAAAACTTACTAGACTCCTGATGAGAGCAAATAAACCAGTTGACAACCTTAACTCCATGCCAAAGTTAAACATTACCTAAACAAAATGTGCCCCTTTATCAGTGACATCAGCGTTTACTGGGAGCTGGTTAGAAATGCAAATTCTCAAGCTCTATAGCTGGTCTCAACCTAACTCTGGTGCTGGGGTTAGGTCATCTGTGTTTCAACAAGCTCTCTAGGTGGTTCTGATGCAAGCTAAAGTTTTAGATTTTCTGACCTAGAGTACTTCATTTTGACAATTGCCAAAGATCTATCTTTCCATCTTCTTCTATTAAAAGGCATCAAATATTTTTTATGCTATGTAATTACAAAAACAAAATAGAAATTATACAGAACAAAGGCAAAGTAGCATTACTAAATTAAACCATTGTTTTCATTTGTTCATTAAAGGTCATGCCTTGCTTATATGTTCATATAATTTTTACGTGTTCACATTATTATAATCCAAAGTAATTTTAATGTCAGTTGTTGTTATAGAAGTTTGTTGTAATTTATATTTTTCCACCCTCAGAAATTTAGCTTTTTACCTATTCTTTTTATATCTTCCTTGATTTTTTCATTCCCATGATCGTGCAACTTACTTACTGTGATTATAAAGTGTCATTTGTGTAAAATGGCAACATTTTTATGGGTGCCTTTAACTCATAAACTACCACTTCTCAGTAAATCAGATTGTTATTCTTCTTAATACTAGTTTATGATACCAGTGTATCACAAACAGTCATCCTTTGTGTAATTTCTCCTAACTCTTATTTTTTAAAATTTTGAGTAAAAGAATGTGCCATAAATTTTATTTTATACATTAAGGAAGTTCATTCATGGAATGAATATTTATTGAATATTCTGTTGTTCTCTAAGAATACACGTTTGAAGAAGACATGGTTGATTAGATGAAGAAGCAATGGAGAGGGTGGAGTCAAGGTTATTACAAATTTCTGGCTGGGATAGTTGGATTATGCTGTTTTCTGGAATAGGGAAAGTGGTAGAAAATGAATTCAGTGTTGTTTATATCAAGTTTTTTCTTAGGAAAATTACAAAACTTCTCTTTGACCTGATTTTTCATATATAAAATGGAAATCTACCTCATGTTATCATTGGGAATATTAAATAAGATAAAACATGGAGAGAGTCTAGAATAATCACTTTTTTTTATTTCTTATAGCATGACTGTGTACATTAATGCAATCATGGGGTACAGTGTGCTTTTTTCATATACATTTTGAAATACTCCCATCAAACTGGTCAACATAACCTTCATGTCATTTTCTTAGTTATTGAGTTAAGACATTCATACTCTGCTTTTAGAAAGATTCACTTGTACCCTTGTAAGATAAACCATAGAGGTGACCCCACCAATAACCCTCCCCCCATCTACCACCCTTACCTTACCTCCCGTCTCCCACCCCCTTCCCATATTCTATGAATGGAATTGGAAAATGTTCTACTTAGCAAAGTATCTCAAGAATAGAAGAAAAAGTATACAATGTACACAGCCCTATTTTGAAACTAATTCATAGCTTTTATAGGAATGTCATAACCTAATTATAGCCTTAGAATATGAGAGTCTACAATACTCTTTGGTCCATAGAAAATACTCAATGCATGTTAGATGATGTTATTGTTGAGTTTTAGGTGTCTGTGTGATATTGAAGTGGAGATGTTTAAGACAGTTAACCATGGAAGGCTAGCTTTTAGGAAAAAGAGTTGAAATTTGATATTTCCCAGGGAAAGAGAATAAGGTCAAAAAGGGAGTCCAGTGTAATACAGGTATTTTAAGGAAAGGCAGAGAGAGACATATTGTTCCTCAAAGGAAATAGAATGATTTTTTTTTTACCCAAACATGGGCAGGCAGCATAAACCAATTTTTTAAAAAGTTTGACCTGCAAATAAAGACACATTAAGCCAATTTCTATTTGTGAGTGTTAGAAAATTACAGTAAAATCTAGAGTAGGTTTTAAGGGTTAAGTGAATGCTTCACAACGGGTAGGAAAGTGTGGGCACCAACAAATACTGTCCTCACCTAAGCCTTCTATGGTCTCTACTTGAATAAACTTTCTACTTTTCAAAAGCTCAGGATTGCTCTTTCAACTCTTTTCTCTTTCTTTTTCTTTTTTTTTTTTTTTTT
>NW_003852550.1:2534411-2573876 GCF_000181295.1 Otolemur garnettii
ATATAGAGTCAGTGCCCTACTCCTTTGAGTCACAGGGCCACCCTGCTCTTTCAACTCTTTTTGCACCTTTCCAATGGCTTCTCTTCTATTGTCCTTTGTATCACATTAACATTAACATTGTAACATTAGATAAGACCACAAATTATTTGACTATAGTGTGGGGAGATTTCAGGGTGTACCATTTATAGGTGTATAACTTTATTAATACCAATACAATTAAGATTTTGGCACCCTCCACTTTCAATTTCTAATTTATTCCTCTCTTATCTGTAGCCCAGATGGCAGTTTTGGTTCTGAGGAAAGCAAAACAACTTTCTGCACATATTATCTTCAAGTTTTATCAGAGGAAGTTCTAAATACCTGCTGAGATCCCAAAATGTAGCTGTTTTCCCCATATGGAGATACACTCTACCTAGATTATTTTTCTTGCTTGCTTGCTTTCTGACTAGAACTTAACAATCGTATTTCTACTACTAGCTCTGCCAGTATCGGGCTATGTGATGATTTGAGCTGTAAAAATTTTTAAACTTTTAATTTCTCCCCTCTTGGCCTATTTCCTTTAAATTAATTGGGTGGAAGTTGATGAATACTAAATTAATATAATTTGATGACTAATAAGACAACCAAAAGATATATTTCTAGACAATAAAAATGTAAGAATATGTCGGTAATAATTATTGTCAAAGCAACAGGAATGTTTTGACCTATCATTAATTGCCTAACCTTTGCTTCATTAGCTTTAAAGTAATAGATGGAAAGTCATCAAAAGTAGTCTTTTCACAATACTTACATTTGTTATAATATGATTGTTGAATCATTCAATACAAAGTTATCTAAGCTCTTTAGGCTAAACTTAGTTCCTACAAAACACATACACACCCACACACACACACACACAGGGAGTCAGAATAAAAGTCTGCTGTACCTTAATCTCTAGGGGTGTATGTTTTCCGTGTCTCATTAGTTAGTTGCCTTGTAGATAGGGATGCTTTCTCTTTCTCAGATGCTGTGCAGGCTGTCACTGTAGGATCTGGTAAGAAGGTTCCCAGAATAAGGTCTGGACAGAGACAGCCTTCAAGCCTTAGTAAAGTAGAGGAAGTACAGGTAGCCCTGGATCCCTAAGGGGTGTTGGAGTTCATACCCTTACTAGGACTGGCTATGCAAATTAATGTTGTGTTACTCTTAAATACTGTTAGTGCATATGCTTGCTCTGCTGCTTACACCTTTCTGATTATATATTCATTCACATCAGGCAACTCTACTGTATAGATGGTAATGAACAATGGTGGGCCCATACTGGTAGGTAGGCAGCCCTCTTGTGCCTGTGTTGATAAGGGCTGTGGTCAGAGGTGAAACTTGAGTCACAATTCAAATAATTTTTCTGAATAGAGGAATTGCTGATGGTTATTTTCTTTTGTAACAGTGAACATGTATTTCCTTTTTGTGTAAATTTTACAGTCAGAAAAAAATGATAAAACTTTTGATATTCTAAGGATTTTGTGGCTAATTTAACTCCTATTGACTCATGAACTTCTATTCTGATAATTCTGTAACTCTTCTACTCTACAACAAATGTGGGAGCTTCTCTGATGGTTGCCTCTTACCCTATTTTATCCCTGCCCTGTGAGTCCTTATTCCATGTAACCATTACTGACTTGGTTTCCTGGACTTATTGTCATGTCTCCTTTGTTAATATATTTAAATCTCACTTCACCTCTCCTATGATTTTCACTTTTACAAGAATGAAAGATTACATTACCATATATGGTATAGTTTTGGGATGGTTTGTGTTTTTTCCCCTTGCATCTTATAGGTTTCCTCATGTTTGTAAATACTGTGAATTTAGTATCATTAAGTTAGTTTTGTCTAGAAGGTTACTTGATCTCTTTGAATTTCAACCATGCTTATGCTTGAAAATTCACAAATGACCTTACCTTTCATTCTTATTCAATTACAGGGAGAGAGAGGATTTCCTGGTTTGGAAGGCCATCCAGGTTTGCCTGGATTTCCAGGTCCAGAAGGGCCTCCAGGGCCTCCAGGACAAAAGGTATGTGTCAAGTTGCCAATCAGTAATATTAGTAGATAAATTTATCTATCTTAAATGTGGGACTAGGTGTCAAATCATCTAAAAAATTACTGGATTATAACCAGGAGGCAACATTTAAATGAAGCAATGAAAGTCTGTACTTTTATACGGTTTTTTAAAAACTATTACTGCCATATTCCAGTAATATGCTGGAATATGGGGAGATGCTATTAATTATATGTGCTTATTGGGATCTTCAAAAAGAATTAAGTTCTCTAAGGAGGCTTAGCTAAGCTGGAGAGACCTGAACTGTCAGGTAGAGTAGTTGATTACGACAGGAAGCCAAAATGAAAGTAATAGCCTTTACTCATTTACTGCTATATTGTAAGCAAGAAGTGAAGTTGGCCTAAGTGCCAGCTCCCCCACTATTCCATTTCCCCCCATAGCACAACCCTAGCAAGGGTCAGATGTATCAGCACAGATGTTGGGGATCATTTCACTGCAGAAGAAGCTCAGAACAAAAAGCTCCTGCGGTTGTATGAACCCAGGGGCATGATGGGAGAAGGAGAAGGTCTAGGAGTGGAAAAGTACAGAGTCTGAGTGCAAAGTGTCTTCAAGGTTTACTCCTCCTCCCATAAGGAGGTCTTCACCAAAGACCCCAGATAAAGAGTGTGATTATACGTAGGAGCATGGCCACCAGGGGGAAGCCTGAGTCTTTGACTGAAACTTTGCTCAGAGACTGCAGTGTTTTACTTGGTATATGTACACCAAGTCTGGTGTGGGGAGGGCAGCAGTTCCTCATGAGGCCTACAGGATTAATCACTATGCTTTAATTATGTTCAATTTGTAACAGTGAAAATATATCCTGCATATCAGACGTTTAGGTTAAGATTCATAACAGTAGCAAAATTACAGTTACGAAGTAGCAACGAAAATAATTTTATGATTGGGGGTCACCGCAACATGAGGAACTGTATTAAAGGGTCACGGCATTAGGAAGGTTGAGACCACTGCTCTATGTGGTGTGATATGCTTCATGAGGCTGTTTTGAATATTTGAGAATCTTATGAATGGCCTATATGTGCATGTTACACTGGTAGGAATGTTTGTTGAATGCCTGTTTTTTTTTTTTTTTCCAAAAGAAATAATGCTCCAAGGAGATTGCACAGAGTTCTGGGACAGTAAAATTCATTAATTACTGTAGGAGTCAACCAGCCAGAAGTCCCTCCTGGTGAGCAGAGTACTTGAGTGCAATTGGAAATTGGAAATTTGTGTAAGGTGGGAGAAGGTATATAGCAGGAAAAGGCACCACTAATCAAACCTGAAATGACTCCTGTCATAGATATTATGTACTTTTTCCTATATGTCATATGTTTCCATATTGGACAGGGGCCAGTTGACATCTGAGGAGGAATTTTGTCCCTATGGTGTCAGAGTCCAATTGTGGCAAGGCATCAGGTCCAGAGTAATAAGGTTGGGGTATCTGAGGTACTAAAATGGAGCATGTTTAGGCAAACGTCCATTTGTAGCATTGAGCAGCATAGCAATCAAATGTTTATCTGCTGGCTTAGGTTGGGGTTGACATCCAGCAATTTGGCATATTTAGCGTGGTGGTGGCAACTTTCTGGGACAGGTTGTATTAGTAAATTTGACAAGGTGGAAGTCACATGGTTACTTTGTGGGGGAGAGAGAAGAGAGGTTAGACCCGCAGCCCCCATCCTCTATGCCTAGGCTCAAGGATCTGACTGTGTTCTCATCCTATCAGTTGGGAGGATTGTCTCCATTGACCACAATATTGACAGTCTTTTCTGTACCCAAGAGCAAAGATATCATTTTATGTACATGTTAAGATTGGGAATTGGGAGAGATAATAGTGAATTTTTGGATTAGGAGAAATTTGTGTTTTTTTCTTTAAATGGCTCTTTTGGATCAGTGCCCTTTTCTGTCTGTTCTAGGTAGACTGGTGAAATGATATATGAGAGGGCCTGTTCCGCTCATTTGCCTGGAAAGGAAAACAGGCTTAAAAACCTTGATTTTATGATTTTAAATAATGGTGGTACATCATGTCATTAGAGCATTATGGAAATCAAATGGATACTTACCAGGTTGTCCTCCACTAAAGGGAGAAAATTAATTTAAATGCATGGATACTTTTTTTTTTTTTTTTGCATGGATACTTTTTAACACAGAACTATACTTGACCTTACATTTTGGGAGAATTGTGCAGTCTCTGGGAAGATAGTAGTATATCAGGTAGTTTTGTTAGATTCAAGACCAGAAGGGACCTGTGCTAAATCTTGAGTGGAATTTTAGCACTGAAGAAAACACCAAGACCATAGAGACCCACTCCATAGAATTTGCGTAGATGGGCTATTCAACTGAATTTCCTTTATGTAATGACATAGCAAGAGCAAGAGCAGCAGAATAAGTCTTGGGCACCCGGTAGTGCACAAGAAGAAGCAGAGATCAAAAAAAGTCAAGTGGGTGGAATTGAGCAGTAACTAACTCAGCAGCAAACCATGTATGGCATGGGTCATGCCAATGAATTTAAATTGGACTATATACCCACTCCTCAATACATTGAAACTACTTAATCTCTCCAAAATTTGCGCATCATCTTGTGAAAATGAGGTGGGAATTCCAATGGACTGAGATTAAGTGTCAGCCATGTTATGGAAATGGGTGCTTTGGAATAGAAGTAAAGTTAAATCCGAGAAAAATGACATTTCTTGTTTTTAAGCTTAGCTGGGTTTAAGGACTGAGTTTTTTGCACACTATACTTGCTGAGAGGTGACAGTTTTAATAAAGATGCATGTTAGATTAAAAGAAGTTGCTTACATCAGAATTCCTTTGCAATAGTTTAGTATTAAATGGTACTATTCTACAGTAGTATGAGGGTTTATGCAGGTGTACTTATATGCAGTGTATGTTTAGAAAGCAGTCCAATCTTCTATTCCATTTCAAAATCTGTAAAGTGAGAAGGTAAATTGCTTTCTGAACTTTCATGATTTTGAATTTGAAGCAATTTGTACTTCATGTTTCCCATCATAGCTGAATTTATGCTTTTTACCTGATTGGGTATACTGGTATATGTGTTCATCAACATATATACTAAATCAAAAATTTTATGAGATTATACTTTAATCTGTACACTCTTACATATGAAAGTGGAGATATGTAAAACACATGTATGTATATATACTTATATATATAATGTTCCATTTTTTATTTTTAAAAATAAAATTTTATTCATTTTTGATAAACCATATATTAATAGCATTCAGAATAAATAAATTATTTTTTTCCACCTATATACCCATAGTCACCGAGTTGCATGCACACGCACACGTACACACACACACACACACACACATACACACACACACGTCAACCCTTACTTGTTTATAAAATGGTAACATATTAAACACATTTGTTTTTCACTTAATGTACTTTTTAGATACCCCATGTCAGTATATATGGAACCTCCTCATTTTTTATAACTGATTTGAATTTCATTGTGTATATACACCATAATTTATTAAATCATTCCTCTCTTGATGATCATTTAGGTAGTTGTCAATATTTTGCTATTACAAACAGTGCTGCTAAAATGTATAACTGAATAACTATCCTTTTACCCATAAGGAATTAACTCTGTAAGATGAATTACCATAAGTGACATTGCTAGATCAGAAGGTATATGTATTTATATATTTTTATAGACATTATCAAATTGCTCCCCCCCCCAAATGGTATGAATCCTTGCTTCAGCAATAAACAGGATCAGTTTCCCTATAACTTCACCAACACTATTATGAAACTTTTGGATTTATGTCAATCTAATAGATGAAAAATAGTCTCTCAATATACTTTTAATTCACATTTCTCTTTTTCTGGGCAATAATAAGCTTTTCATAGGTTTGAGAATCATTTGTCTTCTGTCACGTATCTATTCATATCATTTGCCTATTTTCCTATTGGATTTTTGGTGTTTTCAGATTTCAATGAACTATTTCTATATTAGGGAGATTAGCCCTTCATCTGTGCTGTCAGTTGCAGTTAGACTTTTCCCCCAGTTTGTCATTTGTCTTTGCTGTCTGTGCATTTATGTTTGTTTTTCAAACATATTGTCCTTTATGGCTGGTGGATTTTGAGTAGGAAATGCCTTTCCCAGTATGAGATTACATAATAATTCTCACATTGTCTTCTACTAATTTAATGGCTTCATTTTTTTATATGTAAACATTTTACTTAGTTGGATTTCATCCTGGTGTATGGTTTGTGATAGAAGATTCGCCTTTTTTTTTCCAGATGGCCTCACAAGTATGTCCCAACACCATTTTCCCCTGCTGATTTGCAATGCCACTTTCATTATATATCAAAATCATAAAAATATATGGACTTGTTTTTGAGCCTTACATACTTTTCCAATTGTCTGCTTACTCAAGTATGAAAACCAAACAATTTTAATTATTGAGGCCTTATGCTCTATTTTTATATCTGGAAGAGCTATTGTCCCTTCATTGCTCTTTGTTTCAGAATTGTTCTCAATATTCTTTCTTGTTTACTTTTCCATATGAACTTTAGAGTCACTTTGTCTAGTTAAAAAGCATACTCGTGTTTTATTGCATTAATTTTTAATTAAACTTATTGAGAATTGATTTTTTAAATATTGAGTTCTACTATCTACAAATGCTTTTGTATGGAAAAACATGAAATGCTTTTGTATGGAAAAACATGGAATGCTTTTCTATTTGTTCAAGTTGTCCTTTGTGAACTTCAGAAGTGTTTTAAAATTTTCTTCTTATGAATATTGTATATTTCTTAAGTTGATTACTAAATATTTTATCTTTTGGCTATTGTAAATTGGATGTTTTCTTCCATTATGTCTAATTTCTAGTTGTTGGTGTAAGAAAGCTATAAATTTTCCAATATTAACTTTATATACAGTTATCTCAGTGAATTATCACTTATAGTAGTTTTTCATTTAATTATCTTGTATTTTCCAGGTGTATGTCATATCACTTGCAAGTGACAGGATGGGCAATTTTACCCATCCTTTTGAATTTTTATACCTCTAATTTCCTTTTCTTAATTGACCATACAGATTAGTATAACTAGTAAAATATTAAGACATTCTTGTCTTATTTCTGCCTTTAGTGAGAAGGCACAAGGCTCTGTGAATAAAAAGTTCTCTTATTTGTCTTAAAGTCAAATTTGATAATTTTAGTCTCCTTAGAAATGCACCTGTTGGGTGGTGCCTGTGCTCAGTGGGTAGGGCGCTGGCTCCATATACCGAAGGTGGCAAGTTCAAACCCAGCCGCGGCCAAACTGCAACAAAAAAATAGCCGGGTGTTGTGGCTGATGCCTGTAGTCTCAACTACTTGGCAGGCTGAGGCAAGAGAATCACCTAAGCCCAGGAGTTGGAGGTTGCTGTGAGCTGTGACGCTACGGCACTCTACTGAGGGTGATAAAGTGAGAATCTGTCTCTTAAAAGAAAAAAAAAAAAAGAAAGAAATGCACATGTTGTAGAAAGAGTAGATGATTAAACTTTTGTAAAAACAAGCTATGATAGGCATAATAAGGACCACCCATGAAGATGTCCATGTCCTTATCCCCCAAATCTGTGAATATGTTAGTTTACATGGTGAAGAAAAGGTAAGGTTACAGATAGGATTCAAATTGCTTAATCAGCTGACATTAAAATAGGGAGATTATTCTGGATTATGTGAGTGGGCCCAGTGTAATCACAAGGATCCTTTAAATGTGAAAGAGGGACACAAAAGGGTCATTGTCAGAGTGACATGATCTGAGAGACTCATAAGGCCATGGCTGGCTTTTGAAAGTGGGTGAGGAGGGCTATGAGCCAAGGAATGAATGCTGGTGGCTCTAGAAGCTGGAAAAGGAAAGGTAATGGATTCTCCCCTAGAACCTCCATAAAGTAAAACATTTCTGCCACAGGGTCCCCTGTCATACCTCTAACTTCCAGAACTATAAGATTATAAGCGTATGTTGTTTTAAACCACTTAATTTGTGGTAGTTTGTTACAGCAGCAATAGAAAACTAATGTACTAGGTAACCCTATCTCTAAATGAAACCTAGCATGGAAGCACCACCTGAAGCAAACGCAAGTAGAGCTGCTGTGGTTGAAGGAAGGCTATAACATGAGCCTCCAGAAACCTCCATGGCAAACTCTTGTGTTGTGAGTTGAGTGGCTTAAAAACCACTTGTGTAAAGCAAGGTGTTAGTTTAATGAACGCTATCGAAAGCCTCAGGAAGCAGCCTACTATGTGTTTCACTGAAATTCCTTTCCAGAATTAGGTTTTTAAAATTCTGGTGTTTTAAAGATAATTGTTAAGGGATGGTGCCTGTGGTTCAAAGGAGTAGGGTGCCGGTCCCATATACCGGAGGTGGTGGGTTCAAACCCAGCCCTGGCCAAAAACTGCAAAAAAGAAAAGATAATTGTTAAGAAAAACTTAGTGAGTAAAGACTTCAGATTCTTAGCAGTGCAGTTGTGACTAAATGGGTAAGTAGATTAACACACGTGTGTGTAGCCACTCTTGCATGGAGTTGACAGCAAAAGCTGGAAAAGAAAGTTTATGGATTTTTGTCATTCCTTCTTAAGTGTAGAAAGTGTCTTATAAAACAAAGTAAAGATTTAAAACAGTAAATTCAAGAACAACACCTATTTGGGCTCAGAGATGATGCTATGTATTACTACCATGGCAAGCAGTTTGATACAATACGGAAACTGCCCAGATTTTCAGCTCTTCTTTTATGAATAAATGATTCGGGGAATATCTGTTTTGCTATTTAATCTTTGTTTTCTTGTATGATTCATAAGTAACTTTACAGGTAGAAAGTTTTATCTACATGTCACCAGTTTCCTTTTCAGTACATAAGGGCCTTTCTTATTTTTGGTCATGTTATTTACCTCAGTGTTTTCAGTCTCAATAACAAATGCTTCTTCCTTGGGTGTGTAAGTTCCTCACTAACTTTCACAAAGGTTCACACAAATTGAACTCTCTGATTTTATAATTGAAAATGAGTTCTTTGAGGTCTCTTTCTGAAGGAAGAAAAACTAACATAATATATTTTTCAGGGTGATGATGGAATTCCAGGGCCACCAGGACCAAAAGGAATCAGAGTAAGCAACATTTGCTGTCTATAAAATACTTTGTTGGTGGAAACAAATGAAAAACAAATGAAGTATTATGAGACTACTAGAAAAGACCTGTTTTAAAATATAGGGAGAAAAGAACTTTTAGCAAGTTATATTTAGAATTGGTATATATCTATAATTAGTCTTTCTTTAGTGTTTTGATAGATATTTTTATATAGCTAGATGTCTATTTAAACTAATATATAGGAGGATTTTAAGGTAGCTTATGGTTAAGAAATATGAAAGAGCTAAATTCTAAAAAATTGTCAGCTCATTAAAAATCTATATCACATAGTTGGTTAAAACCAGACCTTTCTAACCAGTGTGGTCATCTCAGCCTTCTAGGGGTCAGCAGGCTAGCCACTTGAGGCTGCATAACCTCTCAGTGTACCATATATAAACAATATTTTGTGTATCTTGAAGAAAATAAGCTTAATTTTAATAACTATGTTAAAGAATAACTACTTTGGGAAGAATACATTTTCTTAGTTCTAACATGCATGATTTTTCAAGTTTTAAAGTTCTGAATATCAAAATACATTTCAAAATTGAAATGCACATTTAGTATATATTTTTTTTCAAAAGCTTTTAGGTCGACATACATCTTACAGTGTGGTTTAGAACTGAGAGGAAACTGTAGTTTAAAAATAGTACTGGCTCTCCAAAAATCACCTTTAACTTTTTAAGCCTCAGTTTCTTCATTTCTTAAGTTCAAGAGTTAAATAGCATATTCTTCAGGGTCTTTTTTAGCTCTGAAATTCTGTGTTCATAGATTAATGAGGCCCTTTAATTTGAATACAAAACACATGAATGGTGACATGGCATGTTTATGTGTGTGACAAAGACAACCAAACATTCTGATCATTTGATCTTCAGAAATTTAGTCAATGCATAAAATTTACAAATATTAAAAGCATTCTGTTTGCTATATACAGAGCGTCCATGAAGTTTGCATGCAATTTTAAATCGCACACTATTTTATTTATTTATTTATTTTATTGTTGAGGATTCATTGAGGGTACAAAGAACCAAATTACACTCATTGCATTTGTTAGGTAAAGTCCCTCTTATAATTGTGTCCTGTCCCCAAGAGGTGTGTCATACCCCATGACCCTCCAACCCCCTTCCTCCTTCCCTCTCCCTGCACTCCCATTCCCCCACCATGTACTAGGTCATCAGTTGTTTTCATATCAGAATTGAGTACATAGGATTCTTGCTTCTCCATTCTTGTGATGCTTTACTAAGGATAATGTATTCCACTTCCATCCAGTTTAATACAAAAGATGTAAATTCTCCATCTTTTTAATGGCTGATGATGCACTATTTTAACTTGCATACTAACTTTATGGACATCCTGTATAGTTCTTAAGAAAATATAGCTTGCTTTATATACTTCTTATGACTACTTATGGTTAGGGAAAGCATAGAAGCAACTTAAAAGTCTTGTTTTTTAAAGTAGATATGATTCTTTGATTTTCTCTAAAAACAGATATCAGTATACTATTTAAGCTCTTAATAATAATTATAACATAGCTATAACTGTCATTAACTATATCTAAAGCACTATTGAGACTAAAAAGAATTAGCCATTTTATCACTTCCCATTTCCAAGTATCTGAGATTGCTTAGATAGTCCATGTAGCTCAACTAGAATTTTAGAAGGGCTTGGGAATAGGTGACCTAATAGTTCTTGTGTCCTCAGGTGTCAACTCATAGGCAACTCTTGACATGCAATTTTTTAAAGAGTTTTTATGTCAGAAATTTTTAAGCGTATGCAAATGTACAAAGCATGTAGTACAATGAATCTCCATGTACCCATCACTCACCTTAAACAATTACCAGCATTTTAACAATTTTATTTAATCTGTACTCCACCACTTATTTTTAAAAATGTTTTGGAGTAAACCTCTCACATCATTTATTCCACAAGTGAATACTTTAATATGCCTCTTTAACTGATAACCACTTAACTACTAGACAATCAGCACACCTTTAAAACTTAGAAATAATTTTTCAATATCATTTAATACTCAATATGTATTCATATATCCTCAGTTGTCTCAAAGATATCCTTTTACAATTAGTTTGTTCAAATCATGATCCAAGCAGTTCCGTGTATTGCATTTGTTTGCTGTGTTTCCTGAGCCTCTTTTATTATTCCTTTGGAAAAACTGGGTCATTTGTGTTACGCTGAATTCTGCATCCTGGATTTAGCTGATTGCTTCCCTGTGATGTCATTTAAATTGTTCTTCTGTCCCCCATATTTCCTGCAAATTAGAAGTTGCCTTGGACGGGGCACTGGAGAACTTTCTGGAGGTATAGAAAGCTGTACACATAAGATTTGTGTTTTTAACTGTATGTAAATCATACTGCAATAAAATTAAAGCAAATAGAAGAAAGAATACTTTATGTGTACAGAGTGTGTTGTATACTTACTATTGGATTATATCATAAAGCATGACTATCTATCATAAAGCATGAATATCTGTCATAAAGCATGAATGCCTATCCTACTTTTTGGATGCTACATTTGATCAGTGATCTCCAGTAATCTCAGCCTCATTCATTATGCCGTCAGAAATTTCCCAATCAACTTTCACCCTTTGGTTTGGCATCGATTGCTGGTCATTATTTTGTTCAGAGCTGCAAGATGGTGTTTTTAAAAAAATTTTATCATTCTTTTATTTATTAATAAGAATTCTGATTTATCAGTTAGAATTCTAATGGGGTCATGACCTACTATATCAGCAAGTTTGGTGATCAAGGAAGGTTTTACAATTTTTTTCATTATAAAAATGTGGAATGTGTGTGTTTCAATCAATTATAGTCATTTGTTTTTGAAACCTAGATTGTCTCATCTTTGGTCTGTGAAAGGAGAGCTCCTTCACTTTGGCTCCTGTCCTGTGTCCTTTAAACAAAACTCCATTAATCTTTGATGATTTCTTTGCGTTGTGGCATAACAAGCCCTTCCATGCTTATCTTCTGCACTTCCCCTCTATCTGAAATAAGCCATGTCTCCGAATCCAGTTTCTTTTTGGTGAAAAATGTGATTTAATTATCACCACCTTTATGTAAGATGCTTTTGTTGTTACTGGGTTTGTTATTTTTGGAATGTCTTTTCAATGGAGAGAGTTAGGAAATACGTATTTTCTAAAGTGAGGAAATAAAGGTAGTCCCCAAGTTACAAACATCTGACTTACATACAAATCACTCTTATGAACAGAGGCTATTACAGTAAGTTCCCAAGTTACAAATATTTGACTGATGTACAACTCACACTTACCAACATCGGCTATTACAGGTAATAGGTAAATTTACCTATCCCAACTTACATATAAATTCAATTAAAGAACAAACCTACAGAACCTATCTCATTTGTAACCTGGAGACTGCTTGTACCATGAGTTGGTATTATTATTTCTAATTGAAATTTAAACTAAAAACAATTTAATATACTTATCTTTCCCCCACTTTTTTGGAGACAGAGTGTCACTCTGTCACCCTGGGTAGAGTGCTGCGGCATTATCATAATTCACAGCAACCTCAAACTCATGGGTTTAAGCGATCCTCTTGCCTCAGCCTCCCTCATAGCTGGGACTAGAGGCACCCACCACAATACTCAGCTAATTTTTCTATTTTTAGTAGAGATGGGGTCTCCCTCTTGCGCAGGCTGGTCTCCAGATCCAGAGCTAAAGCAAACTACCCACCTCAGCCTCCCCGAGTATTAGGGTTACAGGCATGATCCACCTACCATGCTTGGCTGATTTCTCGATTAAGGTGAAAACCTTGATTCGTAATGTCATTCAGGTAATTTCTAATTTGCTTTCTCCCACAATGTGGCTATGATAGCTCCAAAATAATTTTGTTATAAATTAACAAAATATTTTCGGTTTTAATAGTAATAATAAGGGTTCTTGAATGTCATTATTTCTCTTTCCCTTTGAATTGACTAATTTCACTAAGGAATTACAGTCAAAATACCATGTTTGAAAGGCACTTGAAGTAATTATTTTCTCTGTACAGTGATGTCAAGAAATTGGAATATAGTTAAGTTAGTTCACTGGTTCCAATTTGTTTTCAATTTTTAATAACTTCTTTTTAACCCTTTTAAAATTTTAATTTATTTAGGACATTTACATGGTTGTATAAGACAAATAGTAGTCAGATATGTTTTCCTTCCATCCTTGCCATTCCCTTACTTTGTTTTCTTCTTCCTTTTAGAGATAATCATTTTATTACTTTTTGTTTATCTTTTCATTGTCTAGTATCACCACCCTTCTTATAAAAAGGTAGCATATTACACACTTCTTCTACCTGGCTTCCTTTAACATTATGTTAGAGATCACTACATATTTCAGTGTGTGGAGGCTTTCCTCATTCTTTTAACAGCTGCATAGTTTTACATAATGTAGATGCACCATAATTTAATCATGTCCCTATTAGTGGACATTTGGGTGGTTCTAATCTTTAGTTATAACTATGGTTATATGGTTGTTTCTGAACTTTAGCTATAATCTATAATCAGTAACTTTGAATGTCATATTTTCTTTCACAATTTCTTGTATATCTTTGGGATAGACTCTTAGAAGTGAGTTGTTAGGTCAAAGGGCAAATTCATGTGTCATTTTGCTAGATAGTTCCAAATTTTCCTCCATAGTGGTTGAGTCTCCATTAGCAGTGTATGAGAGCACTTTTTCTGCATAGCCTCACCTACAGAAAATGTTGTCAAGCTTGTATTTTTGCCACTTCTGACAGGGAAATTTAATTGAGGGATATTTGGACTGATACCATTAATATCTTCAAGGGCAGTATATTTGCCACTTCCCTATCCTCTGCTGAATTCATTATTTATCACAAACCTGGAAGAACTTTATCTATTAGAAGAGACATTTTATCCACTAATTTCCCTGCTCTTACTAAGTATAATGAGGACAGTGCTCCCTCAAACAGGAGATTCTTCCATGATTTTCTATAAGAGTCTTAAACACATACAAGAGATTTTTCTCTAATGTTTCAAAGAACATTGAGTAGTAATAATCAATGAGACACAGTTTTGTCTATTTCAATTCTAAAAATAATTCCCATAGTACCCTTAGGTAGGATATTATTTTATTTTATTTTATTTTATTGAATGGTAACTATGTACATTAATGCACTTCTGGGGTACAGTGTGGGGTTTTCACATGCAATCTGAAATACTTATTATTGGTTGACATTTGACTCAAGGAATTTATTTCTTTTTATAGGGTTCTCCAGGACTACCTGGATTTCCAGGGACACCAGGTCTTCCTGTAAGTAGGATTCACTTTTTATTTTAAAATCACTTAAGAATCAATCTAAGAAATATCACACATATATTATCTCTCTTTTCAAAGGGAATGCCAGGCCATGATGGGGCGCCAGGTCCTCCAGGTATTCCTGGATGCAATGGAACCAAGGTGAGATTTTTAAAACTTAATCTTAGACAATATGCTTTATAATAAACTTAAATATCTAAAGAAATCACTAGGAAGAATGGTGAAAAAGAGATATAGTGGCTTTGTGTCTAGGTCAAATATAGGATGTGTTTAGATTTAGCATCTTCAATATATTGAAACATAAGTAATTTAAGTATGTGTAATAAGCTGGGATGTTACACTGTGTTGAAGATTACTTATCAAGACCTATTTTGGCTTTAGCATAAAGTAGGGTAAGAGTTACAAAGGATTAGGATATATATGTCTCAAATGTTAAGAGTAATACTTGTGAATATCATTCATTAGCTTTGCTTTAAAAAAAAACTAGATACAATTTAAGTTTTCAAGTATTTCACGCAGGTACATTTTCTTAACTTATCTAATAGCTTCTTTAAGAAAAATCCTAAAAATCGATGCATAGCAATTATAGATAGATAGATAGATAGATAGATATAGATGGATAGATAGGGTACATCAACTTTTACTATAAAATGTCAGTATGAAATCTGAAACTTTTCTCCATCAGTAAAAATGATGCTTTTAACAATTTTTTAGAACCAAAACTTTACATATGTCAAACATTTTTTTTCCTGAACCATTTACCTTGTCTTTAGTCAACTCTTTAGGTTTAATATAGAGTAATAGCAAGAAAAAACATAAGGAAAATGCACTCTTCTTGCAAGCTTACATATTGTAGCCTCTGTTCTTACTCCCTTACTTTTCTCTTTTTTCTTTAGGTTAATACAATACCTTATTATGCTCTGTATATCTTTTTGGCATTTTCCATTTTGCACATAATATTTTATAAAAATATTCAAAAAATATTCTACATTTTTCTAACTAATGGCATTTATCAGATTTCATGTTAAATAGCTTCAATAAATGATTTGCATTACAAGGGCTATATTTTATGATAATTACTTGAGGACAGTACAATTCTTTTTATCTCCAATATTACTCCAGATCAATGTGACGTTTATCAATAATAATAATGATAATAATTTTTCTAAATTTTGAACTTGTGAGGTTTAATTGTGTTCTTCATTTCAGCTGGAGCAACTTGGTAGTGTTAGGACCAATGTGGAGTTAGTCTGTATGACACATTTCATGTTAAAGTGTATTATATTTTTGTGCCTACTCTGGTTATTTATTTATTTGTCTTTTGACAGCCTGCCTTAAGCCACAAACAGACTACAAGCTAAAAGTTTTAAATTGGAAGGCCAAGTCTATCCATAATGAATATAGTCTGCTATATGATTCAAGGAATCTTTTCCTTTTTGTCAAACAACACTTTAGCAAATCTAATAATTGATTTGTGTTTCAGGCCCCCAGCTATGTGAGCAACAAATTCTAAAAAAAATTAAATGGATTTATTTTGCATACTTTCAGACTGAATAGTTTCTTATATTTCTTACTATGTAAGTAAAAGAATGAACCCTAGAGTTGAAACCATAATGTATGGATTTCTTTTCCTTTCTCCTAAAGTTAATGTACAGGCCTCTTCCTTTCCTCTATGTCCCTACTTTGTCCATGTGTAGAAAGTGGTGGAGAGAGGGGTATTGGACAATTACTCAAAGACACAAAACTATAGCAATTTTAGTCTTTCAAATCTTCGGACAAGGTTTCTAGGATTACTGTGGCACATAGGAGGTTGTTTTGGGGTTCTTCTGCAGCAATTTTAGCTTTTGCTTTCTAAACCAAATGTCAGTGTTAGTACTTTACAATAGTAAGTGAGAAAAAATGGGTGCCTAGAAAACATAATGACCTGCAATTGCTAGAACTATTGCTTTTATTGTCCTCTTGGTGATATTAATGGGCTTCTTTCTTACCATCTTTTTCTCTTTACAAAAATAATTTGAAATAGTTTACAATAAAAGAAAAATGCAATAGGGCAGTTAAAATAAGAATCTATATAACACATAGGTAGGAAATTGGGACAAATCATTAACTATTAAATGTGATGATGGTCAGGAATCTGTAGTGTGATTGTCTCAGATGGATTTGTCAGAAGAAAATGGCGTAGAAGATATTTTTTCTTTATGTCTGATTGGAATGGATGAGTATCTTAGAAGGTTGAATTGATATGGATAGTTGATATGAAAGTAATTGGAAAGTTAAGGCTAATGAATTTTTGGTGATCTGGCATGTTGCAAAATGGCTTTCATAGAAATCTTTTCAATAAGTCATTGTTTATTGGTATAGTTATTCCTTGTTTCTTTTTCCTCCATGCTCTTTATTTTTAACTCCTTCTAGGGAGAACGTGGATTTCCAGGCAGTCCCGGTTTTCCTGGTTTACAGGGCCCTCCAGTAAGTTATAAAATTTGGTATTATAAATGAACACAGCAATTAACAGAAGAAGCAGAAGTGTATAGTGAGCTCAGTGCGTTTATGTGGAACAGTGTAGTAAATTGTAAGTAAAGCAAGACATTTTACAAAGAAGTTGGTAATATATAGCTCTCTGTTGGGCAAAAACGAGGGTTCTTTGATAATTAACATAAATGTTATCTCTAAGTATCCTAAAATATATCATACTTAGAAATAATCCTATAGCAGTCTACTCACTTTATACTCTAGAACAGTGTTTCTCAACCACTTTTTATCTCTCATCCACTTGAACCTATAGTTAAATTATGTTGATCAAAAAAGGAGTAAAAAAAGAATATACTTACAGTGCTTTGAACAGCTTTCACAATGATTTAATTAATGATCTTTTAAAAATTTGGTGGGTATACCTGAGATCCTCTCAACTGGCACAGCAGGCTGAAAATCATGGCTCTAGAAAGTATTGTGTTCTTTGCTTGTTTTCCTCTCATGTATCTAAAAATAATCTTTTTTCTTTTTAATAATAGGGGCCTCCTGGGATCCCAGGTATGAAGGTAAGCATCTCATACTGGAAAGATAAATATTTTGAATAAAATATTTGGAAAACCTGCAAGTTCAAAAGAGTAATGACTTGGACTTCTGTCTTAAAATGGATACTTTTAGAACAGGTGTTCTCAACCTGTGGGTCACGACCCCTTTTAACTGTATTAAAGGTTCGTGACAGTAGGAAGGTGGAGAACCACTGTTCTAGAAGTTTTGCAGGTTTACACTTGCAAACTCTCCTTAAGTCCCCTACTCTGTTCTCGTAGATTTAAATACTTCCTATGTGCTGATACACTTGAAAATGTATGTATCAAGTATGAGTTTTCTTTCTGACACCTTCAGTCTAAATCTTTTTACATTTCTGTATAGTTAACCACCTGCTGTCTCTGGAAGTAGTGTTACTCATGGCTTCTGTGACACTACTGTTTCCTGATTTTTCTTCTACATGTCTGATTATTCTGTAAGCTCATTCCATTCTTCCCAGCAATCATCAGGACATGGTCCTGACCCATTCTTCTCTTCTGTGCTCAGCAATATTACTAATGCCCATAGTATTGATTACTATCGAGTTATGGAATTCTGAGTCAGTCTCCCTGATATTCATATATCTCTCAGAGGTTGAAATTAACATGTTCCAAGTTAACCTGCCCCTTCCAGAATAAACCTACTCCTTCCTTTGGCTCCCTGTATTTAAAATTTGCATCACTATGAATTATGTACACTTTTACATGAACTCAAACCTGAGAATTAATATTTACATCTTTCGCTCTTTCACACAACTCCTCATTCCATTCCATCAGTAAATACTGTAAAATTTGCCTGTAAAACATATTCATCCTCTTTTCTTCATCTTCACAGTCACTGCACTAACCATAATGTCTCGTCTGGATTACTACAATGGCCTCTTAACTAGTCTCTTTCTCACCACTATCCCACTGCCACCTTCCAACCTGATTTATTCTCTGCAAAGCAATCAAAAATGATTTTTTAATGTTAATTAATAATTTAATCTCCCTGTTTATAACCTTCGAGGGCTTCCCACTGTATATCTCAGGTAATATCCATGAATTGTAATACCTGCATCTTCTAATCCTTGCTTACATTTTCAGCCTTATCTTAAACTTCTCACGCTGCCCCCACCAGTCTGCATTTAGTTATTTAGTACTAAACACTTTGCTTTTGTTTTCCTTGGAACATACTGTTACTGTTTACTCTGCTTAATATTTTTCCTCCTGTCTTCACCCAGATGAGTCCTTATTATCCTTTAGGTCTCAACCTGAATGTTGCCTTTGCCTTTCTTTGATTACCAAAACTAATTTTCTGTACTATTTTTTTTAAAGAGACAGGATCTATGCTATCTTTATTTTTCTCCATTATTTCTTATTAGTTATTGTACCATGCTGTTTTTAAGAATATATTGTCATTTTTTTTTTTTACATGTTATGGTCTGTATTTTCACATTTTATTGTTAGCTCCATGAGAACAGAGACTTTATTTATCTTCTTCATTACTAAATATCCAAACCTAACGTAATTCTTGGCAAGTGCTTAATATTTAATCAATAATTTTTAATGAATGAGTAACTGAATTTACCATATTCTCTTAATAAATCTACCATACCTCAGCATACTCTGGCCACTTCCTCTTTCCTTTAAAGGTAGATTTATTCATTTTAATTACTGAGATGGCCTAATCTTTCAGTGCAAAAGACTGTGACAGATTGAATCCTCATATCCTTTTTTTGTGCTTTTGCTGGTTTCCATGTATAACAACTGTGAATTACAAGTTCCACCGATGATTTCTTTTAGGGGGAACCAGGTAGTATAATTATGTCATCACTGCCAGGACCAAAGGGTGATCGGGGCTATCCAGGTCCTCCTGGAATACAAGTAGGTATCCCATGATTTTCTTCTTTACTATATTGAATAAATCAGAAGATCACAACAACTCCTCAACCTTTAGTACCCTCTGTTTTAGTAATAGAAATTATCATCTGAACTTTGCCATAAGTTGCATATATGTTCTATCCAAAAATAAAGGAATCTGGATGAGGGAGAATTTCAATAATACCTACTTCGTTCTTTTACCTTTCTATCTAGTTTCTATGGAAATTTCTGTTTGGGGGATTAGTGGCAGAAATAGGCTTGTATGTTCTTATTCTTGTGCTGTGGAGAGCAGTGGGGTCCTCTGTAATTGGTCTAATTAAAAATAAAAGTTATTGATGTCTCATTTAAGATTTTAGAAGATGTCTTGTAACACTGTCAATTATGCATAACCTATGAACATACTTTAAAGGCTGAAAGAATACATTTTATGCACGGTGAACATCAAATGAAATATTATCAAAAAATTGTATTAGCCTACAAATAACATGCATAGAGACAGTGGTGACTTGTGTTTTCGTACATTAGGAGGTCAATTTCTTGGGGTTTAATTCCTTTCTGGCAAAGGAATCAATTCATTTGATCAATAAGAATTGAATCCTTTGCCAGAAATAAAAATGAGTACTTTCTGGTATTTGATCACTAAGATACAATATTTGGGACTTTTCATTATTTTGTTAGCTACTTTCTCATTCCATACTTGACATCACCTATTTATATTCTCTTTTAAATTCAGTCTTGCCATTTATAATTTATAAATAATTATGATATAATACTTGAAAATATAACAGAATGCATGCAAAATATATGCACATTATCAAGCATAGCAATAAAATGAATAACTGTGACACAAACACAGCATATACTAGAACATTAGGGCTGGACACAGTGGCTCATGCCTGTAATCCCAGTACCCTGGGAGATCAACACAGGAGGATTGCTAACGTCCAAGAACTGGAAGTCACAGTGGTCTAGTATTGGGCCCCTATGGCCTGGGTGACATAGCGAGACCCTGTTTTTCTCTGTCTAAAAAAAAAAAATAAACAACAGCAAAAACTCTCTATAACATTATAAATACAGTAGAATTTACGATAGTTGGCAACCTCCCACATCAACCACCAGATATGCACCAGATGTACTCAATAGAAATTCCTTATGATGACCACCTCTGTATGTTGATCATTTTGTTACAATCCCTTGGGTGGTCAACTTATAGAGGTTCTACATTTTAAATCAATCTGTGTGCTCTTTTGTCAGTCACGTCCTTCTGCATTCCCTCCATATAACTATAATACCATCTTGAGCTTTCCGTTGTTTTTTTTAAAAGTAGCTCTTTTACATATCCGTGTATTTCTAAACAGTAGAATATTTGGTTTTGCTTTATAAAAATTGATTAAAGATTCATGTTGTTTTCTGTAACTTTTTCTACTTCATGTGCTAAGATTCATCCAAATTATTGTATGGGGCTGTAGTTCACTCAGTTTCACTGACGTGTAACTTTCCATTTGTGGACATAGTACAATTTGTTTTGTTACAAAACAGTTTAGGATTTATATCTAAGTAGAGACTTTCTACATTGCAGGCCATAAAAATTTTCAGTTTTTTAAGATGACAAATTATAGTCCATAATCTTTTTATCATTTGTCCCAGGTATTGTCTTTTCCCTCTGTCTTTAAACTTACCTAATTTAAAATTCGAAAAGGTACCTTGGAAGAAGTAGCCTTTCCCTTCCCTTTTCTAGATTAAAAGCTCCACTAAATGCCCAACTTTATCACTTTATTTTGTAAATTTTTCTAATTAGGTGTTTATCCTACATTTGTTATCTGACACTGTGAAACATAAGCTTTCTGAAAGCTACTTTTGACTATCTTTATAGGTATTTAATCCTTTTATCCTCATACAATTTTAAATTTCACTCATAGCAGAATTATAGAACAGAATTCTAACAGCAACTTAGGTTTAAATTTTAGCCATTTAGTTCAGAGGGGCTAGGTTTTTTTCATCTTTTTCTTTATTCTCTTTGTAATAGGGCCCACCTGGTCCCACTGGTATACCAGGGCCAATTGGTCCCCCAGGACCACCAGGTTTGATGGTAAGCTCCATTCTGTAATTTCATTTCCCATCCTTTTCTTTCAGACTTATTTCACAATTATTAATATTGTTTATAATACTTAAAAGAATAATGCATTTCCAATATTCATAATCTATAATTTTCTTATTTAAGGGTGATTTTATAATGAGAAGGTGAACAGTATGCATTCTAAGTAATAGTTCCATTTTATAGATGGAAGAAATGAGGTAATAATGAGAAAAGATTTAAAATAAAGTACTCTGTTGTCTCTTACGTTTCAGTATTGAAGTCAAGTCTAGCCATGTTAGGAAATATTCTAAGGCAGTTTTCTAGTCACTTGATGAAACATGTTTCTTTAATTTGCAATATTTTTGTTTAAAAAGAACAAAGTAGGGCTTCACAAAAAATTGGCTCTTATTTCTTAGGGGTTTAGGACAAAACAGTAGGATTAGTGAGGGAGTCCTCACTCTGCAATGGGTCGTAGGTTTGTGTACCCCAAGAGAGAAACAAAAACGTCTAAATACCCTGAATGTGCAACCAGTTCTATTACTTCATCACTTCCATGGCCACTCTTACTTTCTAATCTAATAAAGTCTAAGTATTTTTTATGTCTGACATACTTAGATTTCATTTAAGTCAGGTTTTGGGCTTAGAACTTTACTGTTGCCCTCTTAAAAGGGCAAGAAAATTGTATTTCAGTCAAAAGTAATTTCTCATGTGCCACTTTATCTCTTATCTACCATATATTTCAGTGACAGTTTTCATTATACCTTTACAGATTGTACATTTTTGTTTGTGACAATTGGTCTTCTATTCTTTGAATGACGGAAATAAAGTTCGGTAAATACTAGAAGAATCTACCAAAAAAGATTGTATTTCTGCCTTCCCGTTACTCTATGGGCGAGAATGAGAAAACCATTTCATTTCGTTTATTTTAGTTATAGAACTCCTGCAAAGTGTGAGACTCTGAACTTATAGCACTTTTTCTTAACTCTATTATTAAAAACATTGATGTGCCTTGGGTATGTTGTTACATCTTGGATTTCTTTAACTCTTGTGGCCACTTAACCAGTTCACTCTATCCTTCTGAATGTTCTTTCAATTAAACCTGATTCAACAAGTGAAATCTCAGAAATGCCACCGTGGTACAATATATAAATAAATAGATCCGTTGAGATTAAGAGGCAATATATTTGAGCAGACACATGCCTATTTAATTTTTTAAACCTTGAAACATTCTCAAGTATATAAAGTCAGATTGCATAAAAATAAAACTGGATTTAAAAAACAAACAAGCTTCTTAGAGGAGAATTCATTGTTTCATTTACTCATAATTTTGATTTGAAAAATTTGATACTTTTGTTGAGGTTTAAATTTTAAGTTGTTTTTTTTTTTTTTCAGTTTTTGGCAAAGGCTGGTTTTGAACCCCGGCCCCTACTCCTTTGAGCCACAGGCACTACCCTTGAGGTTTAAGTTTTTAATTGATTTTTGGCACTGGTGTTACTCCTCTGCCTCTACTTGTCCTAAATTTCTTCCCCTGCCCATGCCCATTCTGTCACCAGAAGTCTCCATACTCATTTAGTTTGTTTTAATCAATTTAAATGTTTGTCTCTGACTAAAAAAAAGAGGAAAAGAAACAGGAAAATACTATTTGAAGGGCTTTTTTATTCCTCACTTTATATGAAACCAAATAATTTTTAAAATAAACTTATAAATATAACATTTTTTCCCTTTCCTATGTCTTCTATTCCTAGGGCCCTCCTGGTCCACCAGGACTTCCAGGACCAAAGGTAATTTCCTTTTTCTTCAAATCTTTTAGTTGATGTGGATTCTTTACCTTATTGTCAATGAGATTTTAAATCGATACTTCTCTCCTCAGGGGAATATGGGCTTAAATTTCCAGGGACCCAAGGGTGAGAAGGTGAGTAAAGAAAGAGAATTGGTTGTGCAAACTTTATATTTTTCCTTTAATAGTCATTTGGACTCTCTTGCTTCTTGCAATTGAGTTAGCTCACATGCTGTGTTATTATCTGTGGTAGATTATGAAATATCACTGTCTTATTTTACCTTGTAAACAGGGTGAGCAAGGTCTTCAGGGCCCACCTGGGCCACCTGGACAGATCAGTGAACAGAAAAGACCAATTGATGTAGAGTTTCAGAAAGGAGATCAGGTAAGTAGGTAGGGAGGAAATAAATGAAAATTTTGCAGTGGATTTTTTAGTTAGCTTTATTGTGCTAGTCATTTCACAACGTGTATGTACATAAAAATGTCATGTTTTGCACTTTAAATATGTAAAATTTTTATTTGACAATTATACCTCAGTAAAGCTGGAAAAAATAAAATAAAACAAAGATTAATAAGCTAAAAATAATATTGTTATGGAAATGGCAATCCATTAAAATGCTTTATAAGCTGAAAGGGGTTATATATGAAGGTATTTTAAAAATAATAAGGACTTGAAATAATCAAATTTTTAGAAAGATATAATTTACATACCATATAATTCACCCTCTTAAAGTGTACAGTTCAATTTTTTTAGTAGATTCACAGAGTAGTGAAACCATCAACACAATGTAATTTTAGAAAGTTTTTATTAGGTCCCCCTAAAACTCCATACCTATTAATTGTCAGTATTTCTCCTCCAATTCTTCAGCCTCAGATAACCAGTAATCTACTTATTAGCTCTGTAGATTTATCTATTCTGGATATTTCATATAAATGGAGTCATATATTATAATGTGTAGTCCTCTGTGTTTGCTTTCTTTTACAAGCATAACGTTTTCAAGATCAACCATTTTGTAGCATTATCAGTACATCGTTCTTTTTTATCGCTAAATAACATTCTGTTCTCTGGATAATCCATTTTTTGCTTACCCATTCATCCATCAACTGATGGACATTTGGGTTATTTATAATTTTTGACTATCTGAATGCTGCATTCATGTATAAAGTTAGGCAATAATAAGGTAAATGATCATTGTCTTAGATGACTGTGTTTTCTACGTTTTACTGATATGAAAGGAGTAAGATGTTACTCTGAAACTTTTGTTGTATATATAAAGATGGTTAGTTGATACCTTGCTTTTATAAGAGTAGATGAAAAGATCAAATATATTTTTATAGTATACTGGTCCACCCTTAAAAAAGCAATGTGCATTTTTGTTTACCTTAAATGCTAATAAGAAAGTTTAAAATAAAGGAACAGTTACATTGAAATTCTTATCATCAATGTGAATTGGGCCATTTACCTCTCTGCCAAAATACAAAGGGTGCCAAAAATTGTATACACATTTTAAGATACCGTATATCGTTTGTAATTACAGAAGTCAAATGTGACTTGAGTACAAGATACAACATACAAGATGAAAAACATTATCAGTATATAGAGAGTATTACAGTCTTAATACAGTTTTTCCATTTTTTTTACATTTTTTTAAAATGTGTATATGTTTTTGGCACCCTCTGTATATGTGTGCTATGTGGCCCCCAAATCTCCTAGTTTTAGGTACTGTTGCATTTTATAAAATATTTTATAAGAATAAAAATAATTAACATTTTGATTTTAAGTTTTGTCTTGTTATTTACCTCAAAGCTTGGATTATATATACACTAGAAATTAATTGAAATGAGCAAAGATGTCTCTAGGTTCTTTGCCTAGCAGATTTTAATTTTGAATTAGAAATATCCTGTTATCTTTGGTTAAACTACATGAGTCTATAGTTCAGTATATTAAAAATGTTCCTAGCTAGCTCTAGTAGTTAGAAGGAGAGTACATACTTTAGTATTAACATTGTTTTCCTTTCCGCTATTACTATATAGGGACTTCCTGGTGACCGAGGGCCTCCTGGACCTCCAGGGATACGTGGTCCTCCAGTAAGTAATCTAAAATGCTTTAGCATCAATTAATGCAAATTAGTGGTACACAGTATCCTATGAACCAATGTGAAACTATGTTTGTATGTACAGGGTCCTCCAGGTGGTGTGAAAGGTGAGAAAGGTGAACAAGGAGAGCCAGGCAAGAGAGTAAGTGTTATGACTATTAATAACTCTCTGCAAAAAAATCCTAAATTGCGCTTGTGTATGACTTTATTCCTTCTTCCAAAGTCTTACCTTCATTGCCTCACAATATCACTACTGACATACGGATTATTTATAATATTAAAGTCTAAAAATTCTACTTATATAGCCTAAGATAGGAATAAAGCTTGTTGTGTATTCTTTAACTTCTTTAATTTCTTTAACTTCATACTTCCCAATTAACAAATTTGTGTCAGTACCCCATTATTTCTTTGTATCCTATAGGGTAAACCAGGAAAAGACGGAGAGAATGGCCAACCAGGAATTCCAGTAAGTAACTAAGGTCCTTCCCTCCCCTCACTACCAAAGCTGACAACATTTATAGGTAGTGGTAGAGAAGCAGGATGACAATGGGTCTGGGATTTAGAAATATTCATAGTTTAAATGAATGGAAATTACATATTTTTTTTCTCTTTTGAATATGAATTTGAGATTCCTCTATTTTTAAGTCAAATCTATTGAGATGTAATTTATGCACAGTAAGATGAATGATTTTTATTGTACCATTTATGTTTTGACAAACACATGCAGTTGTGTCACCACCAGCATAATCTGGAACAGTTCCATCACCCTCAAAAGTTTCCTCATGCTCTTTTATACTTATCAACACCCCTACCCCAGCATCCTGGTAATAACTGATGTGTTCAGAATCCCTATGATTTTGTCTATTCTAATATGTCACATAAATGGAGTCATATTGTACGTAGCCTTTTGAATCAGGATTCTTTCGCAGAGCATAATGTATTATACTGTGTATCAATATTCATTGCTGAAAAGTATTTGATTGTGTGGATACACTATGGTTTGTTTATCTGTTTAGCCATTGAAGGGTATTTTGGTTGTTTCTGGGTTTTCGCCATTATGAATAAAATGGTTGTAAACAGTCATATGTAAGTTTTTGTGTGACCATAAGTTTTTTCAATAAAAGTTTTGAGAGGAAATTCTTCTAATTCCTACCAAAATAGAGGGGAATAAAAATATACAAGTCCAAGAATGTTAATTCAAGAACCTTCAGTATCAAGAGAATCCAGAGTGGGCATTAAATGAGGGTTCAATGACAACATTTGATGAAATTTGTAGGACATTCCAAAGGAAAGGGATAATTTTTAGCAAGATAGGAATTTGTAGTTACTAAAATCAGATTAATTGGTTTCACAATGATTTTACTCAACAGACAATCCTTAACTTAGAACTTAAGTTCATAAAAGGCTTAAACAAATAAAATAATATAAGAAGGGATAAGTTCAGGGACTCAGTTTCTGGCTTCTTTGGGAACAATTGGTCTTTGTCTCAATTTAGGCAATGGTGATATTCAGCAATTGCCTCTGATTGTTTTTAGTAAATGAGGGGTATTTGACAGGGAGACTCTTCTCTTGTTCTCAGTTTGCCTGTAGAAACCCCAAGTTAGGTCAAACCCCCAGACAGCATTGCAAGTGGGATCTTCTGACAGTGCTCTGGGAATGGGGCTTTTACATAGCTCCAATCCTCTGTTTTTGCCTCCAGTAGCTGCTAGGCTGCTAGTTTTCACCTTGATTGCGAGGCCAGGTAATGGGAATACAGTAAGTTAAACGTCACAAAACTCTGTGTTCTTACCCAGTTTCAGTCTTTTTTTTATTTTGAGAAAGTGTTCTTAGATTGCTATAGGCTTGAGTTAATTTCCACAGTTCTAAAAAAGTTGATTCTAACTGACCATTTCTACCAGTATTCTCATTGCTTATAAGGAGGAGAGAATTTGGGGAGGTCTCTACCATTTATGCTGATGTCATACACTGTCCTCTATGTTTTAAAGGGTTTGCCTGGTGATCCTGGTTATCCTGGTGAACCTGGAAGAGGTGGTGAAAAGGTAAGAATTTTAATACTTTAAAGTACCTGTTTTTATTCTTATAAGGAATATTTTTCTCTCCCAAAACTGAGTTATATATAAATATGTTTTATATAACTAACTTCTGTATTCAAAACATGCCTTCTTTTCTTTTTTCCTTTTTTTTTTTTTTTTTGACATAGAGTCTTATTTTGTCACCCTCGGTAGAGTGCTATGGCGTCACAGCTCACAGCAACCTCAAACTTCTGGGCTTAAGCTATTCTCTTGCCTCAGCCTCCCAAGTAGCTGGGACTACAGGTACCCACCACAGCACCCAGCTGTTTTTAGTTGCCGTTGTCATTGTTGTTTAGCTGGCCTGGGCCAAGTTCAAACCCACCAGCCTCGGTGTATGGGGCTGGCGCCGTAACCACTATGCTACAGGTGCTGAACTGAAACATGCCTTTTTTTTTCTTTTGTAGAGACAGAGTCTCACTTTATCGCCCTTAGTAGAGTGTTGTGGCATCACACAGCTCACAGCAACCTCCAACTCCTGGGCTTAGGCGATTCTCTTGCCTCAGCCTTCTGGGTAGCTGGGACTACAGGCCTACAGGCACCCACCACAGCGAAACATGCCTTCTTTATCCATCTTTTCCTTCTTTTTCTTTTATGCCACATTCTCTGAATTTTCTTTCATTGCCCTAAATCATAGTCCATGGGGTAGAAATACATGAAGGACTGTTTAACATTTCCACCGTGAAAAATCATTGCCTTTACTTTGAGCATGTATTAGCAAAACCTTTGTTTTCTAGAAAGAGTATTCAGCACTATTTTAGTGAGGTCCTCATACTAAAAGGCTTATAGCTGTGAATTTAGAACACCTTCACTAAACATTTCCATTCTTTATACAATTGCCTATAAATTTGTGACTAATTCTGTGTATTTTTTCTTAATGAGCCAAAGCAGCCTGACTGAGGTTATTTATTTAGTTACCTATTTTAAAAGTGACTTTCAAAAGAATATATGAAGCACACAATTACTCTATTTTTGGCAGGTCACAAAATATCCAGTTCTCTAATCCCTCTGGTCTCTTAATTGCTTTGTATTAAAAGCAAGTTGAAAGACTTTATTTTCCAGGCAATGAGGGAAAGGTGTTACTACATATGAACTTGAATGTACCCAGAGGGCACATCATTTAATGGTGGTTTATCTATAAACCAGATAAACTAGATCCAAGTTCTAGCTTGGTCTTACAAGCACAGTTAGAATAATGGAGGTAGAGAATACTTAAAGCACACGGTTGTTTTTATTTTTGGCAGGTAGTAAGTAAAGTAAAAGGATAGAATAACTCCTTAAACTAAAAAGAGTTTGTACGTAGATGGAAGGTTTCTATAAACAAGTCTAAAATCAGAGGTGTGGGAGAGACTATCCGTTAGTCTTGGCCAATAAAGTAATACTTCACCCTATTGTAGCTACTGATTAAAAATAAAAGTTTTTTTCTGAATTTGTTTTTTGTTAGCTAGGAGCAAACTCATAAAAGCAATTAGGGTATATTAACTATTCATGATTATAGTTAAGCCCATTACTTCTAAAATATCTGTCACTAGTAGAAATGACACTACGTTTATGCCCTTGACTAGTTTTATGAAAAGGAACATGGCTAAATGTAAAGAAAATCAATGGTTTTAACTGATTCTGGTGGTACCATTTTTCCACTGTCTTCTTCATAGAGTATGTATGCTTTTATAGAAAATAGAAATCTTAAAATGAAAGAATATTAAAGCTAGAAATACCTCAGAAGTCTGGTCCCAAATTTTTATTTTTTTATACATAGTACAAACTAGAGAGGTTAATTTATTTGTTTAAAATTTCATAGTAAATCTGAGAAAATATCACAGGTCGGCTTGGCACCTGTGGCTCAAGTGGCTAAGGCGCCAGCCATATACACCTAAGGTGGAAGGTTCAAATCCAGCCTGGGCCTGCCAAACAACGACGGCTGCAACCAAAAAAGAGCTGGGCATTGTGGCAGGCACCTGTGGTCCAGCTACTTGGGAGGCTGAGGCAGGAGACTCGCTTGAGCCCAGGAGTTGGAGGTTGCTGTGAGCTGTGATGCCACGGCACTCTCCCCAGGGGACAGCTTGACGCTCTGTCTCAAAAAAAAAAAAAGAAAAGAAAAGAAAAGAAAAAGAAAAAGAAAATATCACAGGTCTTCCTAGGCTTAGCCCAGTATTGTTTCATTACCTTATGTTATATTTCTCATTTGAAGTATTCTATTATTGATTTCTGGGTCTTAATGAAAAATATCTCTTATGTTCTTGAGGAAATTGATTGCATGTGATTTCTTTTTTACTAACCTATTCTATAATTGCATTTAACAGGGCCAGAAAGGTGACATTGGCCCACCCGGGCCTCCTGGACTTGTAAGTTTTCTTTTTAGTTTTCATTTATCACATTTGTTAATATATTATTATTTGACTTAATTATATACTCCCTACTTTTTCCTTACAATGCAGAAAATTCCAACTCAGTATTGACCTCTACTGGCTTAAAAGACTTTACATCTAAAAACTTCAGTTGTTTTAACCTCCAGATTTTTTTATTGTACTACCTGTATATTACTTTTCCATATTAAAAAAGATCCAAATTGATGATGGTGGGTTGGTTTGCATCATGACTGCCTCATCATTTCTCAGTCAACCAGCAGGTGGTGCAAGTGTTGCTTACAAAGGTTCAATAAAAGAAACTTGGGAAGATGGGGATTGGTCCTTTCCCTTGCAGAGTTCAGGAGAAACATGGATTTGGTTCTAATAGGCTTTCTCAATTTGTAATTGTCTGATTCACACCTCTTCCTTTCCTGAGTGCGTGCTTTCTAGGGGCTCTTAATAACAAACGTAGGAAACTAATCTATGGAAGAGTAATTGGGGGGATTTACAGAGTTTCTGTCATGTATGTGTTCACTGTGAAATTTAACTCAAATATATTTCCAGTCTTAATAAGCTGAGGTTTGACATATTGGTTTTCCTGTGGTTCCAATTGATAAGACTCTTGATTTTAGACAGCATTGAAGCCATGATAGCGTGAGTACTGTAAAACCTATTCTGTATGTCCAGACATTTTAGTAACATTAATTTAATTTTTTGTCCACAGTGAATCTCAGATGTTAATATTTAAGACTATATTAAATCTAATGAGGATACAATTAAAGAAGATTTTAGATCATTTTTATTCACTTTCATTATAAAGTGAGAGTTTCAGTTCTCCAGGAGAAAATCTCTTTGTAAAGTGAGATGGTTAGATTTTGTTAACTATCAGAAGAAATGGAAATTTTAAGAGCACAGTCTTACAGAGTGGCTCACATTCCCTTTTGAACTACCATTCTAGTGCTAGATCTCACAGCTTTTCATCCCCTTTTCTTATATGGTGAACGTGAATATTTCTTATATCTAGTAGAGGCAGGACAAAATATCGCACTTTGCCAGTAAGTGTTGATGTGTACCTCAGTCTGACAACTTCTTTAACATGAAGCTTATTTACTTTTGTCAGTCTATGAGGTGAAATTTTAAATATTTAGTTTTATTTGGTATGATTTTTTTTTTTTCTAGAACAGACTTAAGTACTGAATTCTGAGAAGATTGTGATAAAAGGAAATAGTGCTGGGCATGGTGGCTCACACCTATAATCCTAGCACTCTGGGAGGTGGAGGTGGGTAGATTGCCTAAGCTCAGGAATTTGAGACCAGTTTGAGCAAGAGTAAGATTCCCATCTCTAAAAAAAAAAAAAAAAAAAATAGCCAGGTGTTGTGGCAGCTACTTGGGAGGCTGAGGCAAGAGAATCTTTTGAACCGAAGACTTCGAGGTTGCTGTGAGCTATGATGATGCTATGGCACTCTACCTAGGGTGACCAAGTGAGACTTGCCCTCAAAAAAAAAAAAAAAAGAAGAAAAGAAAGAAAAAGGGAAATGATTAGCTAGTTGGGTTTATTCAATAAAGCTTTCCTTGAAGAGATGAGTTTTGTTTCTTAAAGGAGGAAAGAAGTAAGAGTTCATAACGGGAAAGATTTGGAAAGGGATTTCAGATGTTTGCAATAACATATGCAAAGGCACAGGCAAGAATGTGCGAGTTAATAAAAGTGGTAATAATCAGACTTCATTCTAATAAAAAGTTACTGCTAGAACTAATAGGCGATAAAATGCGTGAGAGAAGTATTGTAATTGAGAAGTAACTTGACATAGTTCAGGGCAGTAGCATCAGATGTAGTAAGGAGTAGTGAACAATTCTGAGTCCTTAAGCAGAGTAGTTAACACAGAAAAATTGGCTTTGGAGAAAGCATATCCTATCAGTAGATTTAAATTCAAGGGGACAAGCTCAGAGGTGCATCTGATAGTCCAAGTGTAACTCGAGGATAGTAGCTGTGCAACAGGAATGAAAGGAGCAAATTGGAGAGAAATTTCAGTCAAAAAATTTGTCAGGCTTGGGTGATTGGAATGAATTGAATGTGAATTATAAGAGACATCAAAAATACTTTTAGCTTTGAAGTCTGGGCTCAAAAGGATGGTGATATTGTTACTAGTATTGAACAATTTCTAATCAATTGGAGTATGGCAGTGATATAGAATGTGACTGATAATGTAGGTCGTCTAGTTAATGATTTTACATGTGAGCAATTTGTGAAAATGATCGCGTTGCATCCACATGTAGCTGCCAAATATATTTTCTGGCAAACAAGTCTCTTCCTCTTTGAGTTCCTTTATTTTTTTCTTTTATAATAAAGGTAATTCCTAGACCTGGGACTGGTGTAACGGTAGGAGAAAAAGGAAACATTGGGTTACCTGGCTTGCCTGGAGAAAAAGGAGAGCAAGGATTTCCTGGAATACAGGGTCCACCTGGCCTTCCCGGACCTCCAGGTAAAAGAGAGTGTGCTAATGTTCTGGTGTTTATAGGATCTTTACTAGTCCATGTGTACATTTTATCATACTGGTTCCAAGTAAACATGGCAATAGAAGACAAAAGTCCTTTTTAGTTGACAGATACTTCCCAACTCTTACTATACTCTTTCTCACCAAATTCTTCACTCATACTTAAAAATAAGCCCAATTGAATAGTGCCTTTTTTATTTTTATCAATACATAATAATTATACATATTTGTGGACATACATATAATGTGTAGTGATAAAAACAGTGTAATTGGGATATCCACCATCTCAGACATTTATTATTTCTTTGTTTTGGGAATATTCAAAATCTTCTCTTTTAGCTATTTTGAAATATATAATCAATTATTGTTACCTATAGACACTCTGCTATGCTATCAAACACTAGAACATATTTCTTCTGTCCAACTGTATGTTTGTATCCATTAACCAAACTCTCTTTATCTCTCCCCATCACACACCCTTTCTAGCCTCTGGTTACAATCATTCTACTCTCTATCTCTATGAGAACAATTATTTTTATATTTATCTACCACATATGAGTGAGGATATGTGAGATCTGTCTTTCCTGTGCTTGGCTTATTTCACTTAACATAATGTACTTCAGGCTCATCCATGTTGCTGCAAATGACAGGATTTCATTCTTTTTATGGCTGGATAATATTCCATATGTATATACATGTATACCACATTTGCTTTATCTATTCATCCATTGATAGGACACTGAGGTTGATTCCGTATCTTGGCTATTGTGAATAGTGCTGCAGTCAACATGGGAGTGCAGATTTCTTTTTGACATAATTATGTCTTTTCTTTTGGGCATATGCCCAGCAGCAGGATTGTTGATCATATGATATTTTTATTTTTAGTTTCTGTGAAATCTCATACTGTTGCAATAATGGTGATAATTAAAATCCCACAAACAATATATGTTTCTCTGAATCCTTACCAACATCCATTGTTTTTTATCTTTTTATGTTAGACATTTTAACTGAAGTACCTTTTATTATTAATAAATTATACCAAACAATTCTGTAATTGAGTGGCTGAATCCTCACAATGCTGTTGCTGTTAGAGAAGAGGATGCTGTCCTCTTAATGCCTAGTTTTGCAAGATTTACTGTATAAAAATGGTACATAGCACTATTCATTTAGAATTCCAGAAACATCTAACTAGAAATCTCTTTGGTGATTTTGCTGTACAGTAAAATCTTAGGGCTCAATACTGAGTTTTATATTATTCCCTTTGAATATACACAGTATAGTGGAGCATTTCTAATTTGGTCATAAATTGAGTACTGCTCTTGTCTAGCATATGTATTTGGATATTCTCTGAAATAAGGTGATAGTTGGGATTTATGTAAAATTTTCAAAAGCATCTAGTACAGTATCTGTCACACATATAGAGGGTGCAAAAAAACATACACACATTTTAGTAAAGGAAAATAATGTATTAAAATTTTAATACTCAATATATGCCAATAACAAAAGATAAATACAAGTAACATTGTACACCTCTTGTAATTTCACATGTGACTTCAATATTATATATTTAATACAGTTTTTTTTCTATCTTAAAATGTGTATATAGTTTTGGCACCCTCTGAAAATTATGGCTCCTTTTCCTTTAAAAATATGTGGTTAATTAACTTGATGACTGACCCTCAGTGATCTTTCCAAAGAGAAAGAAAATAAATGTGTGTTCTATTTAATTCTACATTTTGGATTACTAATCTCAAGATAGTGAACTAAATATATATTATGTCTGGAAAATTGAAATAATGAACTTTCCCAGGATGCAGTAAAAGAGTTAAGGAGTTGGTAAGTATGAAAGAAAAGTTAAGAGATATAAAGGATGAATTTAGAATTTACTAAATCCATCATAAGGGCATTTAGGAAGGAGAGAATGAGACAAGAGGCAGTATTAGAAAAAAATCATGGCTGAAAACGTCCTTCTATTAACATTAAGAAACACACAGATCCCTGGGGAAAAGTACATGAAACACTATAGAAGGATAAAGTAAAAATAATATAAAGGTCTATGAGTAGACACACGTTGTAGGGACAGCCTAGAATTCAGAGATAAAATGAAACTGTTAAAATTCTCTGAGGAAAAAAAGTACAAATTACCTTATAAAATAATTAGAATCTGAGGAACTTAATGGAACATATTTTTAAAGTGATAAGGACAAATTACTATGAATTTGGGAATCTATATCAAACCTCACTATCATTTTAGCATAAAGATATGATAGCTAAAATCTTTACCATCTTCAGGCTTTCTGTGAAATTGTTACTTGAGGTTTTACTCCAAGAAGGAAGTGAATTTAGGATAATGTGATGGTAGGGGAGTGGGTAGGATGCAAGAACCATTATTTAGGAAAGATATTAGTAAAGCATATAAGTCTAAATAGGTATTTACAATCTAAAAAATAACTTAAAAGTCTAAATGGGTATTTACAGTTTAAAAACTAACTTAAAAATAACTTTGAAAATAATTTGAAAGTGTTCTAAGTAACAATGTAGTAATATAATTGTAAACATTATTAACATGGAATATGTACAGCAAGAATAATGGGAAATCAATGACTATAAACATTATTAACGCTTTAAGATTTAGAAAAATGCAGATTTAAGTGCATAGGTTAAAATTTTGATACTAACTACTAGAGTAGAATAAAAATAAAATATATGAGCTATACACCAACTGAGGAAGGAAAATGACTAAAAATCTCCTATACGATCAAAGTCAAGATTGGAAAAAAAAAATAAAACAGAATAAAGAGAAAATAAAATATAAGATAACAAGAAGTTGAAAATAAGTCAGCAACTCTAACAAATGTCAAAGAACTAAATACTGTTTCAAAGACACTGTCTAAGATAAAATTGGAATATCAGTATCTATTTACAGTGCACAGTAGACATATCTGAAGCAAAAAGACAGATAAAACTTGAGAATAAAGCAATGAAAACATATTTTAGGCACACATTATTTAACAAAAACTGATTTAGCAATTCCAATGTAGTATTGAGATAGAATTAAATGCAAAATTGCATTAATAATACATATTTCATATGGGCAAATAACTACATTACACCACAGTAATATAATAGTCATGAAACTTTATGCATCTAACACTATATCTTTGAATATGTGAAAACTGAAAAACTACAAGGGACAAATTAGCAAATTCCCAACATATCAAATGGGTAAAAAACAAGGATACAAATGATTTTAACAACAAAATCAAGCTGTATGTATGGAGGAAAGAGAAGAATTTTGTGTGCAGAAGAAAAGATACATTTTTTTTCAAATACACATGGAATATCTATAGAAATTGATTCTATTAGACTTGAATGAAATCTAAAGAAAATTATATGCATCCCATGCTCTGTGATCACAGTGAAATAAAATCAGAACTAAAGGCCAGGAATTGTAGCTCAGGTCTGTAATCCTAACATTCTGAGAGGCTGAGGTTTAAGGATTGCTTGAGACCAGGAATTTGAGATCAGCCTGAGCAAGAGTGATACCATGTCTCTACTAAAAATAGAAAAATTAGCCAGGCATGGTGGCATGTGCCTGTAGTCCCAGTTGCTCGAGAGGCTGAGAAAGATGTTCATCTGAACCTAGGAGTTTAAAGTTGCAATGAGCTATGATCATGCCACTGCACTCTAGTCCAGGTGACAGAGAGAGGCTCTGTCTTAAACCAAAAAACAAACAAGAAAAAAAATCACCAAAAATATTTACATTAGTATATTAAAATCACAATTATAGATCACTCTAGATATAATAAAGGCACAGAAGTGGAAGCAATAAACTACTGAATACTAGATAACAATGAAAACACCTCATATCAAAACTCATTGAATATAGCCAAAGCAGAACCCTTATTTTATCACAAAGTTAGACTAAAAGTAATTAGCTAAGTTTAAAAAAACACAAGGAAAGAAACAAGTAGAAACAAAGTAGTAGGAAAAACTTGGTAAAGGTAAAAATAAAAACTAATACAAAAGGAAACAAACTAAGTAATTATAGTTGAATAGGGAAAATAAAAGACGATACTTGGAAAAGAGTTCAAAGCAAAACTTACCAAATAAAATAAAGATAATAAGAGAAGAAAAAAAAGATAAGAGAAGGCACAAATAAAATCAGTAAATAAAAAGGGACTTTTGCCAAAACTGAAATTTTTAATTTTAATTTGCAAGAGAACTATAAAACTATATGAATATATTTGAAATTCCAGGTAAAATATAAATTTGTCATGAAACAGAAGACAAACTACTTAAAATTGCTCTGAGTAAATAGGAAACCTAAGTAGATAAATTACCATAGAAAATCTTGCAATTTTAATAATCTGTATGAAAAAACATTATGTTTATGGGAGGTTTTATAGTTTTATGGATAATTTCTACCAAGCTGTCAATAGACAATTCACAAATTTCAAACTATTTAGCAATAATCCTAAATATAATATTATAAAATAAATCCAGAACTATATTAAATCACATAACCAACTATATTTTATCCTCAATATTGCAAGGATAGTTCAACATTATTGTGATTGATTAACATTACCAGAGTGAAAGCGAATAGGCCAATAGATACAGAGAAATCAGTATTTTTCAGCCTTTTATATCTCATGGCACAATTGAACCTATCGTTAATGTGGCACACTTAAATTATGTTAATCAACAAAAAGTAAAAAGAGGAATATACTTACTGTGCTTTAAACTTTTTTTGAAAATAATTTAATTAATGATTTAAAATTTTTGTGACACATATAAGATCCTCTCCTGGCACACTGGTTGAAAAATCACTGAAATCAGTCAATAAAATACAATACTCATTCATTTTTTAAAAGGAAAAAGAACTCTTAGGCTGGGAATAAAAGAGAATTACCTTAACTTTATCAAGCTATCTATAGGATTATACAGGAAATTAAAACTTCAGGAGTTTTCTTATTCAAGTCAAAAATAAGGTAAAAATACTTAGTCACCAATACTGTTTGTCCTTAAAGTGGAGATCCTAGTCAACATCCTAAGTCTGCCTAAGTCTATCCTAAGAAAAGAAGAGGCATGAAGATGGAGCAAAATCCTTTAGTTTTACTTTTTTTATAAACCAAATGATTATATTACCAGAAAACTTAAAAACATCAAATGAAAACTTACTAGAATTTAAACAAAATATATTTCATTTGTGATGGAGATATCAAATATTTTACTGACATGCAAATGTTGAGGAAATTTGCCATAACTAGACTGGCTCTACAGGAAGTATTCAGACCCATTCTTCATAATGACCAGCACAATGGTCCATCGCCAAAGTAAACACACACAGAAATTAAAGAACAAAGCATAACTTACATAATGGGGCAAGGGATACTTCTAAGCACTGCACCTCCTCAAAACAAAATGAACAAAACTCCACCATACCCATCAATTTTCTCAATAAAGACGAATGGCTTGAATTCCCCCACTGAATAGGTAGGTACAGGCTGGCTTACTGGCTCTAAAAGCTCAAATCCAATATCTGCTGTCTATAAGAAACAGCTGTAACCTCTAAGGATAAAACAAGATTTAGGGTGAAGAGATGGAAAATAATATTCCAGGCAAATGGAAATCAGAAAAAGAAAAAGGTTGTGATCCTATTTGCAGATATAGTTGGATTTAAAACAACAAAAATAAGGAAAGAAATATGGACACTATATACTGGTCAAAGGAATCATAAAACATGAAGAAATTTCAATCATTAACATTTATGCACCTAACCTAAATGCTCCTAGATACATATAATGAACCCTAAATGATCTGAACAATATGGTGTCTTCCCACTCCATAACAGTTGGATATTTCATCACCCCTCTGACAATACCAAACAGATCCTCCAAGCAGAAACTAAGCAAAAAGTAATGGACTTAAACATGACCTTAGAACAAATGGACTTAATAGACATATACAGAACATTTCATCCTAATAAAACTGAGTATATATTCTTCTCGTCAACCCATGGGTCATCCTCCAAAATTGATCATATCTTAAGGCACAAATCTAACCTCAACAAATTTGAAAGAATAGGAATTGGTATTGTAAATTGAGCTGCGATAAATAGTCTAGTGCAAATGTGCTTATGATAAAATGGTTTTTTTTCTTCTGAGTAGATGCCTAGTAATAGGATCTGGAAACAATGTAAATACCCACCAACCCAGGAATGGATTGACAAGCTGTGGTGTGTGTACACCATGGAATACCATTCAGCCATTAAAAAAGATGGTGACTTTACATCTTTTATATTAAACTGGATGGGGGTGGAACACATTCTTCTTAGTAAAGCATCACAAGAATGGAGAATCAAGAATCCAATGTACTCAATTCTATTATGAAAGCAGTAGATGATCCAATACAAGGAGTGGGGTAGGAGAATGAAGGGGAAGGATGAGGGGATAGGAGAATGGGGAGAAGGGAAGGATGAGGGGTCATGGTATATGGCACACCTCCTAGGGGCAGGACACAATTACAACAGGGACTTTATGTAACAACCACAATCAGTGTAACCTAATTCTTTGTACCCTCAATGAATCCCAAACAATAAAAAATAAATAAATAAAAGAATAGAAATTATTCTTTGTATCTTCTTGGACCACCACAGATTAAAGGTTGCACTCAACACCAACAGAAATCTTCATACCCACATAAAGTCATGGAAACTAAATAACCTTATGCTGAATTAAAGCTAGGATAAGGATGAGATTAAGAAGGAAATTATTAGATTTCTTGAAAAAAATGTTCATGAAGCCATAAGCTATCAAAACCTGTGGTATACTGCAAGGGCAGTCCTAAGACACAAATTTATAGCATTAGATGCCTTCATTCAGAAAACAGAAAGAGAGCAAGTCAACAACCTATTGGAGCATCTAAATTAACTGGAAAAAGGAAGAACCCCAAGCCTAGAAGAAGAAAAGAAATAACCAAAATCTGAGCATAATGAAATGAGATTGAGAACCCAAGAATCATTCAGAAGATCAACAAAACAAAAAGTGGGTTATATATATGAAAAAATGTTCACCATCCTTAATCATTAGAGAAATGCAAATCAAAACTACTTTGAGATATCACCTAACTCCAGTAAGGTTAGCCCATATCACAAAATCCCAAAACCAGAGATGCTGGCGTGGATGTGGAGAAAAGGGAACACTTCT